>NW_027526203.1:360611585-360958056 GCF_048455015.1 Haemaphysalis longicornis | reverse complement strand
CAATTAAGCCTGTTTTTTTTTTTTTTTGAGTAATGCAATACTGGAGCGGAAATTGTCATCACCCGAGACAAAGGTGGCGGCACGGTTTTGTATACGTCCTAACATTTCGTATAAGTAGGCAAGCTGTGGACCTCAAGCGGCGCAGGCCTATTACATAATGGCCTACATAATTAAAATAAAGAAGTTTTTAGTTTGGGGTGGGGGTGGGGGTGGGTGGCGGCTCATCCTAATTTATCACCATTTGAAGAACAGGAAGGCACCCGCACACACAAAAAAAACAAAAAAATACCTGTAGTTTCTTTTAGAGTTCCTGTATATGCTCCCTACGGGAGTCTAGTTGGTGCACGACAACGTTACTAGATAGGCTAGTAACGTTGGGTGCACGATGAGTTGGTGTTGGCACTCTAGTTTCTTTCAAACATCCGCGCCGCCTGCCGAAAACCAGCGAAACTGGAGAAAAAAAATTGTTTACCTCCGCTTTTTGTCCACAGATGGCGGCAGAGGTACCGGTTGAGCCGGACGAACCGCTGCGCGTTCGAATATGATTTTTGAACGGTGACGAGCACGGGCGCGTGCTGAACACTCCAGTTGCGTACGCAGGAATTCATTACGGGGTCGGCCACGAACTAGACGGGGGGTTGGGGGAGAAGTAAAAAATAGCAAAACAGAAAACATTCAGGGAAGCTTGCACTGACGCTCGATACTTGAATGGCGAATCTGTTGTAGGTGTACATTGCCGAAAACATAGTTGTTTCAGTATCATTGTTTACTTGCATACTTGCGGTGCTAGTAATTGTCGTCATCATTATCGAAGAGGTTGTCGTTTTTTTCGCGGCGAGTGGTGAATGGTAAGCCATCCTCAGCACGGGGAGTCTTCGATCACCTGGAGACAACCGGCCTCACGCAGCGGCTGTAGCCCGGACTGCAGTGACTGAGTGATGTGCCCGGACTGACAGCTCTATCTCTTATTCTTTATCCTCTCCTTATACCTCTCTCTCTCTCTCTCTCTCTCTCTCTCTCTCTCTCTCTCTCTCTCTCTCTCTCTCTCTCTCTCTCTCTCTATCGACTTCACTCTTCCACTCCCCCTCTAGTTCCCTTCCCGCGCATTGGGTGGTATGTAGGTGACCTCCCTGACGAGCTCAAAAATTTTCCCAGTGGCATTTCCTTCCCTTTTAATTTGCCGCAAACCACAACCATCATTGTACTCTTCCACCAGATCAACTGGCGAAACTTGCACTAAGTCGCGCAAGACTTGAACCATAGCGGAGCTGCGGGATTTTTTTCTGCGTAAGCACCGAAGGACACACCACCACAAAAAGCAAAAACGCCCGTGTGTACGAGATTTCGGCGCACGTTAAAGATCCCCAGGTGGTCAAAATTAATCCGGAGCCCTCCACTACGGCGCGCCTCATCGCCTGCGTTGCGTCGGCGCGTTAAACCCTACAATCAATCAACACACCACCACACATTTGTACAAGTTTGAAATTCTTTATTGGCATATTCTGTCATTTATTTGCATGTTCTGACACGCGCGGTATAAGTGTTCCTCATTTCTGTAAACGTGAGACGATGGTACACGGCGAACAAGATAAACTAATGCAGCGCCATTGGTATATCACAAGTCACAACCAAGGGCTGATACGGCTGTAAAGGCGTGGAAACAACGCGAGCCCCGAGCCTTGTGCCTGGCTAATAGCCACCGCTCAGAAGGAATGGCGATAGACGGCATGCAGATAGACTGCTGCAGGGGTCCTTGTTGGTGCGAGCGCATGCGCTTGGTAGGGGTGCGATGAAAAACGCGGACGCTAGATGATTGGCTTGGACACATCAGTAGCAACATGACACATGTCCAAAAGCGGGGCTCGTGATAAGCAGCAAGTCGAAAGGAATTGAAGCCTCCAGGTTGATGCGGAATTAAATTGTCTGGCAACTACAACTCCCAGTTGCGCAGCATTTCCAACCACCCGACGGGTGTACCACGATTTCCCCGCGCGCAGAAGCCCCGTCGGACAGCCCCGCGACGTTAGATTCTTGTTTTCAATGCCCCGAAACTATAGCCCCGCGCCATAATCCCCGAGTACCAAAAGGTCCAACGCTAGTTTCCCGAACCATTCCCCCGTGGCGATGCAAGGAAAGGTAATTTTTTGTAGCCTAAAGACAGAGGAAGAGGGATAAAACAGAACTTAAAAGAGAAGAGGAAGGAAGGAAGCCGTATTCCAAATCGCTCTGATCGCGTGGTTATCAAAACTTCACTTCTCGCCCCCACCCCCCCTTCACTTCCGAATTGCATTGGGATGGCACTCATACCACCTTTGCCAGCGCTCATTTGGATGCGTGGCTTAAGTAGGATGAACCTGAAGCCCACTGCTGCGGAAGTGATAACCACGTATAGTGGAATTCGCTATGCACGCATCCGCGGCGAAGCCCAGGGACACTCGAGGTCTCTGGATGTACAACATCGGCGGGACAACAGCCTGGCCGAGTCAGCGCGACATTAAGCAACAAATGAAATACTTGTCCATGTAAGTTATCCAGGCCTACAAAGGACAGGATGCGGTATTCATAGATAGCTAGAAGCGTGCCGTGCCAGTGTGCATGGCAACATTATTAATTGAATTGTTAATTGGCAGACACGACCTCACAGAGGACAAAAACATTCCCCCCTAGATAAGCCAGCCACATTGGTCAAAGTTCTCATTTCATTAACTTTCGTCTCCAGTTTTTACGCCTCCTTTAATATGTCACACAGAAAAAATGCAAAAAAAAAAAGGAAAGAAACGTAAAATAGCGTGGGCTTAAGTTATGAGGTGGCACTCAAAGAGCGGGTCTTTCAGAGCGGGGCAATCGGCACGGTACAAATGTCTCAGGGGTTTATGTGCACGGGGATTTCGAGAACGAGGCATAGAGAGCGGAAGTTCCCGCGTGGAGCAATTGATACGGAGTTTTTGAAGTCGTCGGCTTTCATGCACCACCCCCACCCGACATGGTTGATCTCCCCAGTGCCGTCTGGTTTCATTCATGTCTGATTCTAAACTAGTGACTCCGTGAGAAGAAGCCAACGCCTTAGCTACTAGACCGCCCTTTCCTTCTCCCCTTCCTCTAAATGTTGCGTGCATTACTGATTCCTTAGCGTGTACATGTATGCCAGCGACATAAATCTGTCCTTTAAGACCTTGGCCAACGTATTCTGACGTGCACGCGGCGGCTGGTACCATGAGGGCTTTTTACTCGAAGAGAAAACAAATAAAGAGGAGAGTGTATACTTGTATTAGGGGCAGAGCGTGCAGCTTTGCACTGATTTCAGTCATGCGATGCTTCAGGGTTGCTGACAGGGCGCACTTGTAACTGGTTTTTCGACTGAGACTTTCAAGTTTTCGGACGGCCAGTCGACCGTGCATGCATGCGCCCTAACGCGCGCACCCAACAGCGGAAGACGATACAGCGAGATGGGGTGCGACGTGTAGTGCCACCTGAAGGGTGTGTCAACTGCTTTAATTCCAAGCCTGCATGAGGTGCAATAGAGTCGAACGCGAATTGTGGACTCAGAGAGCATCGAATAATATAGTTCAAAAGGATCAGTAATTCGTGATTTGATGTGCACATTGTACACAAAAAATGTCGAGGGGATGTTCCTACTGTTCGATATGAGCAATAATTCATAATGTTCGAGCTCGATATATCTAGGGGGTGTTCTTTTTATGCGGAGTCAAATGGAAAGAACGATTTTCCTCCGCAATTCGCCTCTAATCAACTCGCTTTTTTTCTTGAGCTATAGGTAGAAAAACCTGTGAACAGACGGTTTACATAATCCGCCACACGTACTGTTGCAAGGGCGAAGACGTACGAGTACGGCCCTCCTTCAGGGGTTTATCCAGAATTTCGATTGGGGGGGGGGGGGGGGTCGAAGTCCTTCTGGGGGGTGTTAGGGGGTTGTTGGGGGGTGTATATAAATTCCTGGACAGGGCGCTTGTAGTTGTGGAATCTTCTTGGGGGGATGACGAAATCATTCAGTGAGGGGGGGGGGTATAAATCCTTGCCCTCCGTCATGTCCAGGTAGCGTGGTTGGCGAGCAGCTTGCAGGAGAGTTGCCTCCGTTCCGACGGCGTAGGGCCAAAAGCCAAACTTAACTTGCTTAATGCATGGCGAATAGAGAAAAGCGATGGTACAAGTAGCAGCAGATTGGCGTGTTTCTGGCGTGTTAAAACATGAAACACTCGAATGGGCAGAGGAAGGCCTAAAGAGGCAATGGGCTCGTCAGGAGGAGCCTACTATTCGTAGTCTCCAATGTAACGGGCAAAACAAGCGCCGGCACGTTCGAAGCAGAATCAAACACACACAACAAAAGCCCTATCGCAGAGTGGGAGACGCGATGAGTCAGACTCCGCGAACAGCCGCTGCGGCAAGCCCGTGCGAGCGCAAGAGGGTTCTGGCCGCGCCGCCTTCTCAAAGTCGCCTGCGAGGCATACATGGCATACATATGAACTCGCATGGTTCTGTCCTCGCAAAGGGCCTCGCAACAGAACTCTGAAGCTCTACAGAAAAGCCCATCGGCGGGTCGGGTTTAGTGCTGTTGAAGTCTGCGCGCCGCGTCGACACACGCATACCCACTTCAGTCGACTCTTAACAGTAGTAGTTCACTTTTTCTTTCCCAGGTGCGAAGGCTGCTAGGAAAAGTCACCGTTTCCAAGGTAATGCGACAACCTGGGCTTTCACGAGCGGGCAATTGCAATGCAACAGGCAAAATGTAAATCGCTCACTTACTTCGCGTTGTGAGTGTTTTTTGGCGAAAAGGCGGCGTTTGATACACGTGTGAAAGTAAATTCACGATGGCAGTTGTGAAATCCTCTATTTGTTACGGTAGAGCCGGTAGCATACAGCTGTACCTGTAACTACTGTGCCGGCACTGGTGACCCCCGCGTGCATCGGGTTGACGACAATAAATAAATTTCGCCACAGCAATAATAATGGACATTTACGGTTCCGCCGGAATGTATTCTATATGTCTTGCAAACTACGAGCAGAATGCACGGCGGCCGACTTACTTGCGCAACTAACAATGGCACAATGCGGCTATAGGCTCTTCAACAAGATCCGTAATCAGGCTCGGGCCCGACAATAGCCGAGGCTGGCGCTCGCATAATGCCAACCGCAGCCAATGTTGCGCAGCCGGCGGCGGCTCGGGCAGTGGACAAATGCGGCGTGAAGGCGATTTCTTCCGCGCTGCCACCGCGTGGCGGCGCTGGGCGAGAGGGCAGCTGTTTCTACTCTCGGGCCATCCATTACGGGGCGCGCTCCCTTGAGCGCAGGAACACGGCGCCTTTGTGCGCGGCTGCCGTGGGCCCCGACAGAGCCCTCCAGCAATTGGCAGGAGGACAGAGGAACAACTTCCCCGGCGCATTCTCACTCCCACAGCGCGAAGAACATCGTCCATCAGCAGGGTCATCATCGAAAGGGTGATTTATGCGCTCGCCTTCCCTTTTAAAGCGGCATAATAGAGAGGAGGAGGACGCCTCCTCCTCCGGCCGTGTGTAAACGCTTCTTGCCGAGGACCCCGGGCACGCCGGACGCACACAGAGCACGCATCACGTCACGGAAAAGGAGAAGCGGCACGTAGTTCCCCGGTTGGATTTGTGGCGGCGACGCGCACTTTACGCGCCTCGCATTGTGGGCAGCGGACAGGCGCTGAGCAAACGACACCAAACACGCCATAAATTACGTCTCTCCCTCTTCTGTCGCCCTGCCGACGACTCGACTGCACGTTTTTTGTCGCCGACAATGCGGCCGCATTGTGCGTGCGCACCGTGGCCCCATCTTGCTGCTGCCGCTCCGGGCCGGGAGGCTTTGAGCGGTGCCCGCGCACGCACGCACATGCGGCGTGGTCGACTCCTCCCTCTCGCGGAAAGATAGATGGCGCATTCCCCTGTCTGCCACCGCCTTCACGGGCTGCCTTTATGCGCGAGCGCCGATGGGTGTTCATTTGCGTTGATGCGCGATGAGCTCGAGGACAGGGCCCCCTCCTGCACGCCGGCAGCGGCAGCGTCCGTGGGTGCTGCTGCAGTACGGGCGCATCGGATTCCGCCTGCGTGCTGCTCACGGTGACTGCGTTTCCCGTGTCATCCAGCGGGTAACGCTCCACGATGTGGTGGAGTGAGGCCATGCACATTACCTAGCGTCGCGAATAGTACGGATGGGATAGAAGCATTCAACTGGTTTTCGGTAATGGTCGAATCGAACAAACAAGAATATTCGGTGAGAGTACTAACGCTCCAGGAAGCCCTTGGTCACTTAAGAATTTGCTGCGCGGGGGCTTGTGCCCCCTAGAGCATTTGACGTAGCTTATCTGAAGTTCCATTTGCAATGACTGCTTCCATCTGGAACCCTTCTCTCTTTGTTCCCGTCACCATTTCGTCTCTGGTTCTCTACCGCAGAAAACATCAGACTTGCCTTGCTGCGTATCCTTGTGTATCCTTTCCAGCGATGCCTCTGGATGACACGCTGACCGTGCTCTACTGCAAAAAGAACTAAAGAAAGCTGGCAGTAACACAGTGCTCTAGCCACTGAACTTGTTCAGTGGAGCTGTGTGCGGCTAGGTTTTGGATGCATTTCCCTGCCCGTGTCAAAAAAAAATTTACAAATAAAATTCTCGAAGTTCCGGGTGTCTCGGATGCGGAAAGCGTTCCACAGCGCGAGGCGTTCAATAGCGCGAGTTTTAACTCGGCAGTACCAAAAGAAGGCGGTCGCCAACGCCAGTGCACCACAGATGAAGTAAGGGCGCCGAAGAACACAGCCAAGTGCGTAAAAAGATAGGCAGCGAAATCTACCACTGTCGTTATTGGGGGTGATGTCGTCATGAGTTCCGGTTACATTACTTACATTCATGTTACTTTTTTGCCACGACACTTTCGCGGTAAAGTCACACCAGGTTGTGTTTTGTTAAAGGATTTGCACCGTTCCAACCCGACCATGGCCAAATACTGTCGAACCAGTGACTTTTCGGTGCTCTCGCAGTTACCTTGATATGGCCTTTTTCACTACTTTTCAACTGTAGGTGCACGGACACGAATATGTTTCACCGTCATTTGCAAGAGCGGACATTCCCAGCCCTGCTTCCAAGTTAGCTTTCGTTGTAAAGTTGGCTTTGTCGCGACCCGTTTCCTTGGTAACGACTCCAGCGCAACCCTACAGGGTCAATATGACGGACAGATTTGTATGGGTTACGGGCGCACCGATAGGAGCATATAGGTTACGTCATCATTTCGATCAGAGTAAAAGTTATGTTGCATTTTGCGTAAAGTTGGCTTTACCTCAATGTGTTTCGGTCGTGAACCACAGGTTCACAGTGAAAGTGCACAGCGAAATCCAGCATAGCTTCTCGTGAGCAGCTTTCTTGCCCGGGAGACAATTGTATAAATGAACTAGCCAAGAGCTCACGAGCCCACGAATTGGTGCCCTTGACCCGCACCTTCAGCGTCCTCTTCCATCAGGCGTGCCATGGTCTGGCGCGCCCTTTCTTTGTCGTCTCTGGCTGGAAGTGGCATGCACGAATGCTTACTCCTATTTGATCCGAATGGCAGCCAGTGAAGCGTGTGAAGTCTGCGGCGCGCCGGAGACCATACGGCACGTTTTATACGAGCACCCACATTTTTCATCGGAAAGAAGGCAGCCCTCTCTGTGGAGCCTAGGCTCTCGGCGGCCGTTCAACAGGCCTTCTCTGTCATCAACGTACAAGGCAACAAAGGCGCTCGTACGCTACCTGAAAACGACGGACTTGCACAAGATACTGCAGCCTAAAACTCGAGGGACATTCACTGATCTCAAACGTCACGCTGGGCTCTGTTGTTACCTTTTCGCCTTCTTTTCCTGCTTTCTTCTTCTTTCCGATTTTCCCTTTATCGACGTGTATGATGGCAAACTAGGCTATCCCCTGGTTACCCTTCCTGCCTCTCTTTTACCTTTATCCTTCCTTCCTTTCTTCTCTCAATTGACAAGCGCCATTTCCACGTAAGCCGCAATCTACAGGCCAGAGTGAATTAGTGCGCCTCCTCCTGGTCTTTTGAGCAGCATTGTATGCAAAGTGGCGTAGTTGTACTTTCACAGCCACGGAATTGAATAGTGACGTTTCCCATGTTACATTTCCGACCTGGAAAAGCCTCCGAAGTTGGTCGCGTTGAAGACATTCCATGCGTAAAATTTCGGCATAGTTTTGTCGGCACGATTTAAAGGCAAATTTAGATACTGGTATCAAACGAGGGCGTAAGGATACGGAAAAGAATGCAATTTTCGGTTTGGTGAGGATGCGCTAAAATTAAACTGCATTTTCTTTTCTCACCGCGCGCCGGGAATTCCGCTGTATATGATTGCGGAAAAAGCCGTAACCATCGTTCTAAAGCACATTTTTTTTAAACATATCACGTTGGGCCACTCAAAGTATCCTATGATCATACAAAATCTTATGAAAGTCTGTTAATCGGATAGTTTTTTTTTTTTTCTGTTCACTTCCAGCATAGGTTTCGGACTTCGGCAGGGATGTTTATTTGCATTGTATTTAGTCCATGCATAGTTCACGCAGCGTGCCCGCTTGTGTGACCGAGTGGCCGAGGTCCGAAATGGTCGAGAACATAGCCAGAGCTTCTTTTTTCAGTGTGTCACCCTTCCATGAGCGCACAATACAAATGAGCGACCCATTCCTCGCCACTACATAGGTGAGAGTGGCGCTATAAATGCACTCTGTACGCTAACATAATATCCCAGGTTGCGCCTAGCGGTACTATTTGCGGGTCTTTCGTTATCGGCTCCTTTGGCGTTACAGATGATCTGAAGAAAGTCCGCCCAAAATAGGGAGAACGGTTTTGCATTAGGTCGCGTCCATAACCACCGAATGCACGAGAGCAGTAACTAAGCCGGCGGCTGAGCAACCCGGGCGGGAACAGCGCCAAATAATCCGGCCGCAGTCGGCATTAGGCCAGAGGCCACGAGCGCGGACACACAATCCGTGCGCGCATACTATCGAGCCAGCCATCGGCTCCGATTCGTTACGAGCGGCGCAATTTTTCACAAAAACAGCCGCCGCCCGCTCTCTCTCCCATAAGTACAAAGCGATCCCCTCTTTAACCCGTCGCCCCGACGCGGCCTGCTCCGCGCTCCAGGACAGCGCGTCTCGACAGCGGTGTACAATGTATAGCCGACAGTGTGCGTGCGTGTGTCTAATGGTCGATGGAGGGGTGTACGGTTCGGAAGGGAGCCGGAATCAGATGCCGGGAGCCGATAGGGGCGCGTGATTAACGACCGCCGGCTGTCTTCGATGTGGGCCAGTCATGCATCGACGGCTGCCATTATCGGCCGCGGCCACGGGCGGCCTGCAGCGCTTCGAAGGGCCGCCACCGGCCGATCGTCTAACCCGCGCCCGGCGTCATGGCGCGACGGTGCGGGCGGCCGCTGCTGGGCGATCCGAACAAGAGAGCCGTGGCTGAAATTGGTTAGGCTTACGGGATGATCCAGCCAAATATCGACGGAATCGGGCGGATCTATAAACGGTATAGTATATTACGCGTAAAGTAACTATGCGGTGCCGAATTAACGAACTTCAAGGCACAAGGATAGGGCTCAGCAAGCTGCCCTAAATAGACGTCGGCATTCGTTATGCTAGTAGAAGAAAAATAAACTAGAAAAATTAATTTATTGTCCTAAAAACCGCCAATGGCAGGATCAAAATTTACAATGCTCTGAAGCTAACGAATTCCACACGTCGAAGTTCCCACAATCTATTAGCCTCGGTCATGCTTTATGCCAGTCTGCATGAAAACGACTTCTTTGAGGGCTTGTTTTTGCTTCTGAGAAGGGTACAGTCCAACATTTATCTCGACGTTCTGGCGAGCAACGAAAAGCGAGAAAATGCACCACACGACAGACGTGGTATTCACTCCAGGCCAACTATCGTTTATGCTCGAACTTGGCGGCACCATCAGTTCCTATTGCTCACGTTGGGTCAGTTCGTGCAATATCTGTGCAGCAGGTACCTCATATGTCCATCAGGGCACAAGATCTCTACAGCAAGGGACAAAGTTCGTCCAGGCGCAAGCGCAGCAGGCTAGCGTCTTGCGAATATGTAGTGGCATCCCACGACCTGGAAGCGCTTGAGGGGGTAAAATAGGCGCTACGTTGCCATTACGCACAGGATGTGTGTGACATCTACAGAGGGGTCGCGTCGTAACAGCGTTAAAACAAAATCATAGTCGCAGCTATACTTAATCCTACATTGGAGCTGCATGCAGGTACTGCATACAGGTAGTGTATACAGGTACCGCTGAAGCCCCTAAAATGATTTAGCAGCTGCGTCATAACAACACCAGCAACTAAAATTAATAAAAAGGGCTAGTTTTCGCTAAATAAACATTACAGGTTTATTTTAGGCGCGCGAATGACGACAAGGGTGCTCAGCACTGTAAGGACGGGCTCGCTTTGTGCCTGGGAGGCGTGGCAGAGGCATGAACATACTCCGGTGCATTCGCAAAGCAGGGGGAAGTTTTAATTAACGCTGTTTTAATTCACATCTGCTATCATTTCCTTTTTACCGATTGATTGATTGATTGATTGATTGATTGATTGATTGATTGATTGATTGATTGATTGATTGATTGATTGATTGATTGATTGATTGATCGATCAATCGATTGAGTGATCGATCAATCGATTTATTTATTTATTTATTTATTGTGGGGTTTTACGCACCTAGGCCTCGGTGTAGGCGCGCCTCAGCCTAGGCTATGAGGCACGCCATAGTAGAGGGTTCAAATTAATTTAGACCACCTGGCGATCTTTAACGTGCGCCAAGGTCTCGACACCCGGGTGTTTTCGCTCTTCGCCTTCATCAGAAAAGCAGCCACCGCGTCCGGGATGGAACCCACGTCCTTGGGCTGAGCAGCACAACGCCTTAGACACTGAGCCACCACGGCACGGCTGCTGTTATTTCGTTTAATGGTAACAGATAGCCGATCGTAAACTCTCAAAAATTATTACCACTATTAACGGAAGCTTCTTGTCTTATATTTAAAACTCGCCGGCAGAGGAGCGCGCATTCGTTCTCAAAAAGCAAGTTTCGTGAATTGAGAATTCGGCTGAACACAGTGTCTGCGAGGAAGGTAACTTCCACGCATGGACGTAGCCGCTACGTTAACACGTATTCTCTTTAACGCACTGCGTATCCGTCAATAAAAGCCGGAGCCGAACAAGCGCAATAATCAGATGCTGTTTTCCTCTTTCTTCATTAGCATCGATACAATGCCCGAAACCGACTTTAGCATCGCCGGCCTCAACCGGTAGTTCCCATCTAAGCAATTTTGTGTCAGCAGCGATAGCAGGACATCTGCATTGGAAACAAAAGTCCTTAGGTGTTGGTTTAAGGACTTAAGAAATATGAAAGAAAAAAAAAACTAGCAAGGTTTAAATCCCGCCGTCGCTGTCAACATACAGGATATACAGGGCACTTTCTTCTGCTCGGAATGGCTCAAAATTTTCGAAACGTGGGAAAATAATGGAGCGCTTCAAAGGCAATAACAAAAATAGAGACTGGAATGTGCAGAGCGAGGTACTGTCATCAGCTGTCTTGATTAGGGCAGTGGGAAAATGATTCGCGCATATGAGGGACATGCGGGATTCGCCAATTATTTACCGCTGACAAAGTACCTAATAGGATCCTTGACCTTTCGCAGTATTAAAAAAAAGTCAATGTTATACGCGCAAGCTCGGGGTCGGAACATATACAACCCTTTACTTCATGTTATATACGCCCTAATTAGGCGTTCTCACTCGTCCTTTCCGCTGCCCCCGCCACCGTCACGATCATTCGGCTCCCCTGCCAGCAATTTCCACTTGGGTCCGCATGAGCGGCGCCACCATCGTTTCGCACGCTCCCTACACAGGGTCCCGTGATTTGGCAGCGCAGTATATGAAGGAGCTGTCGAGTAAAAGTACCTCGTTACGCAAATAATACACATAGCAAACTCTCGTTTGTTACAACGAAGTCGTTTTATTCGCAGTTTTTCGGTGTCCCAACTGCAGTACATGAAAAGCAGACCATCTCCGCTTTTAAGAAAGTACCGCTTATAGCAAAGTTGGTTTCCTGTGGGTACTTCTTTATGACGAGAGTTGGCTGTATAACTATGTCAAGCTACTGCCGCAGCCTATTTATAGCTGGGGAACCGCCCAGTGTTTCTGGAAATAAAATTAATTTGATTTGATTTGATTTGAACTAAATAGCTAAATAGTCGAGGTACACGAAGATTTATTGAATCTTCAACCGCATACAAGGGTCGTGTGCCTCTGGGTGATGAATGGAAATTAGGCATGAAAATTGTGCTGATTAGACTAAACTCTCTTTGACAAGTGATTTCCGGAGCGTTTGCCAGCTTAGCTCCTGTTACGATTCAGCGCTCCGCTACCCTGCTCGCGCGTGCTGCAAGTTTCGTGTAGTGCACCTGTGCCTTGCGGAAAGTCCACCTTCCTCGAAAACGTGTTGACACAGTCCCCGCCAGCGACGACTCGAGCCGTGGAAGTTGCAATATACGAAACAAACCGTTCTTCGTGTTGAGACGTGCACCTGCGAAGCGGGCGCCGCAGCCGAGATTTCATCTCCCTCTCAGACTCAACGAGCGCCGCTACCTCCGGCCCTCACGAACTCGGGAAAGAGTGCTCGTACGCGTATGTACAGTGTTCGGGCCGTGTGCAAAAGCACTAGGAGAACTGTTTAACCGTTAACGCTTCGGGGATAAATACGAGGTGCCTCCGAGCGCAGAACGCATTCTTTTGACAGCATCTAACCACGGTGACGCTTTGCTCCAGTCCGGCTGTGACTTTGCCCGTAAGGGTATTGTTTCTGTATCATTACAGTTCACCCCTTGCTATGCAGTAAACCAGTTAAGTTTGCCTTCGGCTTCTTGGCGCCATCATCAAGGCAGCTACTTTTGCTGGTTGCTCTACAACCACGCTACCACACACGACGGAGGCGACGGAGCCCGGTTCGGGGGCGCCTTCCCGAATGTAACACCCCTCACCCAGCGGTATATATACCGAGGACTGTAAAGTTTGCTTTCAGTAAGGCTTCGTACAGGGATGTACCCAAAGGGAGTGGCCAAGGGGCCCGCCCCCCCCCCCCCCCTCTGAATTTTTTTGGGCCATACCCCCATACCCCGCGCGACTTCTCTTCTTCCCTCGCACACATTCTAAAGCGCCGCCATATAAATCCTGGGCTTGATAGCTATTCGAGGCGTTTTTTTTTTTCGAAATGAGCCAAATCCACCTAAGGAGAATTTGAGGGGAAAAAAACTAAAGTTTGGATCTGGACCTAAATTCAATGCTGTCAAAACTATTATATTTGTTTTACATGTCAGCTAGGGGAAATCTATAGCGACAAGTAATTAAGAATTACGCATAGAATTTGAGCAATATTAGGATAAGTTCGGATTTGGCTCGTACTCAGTTAAAACAGACAAGTTAGTGCGGCATTCTTAGGGACTTAGTGCAATTGACTTTCAAGAATGGTACGATGGAGTTTTAAGCAAAAAAAGGCAATAAACGTATAACAGAGCTGGAGAGCCGGTGTGTCTTTTTGGCAGCATTAGGAGCTCTTTTCGAATCGTCCTGTAGAGTACTTTTTGTGGCAGGCCTGAGGACACTCATGAAGCTCTTCATTGCCTTGCCATAAATTTACAAAACACTTCACAAGAAGCCTGCTCATATCATCTTGTTCACCTTAATGAAGTGGGTCGTACCCACAGAGAGGGGGGATTCGCCATGGCTTGTAAGCGGTAGCTAATTTGTTAGGTACGTAAATGGGAAATATGGGAGTAATAACAATAATAATAACCAGATTTACTCCGTAAGGACGAAGGAGACGAGATAAAATGAGAGTATCACATCTCTCAGCTTCATTTCGTTAACTTCGGTTCTCGTTACCGTAGACGTGTGGCGGCAGATCATTCGCCGATCTCTTCGGTGCTCTCTGAACTCTTGATAAGCCAGCTCTCAAAAGCAAAAAAAAAAAATCGATGAAAACACATACAAAACAGCCCGAACAGTCACACCAAAAGCGAAATCCCATTGGGCAAATGAATTTGGCTCATTTTGATCCGTGCCACAGCAAAGTCTGGCTCATTTTTCATATGAAGTAAGATATTCGTACACGTTTGCAGGGCATCGTTTCAACTGTTTTGTAGCGTAAGCTACACTGGCCGAGGTTGGGCAGTTTCGCGTGGACCTTGGAAGGGCCGTGCTGCGCAAGCGCGAAGAGCATTGGATTGGACTGGATTGGATTGAAGCGGACAGGATTGGATTGGATTGGATTGAATTGGAAATCCAATCCAATTTCAGTGCGGGTGGGTAGGGAATTGGGTCTACTCTGCCCATTCGCTGGTCTGCGCATTCCAGAGGAGTGACGTCATAGCCGCGGCAGACGCACTGGCGTCGGCGCCTGCCCAGCTGTGCACCTCCTTTGCACAGTGGCCAAGTCTGCCGGTGCGCCGGAGCCGCTTGATAGCCTTTTCGAGTGGCTCCTGAGGAGCCGTGTTGCGCATTTGCGAGGAGCTGTGACTGGGCTGGACTGGACCGAACTGGACTGGATTGGATTAAATTGCATTGGATTGGATTGGATTGGATTGGAAATCGTTTAAGCAGCAGTAAGCATGATAATCAGCTAATCCTGGAAAACCAGGAAACCTAAGAATAACCAGCTGAACCTTAGCTCACGCTAAGTATATCCTGGCACAGCCGAGCTAAGCCACTGTTGATTTTTTCTTGCCACATTTTTTTCTAGGGGAAAGTTGCCGGGATTTTCTTGGCAGTGCAGTTTTATCTGACCTAATTTTGGTTGATGGATTAGGTTCATTTCGAAAAAAAAAAGGCGCCTCATTTGGTGGTCAACGTGGGATTAAAAAAAAAATTCCCGCGGCTTCCCGCGAGGGGAACACGAGTAAATGCAGAGCATTGGGGCCTCAGTACTGGTTGAAGGCAGTGTTGCTTCCATCGCTTCTTCCGTGATGCTGGAGTAGCAGACACGAGTAAACGTGGGAGCGAGCGTCAACCAAGGAAGGAAGAAGCAACGCAGTGACTGAAGCACGAGCGACCGCTAGCCGCTTTATATTTGCCGCGCGCGCAGTAGAGGGAGAGCAGTACTGGGGGGAGAGCACGCATGCGCAAGCAGCGCACGCCCTTCCACGCCCCACCGCGCTGCTATCACGCACCTGTTACGCCGAGACCGTGACGGAGCGAACGGGCTGACTGCGACGCATGCACGCGCCAGCTGCTGTTGAGAGAGAGGAGGGAAGGAAGAGAGGCGCACCTGCTGCGGACGCGGAGCTGTGGACGCCGTCCGACGCAGGAAGAGGCGAGGCTAAGAAACGCTCTGCATTTAAAACAGGCGAGGTTTGTTTGCTCCGTTTACACCTGCCACTTGCCATTCGCTGCACCCCCTTTACCCTGTTCGTCTGCAATCGGCGCTTGGGTTCTCTCGGACAGCAGCAACTTATCGCTTGTTTCGCCAGGGTGGCGGTTTCAGCAGTTCGGGTCGCATACGCTTTGGTGGGGAAGAAAATTTTTGTCTTTCAACATTCAACAAATCCCTCCGTCCTAGCGCGGCGTGGTGTAGGCGGATACTGTCGCCCAGGCTTGGTGTTTGTGGCTCAACCGTTTCCGTCCCTGAGCCGAACTCACAGCGTGTTTTTCACTAGTTCTCGTGGAAATGCTGCTTTTGCATTTGTCGGTAAGAAGTCTGCTTGCCGCAGAGAAACCTGCTGTAGGGTTTCTCTACGGAATTCCTTCAACGTCCGGCTCGCGAACGTGTGCAGCGTCCGCCGAACAAGCCAAGGCGACGCGAAGTCTTGGAGCCGGATGGCGACGAGCGGAGTGGCGCGAGGGGATGCTTGACCCCATTGCCCGGCGACTCTAACGACTGTTACGCCTGCTTAGGGAACGTTACCGTGGGAGTATAAAAGCCCTGTTCCACAGTCGGCTCGTCCGTCTGGACGAGAAGGATCGCTCACAAAGGAAGCGCAAGAACGTTACCAAGCCCGACGACGGCACGGTGACAAAGTGAAGACGCGCATCGCAGTTGTATGGCGGCAAGAGACACCAGCGGCATTCCTTTGGACAACTAAAGCCACTTAAAGCGATACTGTTGATTGACAGCCATTGTGGGCTATGCACAACGGTGGGTTTACGGATCCCGAGCTGCATTCCTACAAACAGGCCTCTAGAAAACCGGGCTTGAGCGGGGAAGGGTACGGAGTCAAGGTGGCCAATGGTCAACAAGAGAGAAACGGGTGTGCAGCCGGTGATCGGTGAAAATGAACCCGGGCCGGACATCTCGACGGACACCAACCAGACTTTTGGCCGAGAGAAATTTCGGCGTCAACACTGGACTGTGAACTGTTTCTTTGTATTAGAGAGGTTATAAAGCCCTGGGTACACAGGATGAATATACGAGGCGCATTAAACACAGCGTAGTCTCGCGATGTCGGAGTATCGTCAAGGTGTCGGCAGATAGCAACGAGTTTACTTCACCAAGGGGCCGAACGAGAGGACGGATGAGAAGCCCATTCTCCCCTTGCATCCCGAGCCGTTGCTATGGGAAAAGACAGCAGGACAAGCCACGCTGCGACGCCGAGGAAGCGACAAGGCGCATCACTGGAAATAACAAGCTTATTTACAAAACTTCCATAGGTAAGCCCTGACACGCCAATGCTTGCCACCGTTTTTTAACTACATATACTGCAGACCAGTGCGTCTCGATACTGTAATTTCCGAGGCTTGAATCGTTGGCGCTTTGAATGGTAGACTGTTAAACGTTGAACTCTGAGGCTGTTTTAGGGTAATCACACATGGAATTAGGCGTGTGGCATCATCGATTTACCTAGCATTTTGTTTCCTTCCTTCATAACTAGTCGCTACAGGTTTTGTTTGGAGAAAAATTTGAAAGCGCAAGAGGTTTTCCACGGAGATCTGAACTCTCTAGTGCCTACATGCCCTTCTGTTTCTGACGACTTCGTTGCGTATAACTTGTGGGATGGTCCGGAAATATGCCTTAGCATTAGCACAGGGAATGTATAGTTACTGTGCAGTAGGCGTATTTATTCCTGTAAATATTTTAATTACTGCTGTTCTTTTTTTATTGTTTTGCGAACTTCGCGTAGGAATCTTTAACGTGCGCCGAAATCTCGAACATACGATTGTTTTCGCTTTTCGCCTCCAGCACAAAAGGGGATACACTTAATTTCATTTCTCTTTGCAGGTTTACGCGCCTTTATGGTAAACGCTGGGTGTTTGTCGTGTTTGTACTAGTAACGGCCGGTACCCGCGCCCTCTCCCATAATTTCCATAGAAAAGTTAACTTGGGATGCCCCCCTCCCGCCGAAAAAAAATCCTGGGTATGTGCCTGGCTTCGTATTTGCTGCGCATTACAGGCAAAATTATTTTAAAGGACCACTATGTATGTGTACATCTGGAAGTTCTCCGGTAACATGTACAACGCCATCTCTGATAAAAGAAAGGTTCATACAATCAGCCCAAGTACGAATCAGCTGAGTGTATTTTATCTACGTTCCGCGAATTTTCGCAATCGCGCGCAACGCTATTGACGTTGTGTTACGACACAAGCGCTTCTCCAGCTGACGCAGTGCGTCTCTGCAGTCATGTTCGGACAGGATTTCGCAGACGGCATGCAGGATGTAGTGAGCGCGCCCGGAAGGCCCCTCCTAGCTGTGCATGCGCGCCAGGGCACCGTTTGTGGAATTTCGCGCTCTGCAGACGCCTGTTAAAGTTATTTTGTGCTTTTTACCTGACTGCCGATTGTATTCTTTTGTGTCGTCTCGCATTAACCACAGCCACCCTATAGCAGCAATCAACGGCCGCACCTCAGCCATCAACAACTCCTTTTTCCCCAATGGAATAACCCTATGGAACAACCTGCCTGCTAACATAGTCACGTGCGGCAAGCGCCAAACCTTCGGAAATAAACTTAATAGTCACATGTCGCAATCTGAGTGAATGCAGCTAACATATGCCCTTGTAGATTACTTTTTGGAGCCCTGTTTTTTGCCTTTATGTCTAGTGCAACACTTTTTGTGCCACTCTGTTTTTCTTTCTTTTTTTCTTTTTTTGCTGTTTGTCATGGTTGAGCAGAAAATCATGCCTTGTACGCCCCAATTATGTAATGCCTTCGGGCCTTTAAGGTGGAAAAAAATGAAAATGAAAATGAAACTTTTCACGGTTGACTTTTCGTTCGTTAGAACTCCAAACGCCACCAGAAAAGCAGCCACCGCGGCCGGTATCGCACCCGAGTCCTTGGGCTCAGCAGAACAACACCTCAGCCACTGAGCCACCGCGGCTGGTAATTGTGCCGGTTTGAGCCCTCATACTGGAACCTTTGTCACAACCGTGTTTGCTGTAACGTCCGTATGCTCTCCATGTCGTCATGAATTGGATGTTTGCCCAGTCCGCCCTCCTCCAAACGGAGCCAACAGCTCGCCAGTCACGTTACCTCGACGCGGGCCTATTCGGGAACCCGGTCGAAGCAGTCCGTACAAGGAACGAGTTCAATGAAGTGTATTCGGGAAAAAGCAATCATGTTCATTCTTGATTATATGTATGAAACAGTACTCTCTGAAGTCTTAAAAGAAAAAGAAAAGAGCCCGAAATATCGAGTACGTGCGTAGTGCCGGCCGACGTTTAAAGGGAGGATTTGGGGCTTGCTTTCGGCGTTCCTTGTAAGTCACGGCAGCTGTTATGGTACCCTGTGCCTCGATCGATTTTGTGCAACGTGTAGACGTGCGCTTGCTGGTACATTTTTCACAAGGGGAAACAGCTAGCGCAAGGACTAAAGAAAGAAGGCACGTAGTGTGTCTCTACCTTCTTTTTCCAGTATTTCGCCTTTGCGCTGTTTCCCCTATCGTTGCAGCGATTTGTCAAGGTGCGAGTTTGAACAAGTTTGAAAACCCGCCGCTCAATTTTGGAACTTTGGGTAACGCTGTAGCATAGCATCTCGCAGAGAGAGAGAGAGAGAGAGAGAGAGAGAGAGAGAGAGAGAGAGAGAGATTTTTAATGAAACTGGCGATGTCAGCCGAGCTAAGCTGCCTGGCTTGCTACGCCAGATGAATGCGATGACGATGATGATTATAATGATGAAGAGGAATACATATGATTTTAACTATTTACAAAGTCTGGTCAATACTTGTGTCTTTTAGGTACGCCAATTAGGATTTCGTAGCACAAGCGGCACGTTTGGAAGAATTCCAGGGACCTAATACGTCCCTCAGTTCTAGCCGTACGGAAACACTTCGAGAGACACTCTTTGTGTACTAAAGCGCGCACAATCAAAAATGAGCTAGTAAAGGTTTGGTTCGTTGTTTCTTGCTTCGATGCGCCGATGTTGTGGTGTGTAGAAGTCTTCCGATGGTCTGCTTTGGTGCCTGATGGTTGCAGCACTGATGACACGACGATGAGAGTTGTTGAGGGTTTTTAAACTGTATATTTAAGCGAAAGACATATACAGGATATTTACAGACTGAAGTAGACAGAGTAAGAAATAAAGTGGGGTTCTTGGTCAGCTAAGACTTTGAGCACGCGGCACCCCCGTCAGCGAAGGACCCAGACCTAAGACTGCCCAAGTGGTGAGATCCTCCCTAGCCTGACCTGGCTAGCCCGGCGACACGCCGGCCGTGCATAGCACATTAAAACCCCGAGGATTCGACCCCGAGACCTCGTGTCTCGTGGTTTTAGTGGGTCACTTAGTCTCCACCCCCAATACACAGGCCAATCAGCATCCCCTGACGATCTGATTGGTCGGGTTACCACATCCGGGCTTAAACTGCGGTGGGCAACGCCCCCCGTAACCCTGAAACATTGGTCACCCTCTCTCACCAACCACAAAGGAAAATATCCAAAGCAAACCAAACAAATACAACAAACATTCGGAAACCCGCGGAAACACGTGCAAGCGCCACGGACAAGCTCCTACGAACGCGGCCCGCGTCGCCTGTTCCCACGATTCTCATCCAAGACCGGACAGCCACTCCACGCCACCTGGGACCCGTAACCGTCCATCTTAAGGAAATGCGGCGTGCCTCCGAGAGTGTCCGCCGTTGACAGGCGATGCCCGGTTAATTGGACCGTGCCCCAGAATCAGCGCGTATAGGGACAACAGGACACGGCGGCCGGCGCAGGCGTCGCATCTCCCATCCCGGGCCGCCACACAAACACCCTCGCACGCCTTCACTCCGCGCGCGCACGGACCAACAAAGGGAGCACTTCCCCATAAATCGACCGCCGTCGAACCCCAGTTGACAGCTCCAAGCTTCCCTGTCTCCGGCCACGCGACGGACCGAATGGTTTTACAACCGGCTAAGCGAAAACGCAGTGGGCCCAGAGCCAGTTACTGCCAAGCTCCCTGAGTGCCCTTCAAGCCGCCGTACCGCCAATGTTTTCCCACAGCTGCAGCATGCACTCCGACCAAAACAACGCGACGACGTGGCTGCGGCCCGAGGCAACGTGTCTTCACGCGAGCGGCGTGACCCAGAGGCCGTTTGCTCTTAACAAGCTTGGTGCCATAAAGTCATTCATTCCAGAGTCCCGGAACCGCCGCTCCCTCCGCGTTCGACACATCCCGCGTCGCTGGCCCCTGGAACTTTTACAGAGCTGTTGCAGATCTTCACGCGCATCACGCTGTGGGCACAGAGGCGAGGCGGATTGGTGGATCTTGTAACAGAAGTATCGCGTGTAAGCGACATTCAACCGCATACGGTAGAGTACGGCTTCAACATGCTTGGATTGTCGAGGTGGCATCTTAAAATTACAATGCGGGTGAATAGAGGGGGCGCGTAATAACGGGATGCGTCTGCTCAAATCGATCACTGAATACTCCATGCCCCACTGGATGCAAGTGCTGAAGCATTTTTCCGAATAAATGGCACCGGTAGTTTTAATCCACATTGGTCATGCGCTGTGGATGCTGCAGAGTCCGCCTTCACATTTACAGTTATCCCGCAATGGGCAGGGAGCCACTGGAGTGCTATTTGATGGTGCGCTTGCAGAGCTTGAAGATGCAAAGCCTGTACATTAAGCACAAGCTGATCTTTGAGGAAAAACGCCAGGCAGTGCAGCCCGAAAGTCCGTTAAGATGGCCCACGCGCGTGCCGGCTGCTCGATGATGTGAGCCAAGGCCTGCCGCAGAGCTGCAAGTTCGGTGGCCGTAGATGATGTTTTGTGGCTGAGTATGGCACTGAGGGTGGTGCGTGATGAAGGTATCCACACCGCGACAGTGAATGATGTGGATGACACGTTTTGCATTGCGGTACGGTATACAGCGCGGATCACACTTTGTTTAGTCTAATCGTATGTCGGGCTTCGGCGCTCGACAGATTTCCTCCTCTGCACGTAGCAAAATGGTTCTTCAGATGCAATCCGGGAAAGTAGACCCACGGACATTTTTCAGCGTGTATGCAATGACGAGCAATGGCAGCAGCCCACTTGTATTTTAACGCGGCGAAACGGTTTTCGTGTGCAAAAGAATAGAACAGGGCAAACAGGTCTTACTAAACATTAGTTTAGGAAGTATTTACAAAGGCTTTTAAGTCCCCGGCACAACTCTGGCCAGGTGCGTTAAGCAATATTTACAACAGAAACAAGGAAGAAAGAAAAATATGTGACCCACTGCTTGTGGGTCACATATGTGATTCACATATGATGACCCAACAGCGGATTAACATGCGCAAAGAGCGCTAAATCGTTGCAGCTCGGCGGGCAAATTGTTTTCTCCAACGTGCTGAGCAGAGCCGTCCGACCGGTGTGCTTTCCGCGGTTTTAGTGAGGTGTGGAAACACACAAGGGTGTTATGTATATTGGCGAAACTATCTGTGTCGCGTCGTGGATGTCGTCTGTATATAGATGTGTATAGTCCTCTTAGGTTTTTTTTTACTATATTCCACTGCTGTAAGGAATCATAGGTATATATATATATATATATATATATATATATATATATATATATATATATATATATATATATATATATATATATATATATATATATATATGGGTGTGGTTGTGTACTACACAGAGCAAGTAGTTACTGAGTGCGCATCTTTCATCCGCTGCTGTCTCAATGTACTTAATCTAACCCCTTGTGGTTCCTTAGGGCAAGAATTGTACCTTTTGTATACTCCAATGCCTGGAGTAGCCAGCTCCTGTTTTGGGTTGGAGCTAAACTCTCCAATAAGTAATTATTTCTCTCTCAACCTAAAAAAAAAGAAAAAGAAAACGATTCTTCTGGTTCTGAAAAACAATACTATTGCTTAAAACCTCCCGGACGTTTCTGATATTAGGTCCCCCAATCGAATGGGTTTTCTTTTGTATCTTTCCTTACTTAGCACACCAGGATAGAGTGAGCCAAAACGTCATATTTTTAACTTCACGTTTCATTTTGCGGTAATGGCTTACTGCGCGGCTGCGAATTTTATTTATAAAAATTGCAACAACAAAATTTCATCGGCAGAGAACGTTTTGCTGAAAATGAGAAGAGAAAGTATACGAAAGAAATCATTCTAAAGTGTGTCGTCTTGGTGCTCTTTGCGCCATTAAAACATACATACCACTACTACAGCAATTCAAAAGTGCTATACAACATAAGTTAGCTTGGGTCGTGCCGCGGGACATGCGAACGTGACGGCGCATGAGTAGAACGGGTTCACGCCAGCCACGGAGGGCTCTGATTCTGGGGAAGCTACGGCGCCAAGTGCGACCAGTCTGCTTGTAGAAGCAATTCGCACCAAAACGCGAAGGAATGAAAGCTAAGAAAGAGACACAGACAGGATGTAACAGTAAAGAAGCCTTTGATAATCGCTAGGATTTGGCCTTCAAAGCCTGTAAGCAGACTTTGATTTGATGGATTGTAGGGTTTAACGCGCCGACGCAACGCAGGCGGTGAGGCGCGCCGTAGTGGAGGGCTCCGGATTAATTTCGACCCCTGGGGATCTTTAACGTGCCCCTAAATCTCGTGCACACGGCCGTTTTTGCTTTTCGCCCCCATATGAAAGCGGCCGCCGCGGCCAGAAATCGAACCCGCGTCCAGGGGCTCGGCAGCACAAAGCCTTAGCCACCGTAAGCAGACTTAAGTGACCGCAGAATTTTTCGTGCCCTCCAACGTGCGATCGATTATGGCGTGTTTCCCAATCTGTGTAAAAAGAAAATATCAACCAGTGCCTTTATACTATTTTGCCAGTCTAATGCGTAGACCTTCATCGAGAGGTACTTTAGTGGGCATAAAGCACTGCTCGTAGTTGTCTGTGAATAAATATTTTCGCTCGCACCTTCGTTCTTCCTCGCAGGTATCCTTGAGATGCCCGTGATTTATTGAATTTTATGAAACTAACTGTCGATGAACTTATTTCATTTTCCGCATTATCGGTAGTAAATTGCAATGACCTGTTACTTTACTTGGTGCATAATGTTGATTGACAATCCCTGAAGACGCAGATGTGACAATTGGAAATTATACATCATTGTATATATCATTTTATATCATTATATATTGTCACGAATAAAGGTAGAAAAGCAGTATTTACTGGGTTTGAAAGACCTACAGACGGCACCGAAGCTGACGCACAACCAAAGCTGCCGTGGTAGCACCTTAGCCTCTTCTTCTTCTCAGACCCCAATGTTCAGAAAGGCACATACCCAAACAGGGAGATTGTCCCAGGCATGCGGCATTACCCCCTCCCCTGAGAAAGCATCGTCCCGATGCAGCGTCCCAAATGATTGTCCCGAGAGTCGTACCGCAAACATAGCAGTTCAAGATTCAGTCGAGCGGGTATAGTACGGCTTCATTCGGGCTACGTGGACGACGTCGGATTGTGACGTGGTGCGAGTAGAACGTACCGTGCCCTCAGGAAGAACTTCGTAGTTCACGTCGCTTGTCTGGCGCAGAACCTTGTAGGGTCCAAAGTAGCGACGCATCAATTTTTCGGAGTAACCCTTCCGGCGAACAGGGCTCCACACCCAGACGAGGTCTCCTGGTCGATATGTAACCTCCCTGTGATGCGCATTATACCTCCGGGCATCGTTTACTTGCTGGCATCGAATGCGCTGGCGAGCCAGCTGCCGGGTGGCCTCTGCACGCTGTGCGATTTCTTCGGCGTCTGTGGTGACGACAGAGCACTCGTCAGGTAAAAGCATGGAGTCCAACATTGTCAGGACGTCTCGACCATGCACCAAGCGAAACGGGGTAAACCTTGTTGTTTCCTGCGGCGCCGTATTGTAGGCGAAGGTCACGTATGGTAGTATGGCATCCCAGTTTCGGTGGTCGACGTCAACGTACATAGAGAGCATATCGGCAATGGTCTTGTTTAGCCGCTCCGTTAGTCCGTTCGCCTGCGGGTGGTAGGCGGTTGTCCTCCGGTGGCTTGTGCAGCTGAGATGTAATACTTCTTTAAGAAGTTGTGCTGTGAACGCAGCTCCCCTGTCCGTGATTACAACTGTCGGAGCACCATGACGAAGGGCGATGTTCTCGATAAAGAACTTGGCAACTTCTGTGGCCGTGCTTCGGGGAAGGGCCTTTGTTTCACAGTAACGCGTTAAGTAGTCCGTAGCGACGACGATCCATCTGTTGCCGGAGGATGACAAAGGAAAAGGCCCCAGAAGATCCATACCGATCTGCTGAAACGGTAATTTCGGAGGGTCAACCGGTTGGAGTAGACCGGGGCGCTTTTCGGGCGGAGTTTTCCGCCTCTGGCAGTCTCGGCAAGTTTGTACGTACTGCTTGACATCAACCGCAAGTTTCGGCCAGTAATACCGTAGACGTATGCGGGCTAACGTACGGGCGAAGCCGAGATGTCCGGAAGATGGTTCATCGTGACAGGCTTGCAGAATTTCTGCACGCAGTTGTTTTGGTGGAACGAGCAAGTATGTTGTTTCCGTGGCATCGAAATTTTTTTTATACAGGATGTTGTTACGCAGACAAAATGATGTACGGCCGCGTGCGAAAGATCTGGGTAGCTGAGAAGTACATCCTTCGAGGTAATCGATGACTGGGCGAAGTTCTGGGTCATTTCGTTGGTCTTGAGCAAGGTCAGAAGGAGTGACGGCTCCAAGAAAGGCACCATCATCGTCTTCCTCGGTCGAGATTTTATCGATTGGGGCGCGGGAGAGGCAGTCTGCGTCGCTGTGTTTACGGCCAGACTTGTAGACGACACTGACATCGAACTCCTGTAGACGGAGACTCCAGCGAGCGAGACGTCCAGACGGGTCTTTCAGGTTGGCCAACCAGCACAGAGAGTGATGGTCAGTAGCCACCTTGAAATGTCGTCCATAGAGATATGGCCGAAATTTGGTGACGGCCCACACGACAGCCAAGCATTCCTTCTCAGTGGTAGAGTAGTTGGCTTCGGCGCGTGACAGAGTACGGCTCGCATAAGCGATAACCCGCTCTACACCATCTTGCCACTGTACAAGCACTGCACCTAACCCGATGTTGCTTGCGTCAGTATGCAGTTCAGTGTCAGCATCCTCGTCAAAGTGACCGAGCACAGGTGGAGTCTGCAACCGACTTTTCAGTTCATCGAACGCTGCACACTCTTTTGGGCCCCAACTGAACTGCACATCGTTCTTTGTTAGGCGAGTTAACGGCTCCGCTATATCGGAAAAGTTCTCCACAAAGCGACGATAGTACGCGCAGAGACCGAGAAAACGGCGTACGGCGTTTTTGTCGCTTGGAGTTGGGAAAGCAGCGACAGCAGCTGTCTTGTCGGGGTCAGGGCGGACGCCTTGGAAGCTGACGAGGTGGCCCAAAAACTTCAGCTTTTCGTACCCAAAATGGCACTTCTCTGGTTTTAACGACAGTTGGGCGGATCGGATGGCCTCAAGAACTGCCCTCAGACGCACTAGGTGCTCTTCGAAGGTTCTAGAAAACACTACCACGTCGTCCAAATATACAAGGCACGTCTGCCACTTTAGTCCAGATAGAACAGTGTCCATCATCCGCTGGAAAGTGGCGGGAGCGGAGCACAAACCAAACGGCAGGACCTTAAATTCGTAGAGGCCGTCCGGAGTAACGAAAGCTGTTTTTTCGCGGTCTCGTTCATCTACTTCAATTTGCCAATAGCCACTGCGCAAATCAATGGACGAGAAAAATCTAGCATGGCGCAACCGATCCAACGAGTCATCAATACGCGGCAAAGGATACACGTCTTTCTTCGTAACTTTGTTAAGCTTCCGGTAGTCTACGCAAAAACGAAGAGTACCGTCTTTCTTCTCAACAAGGACGACCGGGGATGCCCAAGGACTTGTCGACGGCTGGATGACGTCGTCTCGGAGCATTTCTTTCACTTGGCGACGAATAGCCTCACGTTCTTTCGTTGAAACTCGGTAAGGGTGTTGGCGAATTGGTCGCTCGTGTTCGTCGGTGATGATGCGATGCTTGGCGATGGTTGTTTGTCGAACTTTAGATGTTACGGCAAAGCAGTCGCCAAACGAGTTAAGAACATCGCGAAGCTGTTGCTGTTGCGACATCGGCAGTTCAGGGTTTACGTCAATTTTGGCGACCTTCTCCGATTCCTTCTGCGTGGACAAGACTCCTAGAACAAGATTCTTTTCTTCGTCGCTTACTGCGTCCAGGTATGCAACTGCTGTTCTGCGTGATAAATGCTGGTGTTCCGGACTGAAGTTCGTAAGCAGTATTTCTGTTCGTTGGTTGCTGATGTCCACGAGGCCACGGGCTGCGCAGACCTGTCGGTCGAGCAGAAGGGAAACGTTTTGTTCGGCGATACCGCAACTGACAGGTGATTGCTCGCACTCAACAGTAACGAACATACTGCTTCGGGGAGGTAAAGTAACAATCTCGTCGCAAATTCGCAGCGCAGGCCTGGAGAGGTCCCTCTCATCGTCGACTGACAGAGGGTTCGAAAATGTAACCAAAAGACTCCGCAAGTCGATCACAGCCCCGTATTCGCGGAGAAAGTCCAAACCGAGTATAAGTTGTTTTGAGCACTCCCGCAGCACGGCAAAACAGCCGGGGAAAGTTGAATCTTGAATTTGAATTCGGGCGGTGCACACACCAGTCGGCACAACAAGGTGGCCACCAGCTGTGCGGATTGGCGGTCCACACCATGGCGTCGTTACTTTACGCAGCTTGGACGCGAGTGACCAGCTAATAACAGAATAGTCAGCGCCGGTATCGACGAGAGCTGTTACCGAGTGGTTGTCGACGAGGACCGGGATGTCGGCAGAAAGAAGTTCGTTCGCTTCAAAAAACGTTCGATTTCGGTGGTCGTCATGCGGATGTCGTTGCGTCGGTGGAGGTTCTTGAGCCTTATGCGCAGCGGCCTCACCCCCGGAGGTCGCTGGGTTTAGTTTCCCCGGTGTGGGCTCGGAGACCGGTTCCCGCCAGATCGAGGAGAGCCGGGACGGATCGGTGATGAGTACCTGCGAGGGGTAGGCGTTCGGGATTGATGAGTAGCGGGCGAAGTTGACGTCAGCTCGTGGGCGGAAAGGTACTCCTCGATTTCGCGGGGTCGTTCTCCGTAGCGCGGTCGAGGTGCGTTCGGCGAGAACCCGCGAAGTCCCAGGCGGCGGTAAGGGCAGTGACGGAACACGTGGCCTTCTTCACCACAATGGTAGCACAGGGGCCGATTGTCTGATGTGCGCCACATGGTCGCTTTCCGTTCGAGACGTCTTGGTTCATACCGTGTGGCCGGGTTCAACGTGCGTCCGAACGGCTGTGTCACAGTTGGGAACACCTGGGGCGGTGCCGAGGTCGGCGTGCGCAGCACGTCCGTGTAAGTGCGATGTTCCGCTGTTGGAGCCAGCACAGGATACACATCCGTGTACGTTCGAACAGGGCTTGCAACATCGGCCGGTGCCGCGGGTGCCATTGCTCGCCGAACTTCGTCTCGCACTACGTCGGTAAAGGCAGCGAAAGTTGGTCGACAGTCACCCTGCTGAAGAAGCCGCAGTTCCTCACGCACGACGCTCCTCACGAGCTCCCGGAGAGCGTGTTCATCGTTGACCGCTGAACCGCAGGCGGCCACACTGCCTTGACGCCCGTACTGCATGTTGCGCTGCTGCAGGGCCCGCTCCATTGAGGTCGCTTCCCGAACGAAGTCAGCAACCGTTGTTGGCGGGCTGCGTACAAGGCCAGCGAATAGCTGTTCCTTCACACCCCGCATCAGGTGGCGAACCTTCTTTGCTTCACTCATACCAGGGTCAGCTCGGCGAAACAAGCGCGTCATGTCCTCGACGAACATAGAGACGCTCTCGTTTGGTTTTTGCGCCCTGGACTGTAGAGCAATTTCGGCCTTTTCCTTCCGCTCGCTATTTTTGAAGTCTTCAAGCAATTGCCGCCGAAACTCCAACCAGCTCGTAAATGTAGGCGCATGGTTTTCGTACCACGTCTGTGCCGAATCTCTGAGTGAGCAGTAAACGCTTCTCAGCTTACGTGTGTCGTCCCACTCGTTGAACGCAGCGACCCGATCGAAATGATCGAGCCAGTCCTCGACGTCTTCGAAGATGTCGCCGTGGAACGGCCGCGGTGTGTGCGGCAAATGCACTACCAGCGGCGAGAAGGCTCCGCTGCCCTGAGTGGTTTGGCAAGCCGTAGTGGTTGTCATGACGCGAGGAGGCTTCACCAGCAGGCCAAATTCTGGTGGTAGACCTCGAATGCGGCGGCTTGACTTGTGCACTGGTGTTGTCTCCAGATGACACTCGCGTGGGTCGGTAAACTCGCCTGGTTCAAAGTGCATGGGATTACCCCGCACCTCCACCACAAATGTCACGAATAAAGGTAGAAAAGCAGTATTTACTGGGTTTGAAAGACCTACAGACGGCACCGAAGCTGACGCACAACCAAAGCTGCCGTGGTAGCACCTTAGCCTCTTCTTCTTCTCAGACCCCAATGTTCAGAAAGGCACATACCCAAACAGGGAGATTGTCCCAGGCATGCGGCAATATATCACTGTGTCGAACCGAAAAAATACCGGTTAGATTACGGTTCGGGTTCAGAAAAATCCATTTCGTTCCGGTTCAGTTCTGGTTCGACTAAATCATGCTTTGAACCAGTTCGCGAACCGGTCCGCAAGCTTGAGCCCGTTCGCCAACCGTTTCAGAGCTGAATTATTAGCGAAGTGTAAAAAATGTTTTGTACTTTGAATTCATCATAAAACTCAAATACAATTTTAGTTTATTCAAAATACTACAATTTTTAATAATCATGGTGCAATTTAAGGTCGACTTTTAAAAATTAGGCTAGATTTTAAGGAAAATCCAGCCAGAGCTCTGCACTCTCGGGAATTCACCACCGATAGTGAAGTGATACCACTTTCCCGCCCGAACACGCCCGACCTCAAAA
This sequence comes from Haemaphysalis longicornis, assembly GCF_048455015.1. Classification (NCBI taxonomy): domain Eukaryota; kingdom Metazoa; phylum Arthropoda; class Arachnida; order Ixodida; family Ixodidae; genus Haemaphysalis; species Haemaphysalis longicornis. The sequence continues at coordinate 360,928,679 of NW_027526203.1, read as the reverse complement.
TCCCCCTCGATAATACGTACAACGCCCTTCTATCTCACCACACCTTTAACCGATGCGTTCAACCCTCTCCACACCCCTCCCTGACCAACCAGCAAGTCATCATCTATGGTCGCCTTCAGACCGGTACCTGCTACAATCGCGCAATCCTCCACCATATCGCACACACAATCTACCCCTGTCAATGCCAACACTGCGGCACCCCGCTCACCACATCCCACATGGTATATTCCTGCCCCCATTCTCCTACCCCCCCTCCCCCCTTACCCACCCCGGACAGTCGGAGACTGAACTTACCAGCCCGGACCCGTCCCGCCAGAGGGTCTTGGTATCTCGGGCCATCGAGTCGGCCCGGTCAAGCGGCATCCTGGACTAAGGACGCTTCACCACCACCTTTTTTTTTTCCTTTTTCCTTTTGCTCCAATGTATGTTTACTGCTACTTCCAGTCACTTTTTCACCCTGACCTTATTTCGTGCTAGAGACTACATAAAGCCACCCACAAGAGACACGACTGGGGGATTTATTGGCACCCCTTATTCCCTGCTATTGCACCGCTTGGATACTATCAACGAGTTAAAGGGACACTGAAGTGAATTTGTCAAGCTCCCGTTTTTGCTTGCACTGCGTAGACTAGCTCAAATTAGCACACTTTTCATCGTTTTTACGATTGACAAATCGGTAATTATTTTACAAAGCGCGAAAGAAGAAAAACTACTATGCGCGGTTTGCGGCGGCCGCACCAACTAAAGATGTGACGTTAGGAGGAGCGGGCACCGTGATTGGACGATGCCCAAGGTGAGCAACCAAACAAGTTTCGGTTTCGGTTTCGGTTCTTTAAAACACAACCGTTGGCGTTGTTGGATAGGCATTCTCAATAACTCAGTAATCATCGTACCGTGCTTCTGCCATGTTGTCAGCTGTAAAAATGCATAAAGATAAGCCTCCCAGGACGGCTTGGAATCGTAGCATTCACTAGCCGAAACCTACGCAGTGCATGAACGCCCTCTGCGTACCCGCAGACGCCCAAATGTCATGCGCTTTTCCCCCATATTTGGAGCTTACCTCCCTCATGCCTGTATCGTAAAAAGCGTGTTCGCACCAGGCCAAGGGTCTGTTCATTCTGGCCTGTGCCCACTGCCTGCAAGCAGTCGGTGCTTATGGCAACAGCACGCCAACGAGAACTCGCTAGCGCGCCAGTGCCAGCCTGCGCGCGTTTTGTGAACTAGTTCGTGGAGCCATGAACGTTACGGCCCAAAAAAAGGTGAACTCAATATAGAAAACATCGGCGTAAAACGAAAAAGTTAACTTACAGAAAAAAAGAAAAAGCACGTACCCGCGGGGATTCGAACTCCTGACTTGCAAAATACTTGCGGTTGCAGATCGAGCGCCCCAAATCACTCGGCCACGGAGCGGGCTCCGCTGGGCTTTCGTAATATAGGGTATATATTGTACAACCAGTTTACACTTTTATTTAGTTTTGGCGTTTCAAGCAGCTTAGGTGACTGTTTGTTGTATTGCGCTCGTGCAGTAAGCGTCGCCCGAGTTTCCACAATAGCTCACGTCTAGCAATTGCATTTCGTAGACGGAAAAGCGTTCGCAGATGCGTAGTCGTGCTGCTGACCGCTGTGCTTGTTCGCCCAGCGCAAAAAAAGTGCTTCCCGCACCCTAGTTTTACGCTGTACGGTAAAAATATCATTTGATTTTATTTCCTTAGTACCTATATTGACTTCGCTGACTCTTCTCCCGCCTTCAAGAGGCCTTATATTTTCCTACTGGCGTACCAGTCAGCGAAGCGTCGCATGTGCGCTTGTGCAGCGCTTGTGTGAAGCGACCTTGACTTGGAGCTAGATACAGTGTACAAACTAACCAAGTAAAGAAAGGCAGATTCTACCATTCACAAACGTGTCCTGGCTTCGTTTCAACTGAGCGAACGAATTGCGACGACCCGTCGGCGGCCGGCGGACGAAACGCTGGGCCGACTGACTGTCTGAAGGCAGGGGAGCCGTGCATAGCGCAGCCAATTGCGAGCTCGGCTCCTCTCGACGTCACACGAAAACGCCGCAGAAAATGGGCGAGCGTAAAGAGAGGAGGACAACATTTTCGAATTAATTTTTCTACTAAATAAAATCGCGTAAACGCGCCCAGGGTGGTCGAAACATGGTCTGGGGACTCCGGACTACAATTTGCGCAAGTAATCCCGCAATGTTTACATATCACTTCAGTGTCCCTTTAACAAACTGCCAATTCTGTTTAAATTATCTCCTTGTTACGTCACTGATGATGCTGGGGAGCGGAAAGTCGGGAAGTTTTTCGATGTTTATCATCTCTTCTTCTGACAACAACGTCCTTGAGGCTATAATGGGGTTGAGTGAGTTACCAAAGGCTAGTTACCAAAAAGAATGGTGTTCAACCAATGCATCCTGCCGGTGATGACATACGGAGCGGAAACTTGGCGCCTTACTAAACAACTATAAAGCAAACTTAGCTCCGCCCAATGTACCGTGGAGCAAATAATGCCAGGAGTAACGCTTAGGGGAGAAAACCAGCATACGGGATTAGGGAGCAAGCTCGAATAGAAGATATCATAGTTCAAGTTATGAAAAAGAAATGGACTTGGGCTGGCCATGTGGTACGACGAAATGATAACAGGTGGACCACAAGGGCAACAGAATGGCCAACGAAAGACGGGACTATAAGGGGAAGGCCATTAACTCGGTGGAGCGACGAAATAAGAACATTCGGAGGCAAAGAATGGACTCGCGCAGCGCGGGACAGAAGCGGGTGGAGGTCAATGGGGGAGGCCTTCGTCCTACAGTGGACCTAAATAGGATGTCGTTGTTGTTGTTGTTGATGATAGATGATGATGATGATGCTGATGATGATAATGAGTTCTTTCAAATAAGGCAAAGTAGAACTTTGTTTTCATGGCCCGTTTAACGTCCCTAGCCAAGCGTGGAAGGAGACGCGGCAGAGAAATAGCGCCGACCACTGCATGCGTTATCGGGCTTGGTACCACGACAACCACGACAACGGCTACCTGCATTCTTATAACAAAACAATCTACAACAAACTTCCACGTAAACCACGCACACACAATGGGGCGTCCCATCCACCTGTAAAGAACAGATTTTTTTGTACAAGAGAATATAGCACCAAATTTAAGACACTAGTGAAAAAAAGAGAACAGGAACGTAATTGAACCTCTCGATTCAAAAGAATACCATATCTGGCATTTACAATTAACACACGGAATTCTGCCTGGCACGTCTTTCCTGTTATCCCGCTGTTGTGCATTTTAGAAACCTATATATTTCTGTGGTCCCCCTTCGCGTTTTTTTTTTCTCTATTTCTTGTTGCGTATGGTTCGCTTCGCTTGTATAAAGGCGATGCCCGAACTGATAAAAACTAATGGTTTATATTGTCAACGCAAGTGAGCGCCTCTTTATTTCTGTCCCAAGCGCTGTTGTTTTGATTCTAACGATTATGTACCAACCATCCAAAATTTCAACACTTTTGAGGTGCTACAAGTGGGCGCATGTAGGTGTTGAACCTTTGAGCGGTTCGCAGTGCAGCTTTTTCGTTTCCTCAAGGTCCCTGCACAGTTCCAGCAAGGGAAGGGCAAAGTCGATGCCGCAAGCGTCTTGAAGGCTTCAGAGAATGTGACATTGTTTTGTCCAGCCTTGCACCCTGCTAGCTCGACCACCAGCTGCAATATTGGGGTGCAGTCGTTTCACCATTTAGGGACCACGGAGAGAGCGTTTATAGCGTTTGAATCATCTGAAGGGGAAAAGTTCGCGAGAGATTGCGAAGATGATGGTGCGTGAAGGAAAGAAGCCCTTGATGACACTGACCACCCGTTATCATCAACGAGATGGTCGAACCGTCATGTCGAGAACCCGAAAGCGATATTTCTTTTTTTTTGGTTGAGTTCCGGGTCGGCAACCTGATATATATATATATATATATATATATATATATATATATATATATATATATATATATATATATATATATATATATATATATATATATATATATATATATATATATATATATATATATATATATATATATATATATATATAGAGAGAGAGAGAGAGAGAGAGAAATAAGAATTGGCAGTCAAGACAACCTCGGAAAGCAAAGGGGAGGATGTAGTACGTCAAGATAAAGAATTTGGAAAATAAGAAAGTGGAGAAAAAATGCCCGCCAGGTGGGATCCGAACCCACGACCTACAGAATACCGGTCTGGTGCGATGACCACTACGCTACCGGCGGGGCTACTTTAGCCTCCACTTTCTGGGGTATTTATGTTCACGTGTTTTTGTTTCCTGCGCTTGGGGGTGGTAGCCAGCGCCACTCGGACTACTCGGGGTGAAGGGGACCTTCTTTTCGAGTAGTCCGAGTGGCGCTGGCTACCACCCCAAGCGCAGGAAACAAAAACACGTGAACATTAATACCCCAGAAAGTGGAGGCTAAAGTAGCCCCGCCGGTAGCGTAGTGGTCATCGCACCAGACCGGTATTCTGGAGGTCGTGGGTTCGGATGCCACCTGGAGGGCATTTTTTCTCCACTTTCGTATTTTCCAAATTCTTTATCTTGACGTACTACATCCTCCCCTTTGCTTTCCAAGGTTGTCTTGACTGCCAATTCTTATTTCTGTCTTATTTCAACGAGCCCTTCATTTCCTATTCTGATTCGCTATATATATATATATATATATATATATATATATATATATATATATATATATATATATATATATATATATAGCAGAACAGAAAGATACGGGACGAGGGACTCGGTAAGAAGGACACATATCAAGGTTGCAGTCGTCATTGCCAGTGCTATTCGGCTGTTTCCGAAAAATATTTAATAGTGCCGAGTGACGTGTGTTTGTCATGCTTCTTTCATACAGTGATAAATAAGCGAAAATATAAGTCGAGAAAAAATCCCCCGTTTTTCCGGGAGCGGGAGTCGAACCCACATCTCCGGATAACGCGTGCGGAGCACTGACCAAGCTTTGTCACTGTATCAAAGAAGCATGACAAACACGTCATTCGGCACTATTAAATATTTTTCGGAAACAGTCGAATAGCACTGACGACTGCAACCTTGATATATATATATATATATATATATATATATATATATATATATATATATATATATATATATATATATATATATACATATATATATATATATCTGCAGGCAACTTATTTGGACATTGGTGACTGTATGAGGGGTTAAAAATCATACACGTATAGACATGAAGCGCGGCAATTAATTTGAATCGCTCTTCCCAGGTTGCAAACGTTTTCGGGCGGCATCAAAAGTAGGTTTTTCTTTAGCTTATACATGTCAGTTTTTTTTTCGTCCTCGTTGTTTGTTTTTTGGTCTGTTCTACTCCTTTCGTGATGAAATATATCATGCAAAACATTGCAACGCTGGCCGTAAAGCTCTTACAAATCCCCCCCCCCCCCCATCCACGCTTTTTAGTGCAGCGTAGCACATCCCGATTGCCCCACCATGCATGCATCAAGCCATACTTGCATCCCATGCGTCAACCGTCTTTTGTTCTCATTTTCTAATATATATATATACTGCCGTTGACGCAAGCGGGCTGACCATAATTCAAACGTTATAAGACGTTAGTTACGCTTGAGCGCCGCACACATGCAAGCTGTCATATCATTTGGAAGCTTGCCGGCTTTTGACAGCGTACAGCGTACTCCAGGCTGTTGGCAACAGGGTAGTAAATAACTAGCGTCGTCCGTGAGAAAGCGTCGTTCGTTCGCGTTGCACGTCGTTCTCTGTACTGCGCTAAGGAACGCCGTGACACACGACGCCGACGGCCGTGGTGTGTCACTTTTATGCGTGCGAAATAGCGCCGCAGGTTTCGTTTCTTTAAAGCCCATCCAAAGTACTGTAAACAGAAGACCATCAGCGCAGTTCGGCGCATATAAAACGCCGTGTACTGCCGGCTGTCTTCGTACGCGGTGACAGCTGGCGGCGTGGTGTACCGCGCAGCCTGTGCTCTCGCGAGAATTATCGCCCGCGATGTCGTCATTTCTGGGAGCAACTGCGGCCGCCTCCGCGGGCGCGTTTCAGAAGCCCGTCACTGTCAGTAGCGGGTAATGAAAAGCCTTGTCTTAGCGACATAGCTCGTAACTCGCACGCAGACATCCCTGCTCGGCTGCCATCTGTACTGTCCCGGATCGGGGCGGGACGTTCTTCTGCGGGCATTCGTATGTATAACAAAATTCGCCACGTCAAGGACGGCGTCTTATAGCTCCTGCAGTCCAGGATGACTTCCTCTGATGGTGGGTGGTTGATTGGATGGGCCAAGGAATCAACCACCACCCATACAGGATGCCGACCCATTGAAGGTCGATGGAGCCTTCCTTCGTTACCTTAGTGCACCAGGCAAGTAAGTAGTTGGTTCAAAAATACCCAAACGCGTAGCGACGCCCCCGCCTCCTCCCCACGGTTGCATGCACGTGTGTATACATGCGACAGCGACAAAAGTGGCAGCCGCACGAGAGATCAACCCGAAATAATTTGCAAACAACCACAATCATCATCAGCAGGAGCGCACGGTCGCTCAATCGCTCCCCTTCGAGGGAAGACCGAGCGGCCGTGATCCGCCTAAGACCACTTGCTAGGTCTTAGTTATGCTCATCTCTCCAACCTCTGTGTCCCCCCTGTTCTCCTGCGTTCGATGGCTCATTGAGCTGGCGAAAATTTTCTTCCCAGGTGTTTACTTAGGCGCCAAGTTTCTGCCACAAATGGCATCACCGGCAATCCACAATGGTGGCATACTGCTATTTTTTAGAATAGAATAGAATATAATATATAATAGTGATGGAGGTAGCCTAATACCTATTATTAGAATGTGCTTGCCGAGTGCACCCCAGTCTGTACCTATTTTGCTCCGGATTTTCTTCTTGGGATTTGCATATACCCAGTTTATCTCGCAAGAAAAAGACAAAGTCATCACATAAGCAAATACTTTTACTGAGGGCTCCTCCCCATCGCTTGTCGTAATAAACACGTTTACTCTCTGTCTCTCTAGCCAATGAAAACTACTTGCTCTGCTGCACTGTAGTACACTGAAAATGGCTTAAGTAGACCACTAAGAAAGAAAAACAACGTAAAACCCTGTTTATAAATAATCGTATTCGCATTATGACCATTAATAGGCTAATTAGCCAGGTAGAACAGTTACCATAGCAAAGACGTACACCTTAAAATCAACAAAACCAGCCTTCTTCTCTAACAAGGATTAAATTTAGCGATTTTATACACACGGTTGACTTCATCATGAAGTCCTGGCTGCGGAATAGTCTAGTCATTGTGGTTCGAATAATTTACCCTGGCTTGAACCAGTAACAAAAAATATCAACCATTGCTAATAAATCTCAGCGCGCATTCGCGCAAGAAAAAAAAAAAGGGGGGGGGGAGGTGAGGGCGGGGGCCAGTCCTAAGTCCATACAAACTTACGGACAATACCCATATGGCGGATCGTCCAAAGGTTTGGACAATTTAACCAACTAGGGGACAAATTAGAGGCTTGCGTGGTGTAAATATTGCACTGTTTGAGGTCATCTAATGTCAAAGAAAAATATCAAAGCCCTTTCCGTAGGAAAAAGATGGTTAAAACAGCGCACCTTTCTCTTTGCAAATTGAGTCAAACCAAAGTCCAATATACAAACTGCCGAAGTCCAAAGCCACTTCAACTCGGCCAAAGTCCAAAGGCCGACGCCCGCGCAACGAAACCAAACGAAATGTTGAGCGACCTGAATGCGATGGTAGCGCAATTTCGGACAGACGTCGGATACATAACGCGAGGGACTGAGGCTCGATACCCGTTACGGGAAACGTCTTTTTCGTGTTTCATTATCATAGCCATGGGCTCTCCCGCTGTGTAAAGTTGGGTTTCCCGCAGTGCGTTTTGGTTACGACACCGCCATCAGTGAGGCCAAGAAAGCTTCGCTTTAAAACTTGTTCGTCCCCCACGCATGAAACCTTTTTACCTGCATTGAAGTTTAGCCTGACCATTAAGGAAAGTTGCATAACAAGGATGAGTGTGCTGTCCTACGAATCCTACCGCTATTACAGGGGTGGCAACCTTTTGAGGTAGAGGGTCGAGTTGCATGACGCCGTCACAGCGGTGGCCGGGCGGCAAATCGGGGGGGGGGGGGGTGTAGAAGGGCTCTGCAGGCAAAGAGAAAAAAAATTCGGAAAATTGAAAGGAGCCTGTACAAAACTGGAATACAACTAATATTCATGTTTATGTTTAGCCCGAATGAGACATGCTTTGACCCTATTTGAGGTCAAAAATGCCTGCCATGTCGGCCTTCAGATAGGAAGTGACAAGGGGAGGGGAAGGGGGTCTGTGGTCTGACGGCCTGCCGGGTGGGCCGCATAATACTGTTCCGCGGGCCCCAGGTTGCCGATCCTTGCCCTATGCCAAATGAAAAAGACGCCATGGTGCTCCATTATCGGTGATATAATCACTCAATTTCAGATTCAAATTATGGGGTTTAACGCGCCGAGACGTTAAACCCCATATACGCGGTTAAACCCTGTTACACGAGGGCTATGAGGCGCGCCGTAGTGGAGGCCTCCGGATTAATTTTGACCACCTGGGCATCTTTAATGTGCGCGAAATCTCGAACACACGGGCGTTTTTGCTTTTTGCTTGCATCTGAAAAGCAGTCACCGCGGCCGGGATCGAACCCACGTCCATCGGCTCAGCAGCACAAATGTGATCTCTCGCGCCTGCTCCTCGCAGACCATGCGAATGTATGCAATACTAGCACATTCCCGCTTTTGTCCGCCGCTTCTGTCAGAAGTAGCCTAATGCTCATCAGGGGCGTATAGCCATGCGGGGAACACAACTCGCCCTCTGCTTCCAGACTTAACGCGGGTGAATTTCAGACGGGAAAGTTTTATTTCCGGGCGTCTGTGCTTTCTGTGCGTGTGACATCTTAATTAAAGCTGTTTATACGTGTGCGTCAATTTATGTGTGAACCTTCGAAGAAAATGACCAACGTAATTCGTTTTACATCGCTACTGATGTCGGTTCGCAGTACGATAAAGCAAACATATTTTTATGAGTTTAGCTGCGCATGTTCCTCTGCAAAGGTCTAGACTGTGTGCCAGAACCCCCTCCCCATGTGCACAAAATTTTCAGCCGCTGTCGTGGTCTCACCAGTCTATGGGCCTTTATGCTTTAAACAGGGTTCCTCTTGTTGGAGAGGGTCAAGCGAGGCGAGGCTTGGTCGACCTCGGAGTCAAGGTTACCAGCGTCAGCCACCCAGGGAACCGAGGGATGACACATTTGGAACATACGTGTGGTTGGCGTTTTGTTTCCGTGTCTACCGCCATCCCGCGGTTCCCAGTGAAAGGGAAGCGATGCCCTGTTGAGGAAAAAGAGGGCAAGTGCGGCTCCTTCGCTTTGCCCCTTTCTGAGAAGGCCAGGGGCAGCACACCGAATGGTGTAAAAGGAACGTAGGTTTCGCCATTCATTTTGTTTTGCTTTATTCAGCTCTTCGCAATCCCCCCCCCCCCCCCCTTTTTCTTCAGGAAATATCACATTTTCGACCAACGCCCATAACCAGTGTTACTAGAATAAGCTAGTAACGTTGCCCATAACTGCGTCAGTTTTCTTCCTCGCACAGTTTTTGTCAGAACACGGTCCCGTTGTTGTAGTGGCCACACTTCGGCCCAACTCAGCATCGCCAACTCGTTCACATGTCAAATATCGATATTTTGAATTGTTAAAGTTTAAAATAGTTATTAATGAGCATACAAGAGGAAGGCGGAAACTATACGAAACGTTGCAGTTGATTGACAAGCAAAAGGAATAGCGTGGACACCTGATCCCACCCCAGCTGATCCCCCCCTCCGATCCCATCGGAGCATTTGCCTTGGAAGTTCCATCGTACGCACTGTGATAGCAGGCTGCCTCCCTAGGCAACTGCGCCCCCCGAACGTTAGTGGGCCAAACTTTTCCATTATAGGGCTTTTCCATTTTAGCTAAAGCTTCCGCGATAGCGTCCTCTCTATGCTCGTACTTTTGAGCCGAACTCTTTCTCGAGACGACGTACGCTGCTTTGGCTGCCATCGCATCATGTCTTGCTTTTCTTTCGGCAGGCAATAAAGCCGGTGCTTCCTTGGCCATTTCGTGCGACAACTGCCGCCGTATAGTGCTAGTTTCGAGCAATAATTCTCCCTTACCACTTATACTGTGTGGAGCTCGAACAGACGCAAAAGTCTCCCGTTAAAGGTCAGGGTCACCGCCATACATGAAAATAAAATGTGGTTCTCGCCAGTGCTATCGTGAATAGCAGTATGGTAGGAGAAGAGCACATATGGGACCCTGAGGTCCCAGTCACGCTCATCTCGAGCCAGGAGATGCGCCGACCGCCCCTTGAGCGTCTGCTTTAGCCACTCGACAACCACCCTGCCGACGGTTGTTTGCGGCTTTTTTTTCCTTTCACTGTTCGCCCACATGGCCTTAAAGGTCAGAACAGGTAAGAGCTGATGAGGCATGTTGAGGCAAGAGAAGACAGGCAGCAGGGTTCGGTCTCATGGCTGACGGGAACGGATATGAAAGCTTTAATGAGAGTCCTATTTACACGATGATGATGATGGGGATTCGACAGCACATACCCCACGGAAGGGATTCAACAAGGCACGCCGTGCCTCAGGGCCAACTTACCGACGATGTTTCTTTCTAGGGTGGTTGCCTAAATTAGGTCGCTCCGATGAAAATAGCTTCCGCAAAACTGGTCAGGGAATCGGAGACATGAGCTTGTTCCAATTTATCAGTTGGTAGACACCTTATGATGTCTATTATGGTTTCATTTAAGGACGCATCGATCTCTTTGAACTGCCGATGGGGTGCGCGTTTTGTGTTTTGACGTATTTCGCAGTTGACGAGATTTGCACTGCATGTAGTAGTGCGTGAGCGTTGCTCCAAAGTACCCAGAATGCGATACATTGTGATGGAGACGACGCAAATCATTGGCCAAGTTTTTAAGCACGATAGTCCTTTCCTTGGAGCCCGTCCCAGAATGGTTTGACGGGTGTGAGCAAACTTTCGTGAGGAGGCCGGTTGGTTTGTGAAAGGCATGCGTGCACACATGTCCTCTGAATTATTCGAGGATCACATCCGCGGCGCCCAGTCAAACCGCAGGACTGATAACTAAGCCCACTGGCACGTGCGTCTACTGATAGTGCCCACTGGGAGTGTCAGATGCGGTCCTCTGTCTATCGGCAGGATAAACCTTGAACTGGAAAATCCCGAGGCTAATCAAAAATAGGGAAATAAAATAAAATAAAGTCCGCCCAATTAATGATACAGAGTAGGCGAGAATACTAGAAAAAAGTAGATTTTGGTTGTTGTTTTTTTTTACCTTTTTGGAATGCTCATTCCTTCCTTAAGAATATTCAGTGCCCCAAATTTTTGGGGCGTTTTGATTGAGCCAAAAGGACCAGGTTTTCGAGGCCAAGTATTGAGCGACCACGCCCCGCCCCCCCCCCTTCCCCCCCATTTTTTTTTTTTTGAAAGGGAGATTTTTTGAAAGAAAGAGAGAAAATGGAGAAATTTCGTAGGAATGGGTAAGGCGAAATGAAATCATTGTTTCAAATCTCTCAGATTTATTTCTTTCACTTCTTCAACGCTCACTTCGTCGTTTACATCTGTGGACAGATCTTTCGCCGATCTTCTAATTATCGCCTGAATTCATAATAAGCCAGCTTCGAAAAACAAATTCCGAAAACACCCCCAAAACAGTCTGAAGAGTCAAGACAAAAGCAAACTCCCATTGGCCAAGTGGATTTGGCTCATGTTGACTCGCGAAACAGCAGGATCTGGCTCATTTTCGATATGAACTACGATTTGCTTTTACACGTTTTCAGGAAGTTATCTCTACTGTATTCTTGCCACCCTTTTTTTATGGGAAAGTTCCCGAGTTTTTCTTGTCACTGCAGTTTTATCCGACTTAGTTTCGGTTTCTGTATCTGGCTCATTCCGAAAAACAAAACGTCTCAATTTGAAATATGAACACGCTGAGCGCGATTGGAAAAAGTAATTAATAAAAAACTGCTTATAAGGCCCTCTGAAACCAAAGGTATCGAAATTCCTCACCAGAGATTGGTAGTTAATTGTGTCAAATGCCTTTCTTAAATCGAGGAAAAGGTGAAGTACCATTTTGTTCTTATCAAAGTTGTTGCAAATGTAATGGTTAAAATCCTCTAAAAAAATGTGTAGTCCTGAGTTCTCTGCGAAATATGAATTGAGCATGGTTTATTAGATCGTATTTAGTGCAAAATGAAGCCGTGGACTTATTAACAATTTTCTCTAAAATACTAGACAAGGAGCATAAAATAGCTATCAGTCGGTAGTTATCGTACAGTTTTTTAGAACCTTTCTTATGAAGAGGCCTAATGACACTGACTTTCATTTTATTCGGTATTTAACAAGTAGCGAAGATGTGATTTATTACATAAAGCAATATACTTTTAAGGTTCCCAAAGTTCCGAAAAAGGTCTCGAATTCTGATTCCATCAGATCCAGCTGATCTAGTTAACGGTATCGATTTCACAACATACCATTATTCAGACTAATTGACTGCGGGAAAATAGGCTGCTTTTCTATTTGATGTCGAAGTATATTCAACAAAGTGAATTGCATTTGCGAGGTTCGTAAGTTGGTTAATGGATTGTACAAAGTGGTTGTTAAGCTCATTCGCAAGCGTTGCAGGAGGTATTTTCGGGAATGTTTCTTGAAGCATCATATCAATGTTCTTTTTTGCGGTCTTCCTGCAGTGCTAATACTCACACCCCCTTTTTTTCCGTGTGTCATGGCCGCATGCTCTAAACTATTTAAGATGATAGAACTTTTTAGCTAACCTTATTTTTGCTGTTATTATGTTTTAAGTTGCCGAAACTCTTCCTTTAAAACTATCCTTTTAAAAGGTTTTTAAAACAAGTATGTACACCCTGACTTTTTAAAGGAACTTCAGAAACGTACCTAATCCATAAATCGTTATTACTTCCCAAATTATTCTGCAAACTCAATCAAACTTCTGCAAATCCATCAATGGGCGGAATCCACTGACTTATAAGGCAATTTTAAAAAATATAACGTATTCGTAATTTGCGCTACTTTTAGAAACGCTTTTGTCTGAGTCAATTATGATAAATCCTTACACGAACATTACACGTTACGAAATAAGATGGGAAGTACTTATTTCAATAAAATATTACTTGTTTTGTCGTCGGCAGTGCAGCAACTTCAGATCAGTTATGCACGCTGTTTATTTTGATGCGCACCACGATTGAATTCTAGGGCAGCTGCGGTTTATTACTGATATCAACGACATGGTGAGCGGCCAATATGAAGCTTTTCTTATACTTTTAAGCGCACCTGTATTTTGTCAGGGCAGGCACACGCGCAAGAACATTGCAGATAACACAGAAAATCCTGCAGCCTTATAGCCTACGTGCGTCTTCGCGGTAAAAATCAAAGCGCCATTTTATTTCTGTGTAGTTGTCGTCCAAAAGAGGAGGAACGTCGCATATCTGTAGCGGTGAGAGCGGGAAGTGGAAACTCTTGCGCACACCGCCCGGTCACAAAAAGGGAGCGACAACGCCCGATGAGCACTACATCATGTGCGGACGGAGGGAGGGACGTGATATCGCGGCGTTTGTCCGAATAAATGCTTCGATACTTCACGCACACGACAATAATGAGTCACGGATGCGTGCAGGCCAATTCCGCTAGGCATTGTGGTAATAAGGCGCGGAGTGTGCGCAGGTTTGTTACAGGAGCACAGCATCAGTCCAGGCAGCCGGTAAGGAGCAGCATCTGCGGCAGCAGTCGTAGCAGCGGGGGGTGGGGGTGTCGTCGGGCGCAGATTGCGTGAGGCGAGCGGGTCAGTCTATTGTTTGCCGAGCACAAGGCAGGGGCATGGCCCCGCCACCAGCGACCCTTCTCTTCTCATCGCGGACTTGTCATGGCGGAGTGGCCCTCGAGAGGAGAACGAGAGGGGGCGGAGAGCCGGGCCGCCCTCGCGAGAGCCTGCGCAAACACATGTCAAGCCTGTGGCGCACGCGAGAGCCGAGCTACAAACGCGAGTCTGCCGCTCGCGCGCGCGAGTGATTGACTGCTCTTGACCCGCCGGTGAACGCGCAGCCACGGCGTCGAGGAGCTCTCACTGCAGCGACGATCGCAGCCCGCGCAGCTACTGCCGACCAGTGCCTTCCCGGCCGCTCCCAGCTGGTGAGGGCCGAGGTGGTGCCGCCGATGGCACTTAGCCCACTCGCTTGGCGCTGCACAGCTTCCGGTGCGAGTGCCTCGCAGAAGAAGAACGGCCCCCTCTGTACGCGCATAGCCGCAGCGTGCGGATCACTGGTACGGTGCAGCTGAAGGTGCGCTGACCTGCGACTGACTGGAGCCTGACCTGCAGAATTGCGCTGTCGTCGCACTGGAGAGCTAGCGCACATCGCTCGCGCATCGAGTGGTTTGTACGAGAGAACGCAATCAATCCCACGAGTGCTCCGTTTGAGGTTTCATGTCCTTCATCTCGTTATTTAGGACTCTACTAGAGACCCAAAGAAAGCGCTGCATGGTCTGGCACCATTAAGTAACATGACTCGGGAAATGCATAACAGCCGCTGAAAAACGTCACCCTCAAAAAAAGGAACGTTAATTTTGCGCCGCCTAACTGCGCCAAGCATGCATTTTTCATTCGTCTCCTTTTCAAGCGAAGCTTGAAATAGCTGACTTAAACGTGAGGTGTGTGATTTGAACTCCAAACAGTAAAGCCCGGCCTAAGGAGCTCTGATGATGATGATGACGACCTGAATTCCCGTGTATTGTCTATGCAGGTCTATGGGTAGGCCACGGGTCATTCGTTCGGCCGAAGAGCTATATGCAAACGCCATACAGTAAATCCCACCCGTAGGAGCTCTGATGATGAAGATGACCTGAATTCACGTTCGCAGGTCTATGGGTGGGCCACTGGTGATTCGTTCGGCCGATGAGTAAATCCCACCCTAAGGAGCTCTGATGATGAGTGTAGAAACTTTATAGGTGTCATCATTGCTGCACCGATGTGATCACCATCATCGGTGCTCATAGTCGCGTGAGCAGCTCTCGCTCGAGCTGCTTCGTCTTCATCAGTCCGCCATCTTGTAAATAGAAGCACCATCGAATCACCGGGACATCTCGGCCCTTGGTCCTCTTATTTATCATTTTGGTGCCGACAAACCCGGGAAGAAGGCCCAGTGCGATTCGGATTCATCCGAACTTTGGCCTACGAGAAGGAGGACCCCTCGATGCCGACGACGGACCGTTTGATGGATATATCGACGATGGTGCTACCCATGGCCTACCGACGCGATGGGCAGACAAGACGACGAGGCATCCTCCCCTCCGAGGATTTTCTTCGGTGGGTCTAGAAAGCGATTCTGCAAAAGGTGAGGGGAGTGCCGGAGCTCATCGCGCAATGAAAAACAGACTACCTCTGATGCACGAACAGAGTGTTTTCAACCTAAGATGCACCCGCACGAACTGAAGATGACAAGAGAAAGGACGCGGTCAATTGCTCGTGAACTACGCAGAAACGCCGAAGCCGCATTAGGGCTGACTGTAATGACGAGCGATGTTTGCGAGCTGTTGACGAGCTTTCTGCGCCAGCTTCGGAAAATTGAAGTTGAACTTAGACGGTTGAATGAGGAAATCGAACCGCTTATTGACATCGACCACTTGGATGAGGAATTCGCAACCAACGCAGAGTACGATGACGATGTTACTCACGTTATGATCCGCATATACTATCGATTGAAAACCCAAAACTACGACACCACAGGACATTGCAAGATCCTCGAGAAATTGAATTCATCTACAAGTTTCGGTGAGTTTTTTACGGCTACAGAGGAATGCTACGACCCACGTGACCTCGAAACTTCGGATGAACAAACTGTCTTGACAGGAACATCGCTGCCATCAGATTTCGTACCGCAAGCAGAACAGGAGAATGCGACTCCCACATTGGCTGCGCTTGATTTTCAAACTGAAGATGCCTTACTCTCGTCTGTTTTTCAAGAATTCGTCGACACTACCTCGAGCGAGACAGTTTGCTCATTAAGTTCCCTACCACCAGCACAGGCTACGTATGACGAACGTATCGAGCGGGAGACAACGAATGTACTACCTGGCGCACATCAAGGGCAAGACAAGACACGAAAAGGAAAAGCGATGCACGACACTGAGGAGCGGGATGCTGCCGTTTTCGAGAAATATCCCAAGAGGACTGCTGCCGAACCTACCAGGCAACCCGACGTAAGAAAGAAAGTTCGCGGAAAGCATGCTTTAAAAAAACAGGAAACATCTGATAACTGCAACAGAATTGTCAGTGTACAGAGCTCCAGAAAGAAGCAGCAGTCCCAGGGAAACTTTTTTCGGATCTCGAAATGTGCATTTGAACACCTGAGTACAAAAGCGTCGAAGACGGCATGCGAATTTCTACCTGGCTCCGTCGACTGCGCCGATATTCCCAGCGAGGATTCAAAAGACGGCACCTGCAGCAGTTTCCCTTTCTGACTGCCTACCGGATCGGATCGGAACGAACTTATGTTAGTTTATGGAAGCGGACTGACCACGGTTTGTTGTGGGCGGGGAAGATGTAGAAACTTTATAGGTGTCATCATTGCTGCACCGATGTGATCACCATCATCGGTGCCCATAGTCGCGTGAGCAGCTCTCGCTCGAGCTGCTTCGTCTTCATCAGTCCGCCATCTTGTAAATAGAAGCACCATCGAATCACCGGGACGTCTCGGCCCTTGGTCCTCTTATTTATCAATGAGGATTATGATGATGACCTGAATTCATGTTCGCACGTGTAGGCCACGGGTGATTCCTTAGGCCGAAGAGCTGTATGCTAAACGTCATACAGTACAGCCCACCCTAAGGAGATCTGCTGCTGATGATGATGGTTATAGTGATGATGATAATGACCTGAATTCACGTTCGCAGGTCTAGAAGGTTCGTTAGTTCGAAGGTAGTTATGCGGACGGGCGCTCGTGAGCGTAATCGGGAGCGTAATCGGTAGTGTGCTCGTGAGCGTCGTTCGTCAGGCGGAAGTGGTCAACAAGCGACGAAGGCCTTAGTTGTCGTTGTGCATTGCGTGTTTTGCCTTTTGGTTTAGGAAAAAGGACGAATCATTTTTGTGGCACACATCGATGGGCTGCTTTCCTTTCTTCTGCAGATCCCACCCCACGCCATCCATGAAACTGAGAGGAGGTGTCTAGCTCTTTCACCGAAGCCCATGGAGCCCTCTGTGAGGAGCAACATCCCGCATTGTGGACATTTTCGAGGCTGTCTCCTGATTCCCGTACCGACAATCGTGCCTCCGAACTAGGCCTCGAGGTGTATACATAAGGGAGCAAGGGCGATGTGGTTCTTCCTGGGCACACATCTCCGGGAGCTTGCATAAAATTAGACTTAGAGTAACAAAAAAAAAAAAAACAATTTGCCAGCTTGAACACGCTGGCAAAGTTCGGGAAGCCCAGAATGTGTTGATCAATGTCAACCATTGGGGGCAGATGTACTCATGTAATGAGCTGATGATGCACGGCGGAGCTCTGCGCCTCTACCTATTTAGTTTGGGAAGCTTTATGTGTACCCCAGCCTCCGGTGGTGTGGTCAAGCCGCTGAAATGTATATGGGCGCAGTGAGAGGGTTATGTGTGCGCGTACTACACAGGCGTATTTATTTAGAGTTTCGGTAAATAGATCCTACGAAGCCGTTATGCGCTGATGTGTTAACTTGTAAATATGCCCCTCTCTCCCCTGTGTTCTGTAAACATGTCACCTCTATCATCTGTCTCTCCTCTCTATGAATCTGTCATCCTCTGCCCCAACCCCCACACCAGCAGGCGTTCCGGTGTCCACCCCTAGGTGTGACAATTTACGCCTGCTGGTGGTCTTTCCTTTTCTTTTTCTTGACAATAAATTCATTCATGCGCGTCAGCATGAAAAATCCCTGACGTAGACAAGAGCCCTGTATAACCTGATTGGCGACATCATAGCACCACGCTGGGGCAACAACATGGATTGGACCGGAAAAAGAACGAGTACGAACGACACTTAACGACACTTAGAGTGCAGCGGTGGCGTAGAGGTAGAGCATCCGCCTCGCGTGCAGAAGGACCATGGTTCGAATCCCGGTGCCGACTAATTCCTACCGGATTAAAAATAAATCCGCGTGTTGATGGAATTGCAGAATGAGGCTTGGGGTGTGGCCTCACCCCGGCGACCATTGCCGGTAACGCACTCCCTCACCAGAGCAGGATTGGCCACCCTGGTGCAGTAATGGCCGCAACCTCCCATGAATACTTAAATTAAACGAACTAACAAAGCTTTATGCACGGTCTGCTACTCCGGCAGACAGTACCCCACCCTTGGTGATTGAGAAGAGGAGTCGCCCAATTGCTCCATTATCTCCTTCCCCTAATCACAGAGGGGGCAGTCTGCCAGAAACTCCTAGAGAGTCTGTGTGCCAAATTGCTCTGACCTGATATGGTGGTTAGTTTCGTTTAAACAAGCGTATGAGCGCGTATAGTGTAAAAAAAAATGCGCACATTGCCCCTACCGCGTAAAATGAGAGGAAGAGAAAGTAGAGGGCTGCAGACTCACAAAGGCGACATATCGATGCTACCTGCAAGAGGAAACCTGACATCCTCACCATCCCACCGACGCGCTAGACACAGGAAGTGTATAGGGCGCGTGCCTGCACAGGACGTGGCTACATTGCTTGCAGCGTTCGCCTCAAGAAAAGTCTGACCGTACACTAAAAATTTGGCGAACACCAATGCCAATGGAATGCCCGGGACAGAACAGTACGCCTCTTTATGTCGCATGGACACGGTATAGTTAATGTTTACCGTATACGTCGGAATATAGGTCGAGCCGGAATCAGTAGCGGTCCCAGAGATTGGCCCTGGGGGGGGGGGGGGGGGGGGGTCTTTTTTTTGGGGGGGGGGGGGGGGGAGGGCGATTACAGAACCGCTCCCCCCTTGCACCAGTTCTGCGGAGGAACCATGCCGGCGTGTGCGCGTATGCGGAGTAACCCGCTTGCGCACAAATCACTTAGCGGCACAGTGGTTTTTGCCGATACAAGGGCTGGCTCGAGCCCGTATTTCTGACGGTCGCAACACGTTTGCGGGCCTCGCACACGTGAGATGCTTTAAAAAAATAAGAAGCTGAGGACCTCTTTGTGGGAGGGGCGGGGGGATATCGCCCCCTTCGCCCACCCCTTGGGACCGCCACTGGCCGGAATATAGGTCGACCCCCGTACCTTGCGGCCGTGAAATGGGGAAAAAATGTTGGTACACAACATCGTTTTAGTGATGCTATGAGCACTTAATTTGTCTAAGGTGTCTGAAATTTTGTCGGACGACTGCTTCGGTCTTGTTGTCTTCCACACAGGAAGTCGTACTCAGTGCAGTTTGGGGAATTGCTTATGTAGCACTTCTTAAGACCACGTCATCAGGAAGCGAGCGCCAAGCAGGAGACACCCATGTGCAGACCATCACGAGAGGCGTTCTTGCAGGCGGCCAGCGTGCGTCTTAGGGCTGTCGCCGGCCATCCATTCGAAGCGACATCAAACAATGCTCGTGAACAAAAGTTGCCACCTTCACCTTCAGTTTCAGGTACACAGCGCGGCGTCCACGAAACAAGTTCTTCCGAGCTGCCCCTTCAGCTTACACCAGGAGTGTGCACTCTTCTCGGTGACACCAAAGCGGCACTAGTCGGACATGCCGTTGGCTTGGGCATACTTATAACGCTTCTTTTAAATGCTGTTAGAAACTGGCGCCAAGTGTCCAGCTTAGTTTGAGCAAGAAGAAGATAGCATCACACACACTAACAGCGAGAGAAGCAGCAAAATAAAGATGGCGGCGCGTGTGACTGATGTCGGTGGCGATGGTGCCTTTGCGGTTTGGATGGGCCCGATGGGCTGCCGGGTTGCCAGATGACAACTAATATTAGGCCAATGACCGGAATATACATCGAGGGGTGGCTTTTTGGCAAATGTTTTCGTAAAAAATGTCGACCGACTTATACGGTATTTTGTTCACACCTCGAAGTACCACGGTCCGGGCATAAAGCACGCTCAGATATGTAGAACATAAGTGCCCCACCCCGCTACCGGACCCTTTGCGCAAATAAACACCTTATTAAAGGCAACGAGCATTTCTGAAATCGGCACTCAGGACCAAAAAAAAAAAAAAAATCGTTCATCCGACAAAGTTGTGCCTCTCTACCGAACTTTTATGACGCGAAAATAGCCGCGAATATCAACAAGGTTCGTACAATATTCACTTTGCTAGTTACAGGCTACGAATACATGCTGCTGCACAGGTGGACTAGTTTTCTAATGAACAAATAAATTTAAATCTAGCTTTAACGGACCACGAAGCTTCATTTGCCTGTATTCCTAAGTGCGTTGTAGGAACCCTTCTCGGGATGACGTTGGACCACCTCGTGTTTTTAATAGCGGAGCTGTTGTACAAGCTGTAAGTTCGCCGTTGCAGGAAAAAAATACCAAGAGGAAGCGGCGCTCTCTTGAGCGCCTGCCTCGCGGCGACCATCGAGCTTTCCAGGCACACGCAGTGGCTTTATAAAAAGAAAAAAGAGCTCCAGCGTGGTCGTCAAGCGCTACCCCGCATATAATGCTTGGCATGAGGAACACGACGATATCGACGCATATGACGATGACTAGTGCTAACACAGTGCAAGAAAATGACAGAACATCCCTGGTGGTGTTTCCTTCAGCGCTCACGTATAAAGTAATCCTGAAGCTTCGCTCTGGTTCAAGCCTTGCGCGACTTAGTGCAAGCTTCGCCAGTTGAGCTGGTGGAAGTCTACAATGCCGAGGATGACTTTGCATCCACTACTCGCCGCGAAGACGACGACCTCTTCGATGCATAGGACGACGATTAATGGCACCGTAACTAAGCGAATAAACAATGATACTTAAATTTGACTATGCATCCGGCAATGCTCACCTTCAACAGCTTCGCCATTTAAGTCTTGCCCGTAAGCGCAAGCTTGCCGGAATTTTTAAACGCAGAGCATTTCTTTAACTCACGATGTCACCCGTTCTAGGCGTCCGTAGTAGTCCGCATCGCTCGCAGGTGCGCCCTCTCGGCGCGATCGTGGCGTGATAAAGGCGGGTGTCGGTGAGGCTGGAACGCACTCATCGCCGCGCTCTCTCGTCAGCCCCGCTCCTCCTCGCCTACTCTCCGCTCGCATCGCGCGCTCTCTCCGCGGTCGGTTCGCGCCCAACAGGTGGGGGCGCGCGCGTTGCGGGATCAACAACATCTGGGGCGTGATCGTGACGTCAGCATCGCGCGCGCGTGGCGCGATCGTGGCGTGATAAAGGCGGGTGTCGGCGAGGCTGGAACGCACTCATCGCCGCGCTCTCTCGTCAGCAGTTGCCACAAGTGCAACAACATTAACGTAACGCAATCTACTTAACGTCGTGCGCCCCCGGAAATGCTCTGCATTTGATCGTGCCCCTCGCGAGGGGGATGTTTTTTTCCAATACATTTGTTTTTGTGTCGTTCTCGGCGCACGGATTCATCAGGTTCCCGGTTTCTGTGAGCAGGTGAAAGTACACGAAGGCTTCGCTGTCGCCGCAAGGACACAGCGTCCCTTTTTTTTAACGGGGCCTAACATTGTGTCTCATCGATAGCTTTATTTTCGGCATTCTTTAGAAAAACGCCTGGGGCCGTTTCGTTTCAAACCAGTGACACTGTTGTAAAGAATGTCATTCTAATTCCACTAAATTTCCCCTCATTGCGAAAACAAGGCCGCTTAACTGACCAAAAGTGAGATGGCTAAACACACAGCATCTTCTGTCTCTTTTTGTAAACGACACCATCTGTGCAGTAACATTTATCACAATGTAAACGTATACCCTTGAACGGAATTAGGTTATGTGCCGACGTCTATAGCGTAACGCTTGATCGAAGTACGCTTAAGTGAAAGTGTGTCGTCTTCTAAGTACGACGCCATCCACCGTCACTCTTTCGATGGCCCGCTCCCTCGGTGGTTTGTTTTAGGGTAGGAGTGCCATCGGAATGGGAGCCATGGGCTATAAGCGATCCCCTGGCCGAAGCTCCGCTGGGACTACGCGTGAGGTGTGTGTGGCGAACTAACCTAACTTATTTTCAAAGGGTCCTCCCGCCTTTCTGACACCTGCACGCCTCTGCCGGTGCTCCCTTTCCGCACCACGCATACTCACTGGCCTTGCTGTACGTTTGTCCCAAAATCATGCCACGGAACGATCCACATCTCACTAGATCGTCACGCACATCTATACGTTCTGTAAAGGCTTCGTCCAGATTGCATAGGATGACTTCACTTGTTGGTTCTACTACATGTCGGTCTATAGACCATTCCATCGGGCGAGGGGGAATCGTACTCTCTCTCTCAGTGGTCGCGGCGCGCGGGCCGCCTTTCCCACTCTCTGGAATGTGCGCACCGATCACGGCGTGCCTGGCGCGGCTGCTGCTTTGCCTTTGACTACGCTTTGTAGGCATCGCGCGGGCGGGTTTGCCACTAATTTACGCAATATTTTAATGAAATGTTGCAAATAAATGAGCCAGGCTGGTAGCTTGTGATTCGCGAACTTTAAAGCACGCAAGTTTTTTGGCAATTTTGTTCTGCTGAGCTCTTCTGTACACCTACTTTGGAGTCAGTGGCAGAAAAATCTTCTATCTTCTTTGCGAACTAAAATGGCTCACTGAAACTTGCCTGTGCCGCAGATGGTATTAGTTCCATCTCCACCGTAGCTGCGGTCACATTGCGGCATACCCAGCTCCAAGCATTACGTGGGCTGACCTTGGCGATTTTCGCAGTTACTACTACCCCCCTAGGTTCTCCCTTTCCTTAGCCAATCTGAGGGGAAGGAGGGGGGCTATTGAAGAGGATTCCGCCTCCCTTCTTCCCCCATCCCCGACTCGGGTGAAACAAAGTTGTTCACTCACTCACTCCAGCCAAGAGTTCAGTCTATTACCCAAATGTGATGTCTCTTTGTCGGCAACATCAAACTTAGCAACTCAAAAGCGAACGCTTGAATGGTTGCCGAACGGCGGACGCTTATTAAGTCCTTATATGACGCTCTTTAGGAGCCGTGTTTTTTGTTTTCTTTATATTGTACATTAGTTGCACGGCTAAATTGTGCTGCAGAGCAGCTTGGAATTCTAGAGAGAGGAAGTTTTGTTTATAGTTGGCGGCAGTGGTGGCTGAAGGTAAGGTGCAGATATATCGATAAGATTGAATACAAACTATGTAATATGCCAAATACTTACTAAGTTCACCCAAAACTACCTGTATTAAACCCTGCAGGGGTATGAAGCCAGAAGTTGGTTACGCTGACACGCGCTTCTGATTGTTGCCCATGGGTGCCGAGCGTATCACAGTTAGATCGTTTTAACAAACATCAGTTTTCGCAGTAAAGCGATCGAAATACATGATATACGCGATCCCGGGCACACACACGCAAACAAAAAAAATTGTGACGAAGTATTGCAAACATATGTTCGACACGGCATCGTTTCCCCACCGTGGACCACGCTACCTCGAGGCGAATTTCAGCTCCACCGCGGCCCAAAAAGCCGCCAATTTAAGCCAGATTGCTTAAACTGGTCCTATGCAATAACTTTCCCATTTAAAGTATATTACGGAAAAGTACGTACAACGCGCTACAACAAAAAATTCACCGAGACGCCGCTGGTGCCTATGCAGCGCGGAAATTGGAAATCATTAGAGTCCACCCACAGCGAAATAATAACGACAAGATCCCCATAAAAATCGGATCATACGAAATACCAGAACGAAGTCAGGTTCGTATTCTCGGGGTGATGATACAGAGAAACGGACGCACCGGCCAAGCAATTGATAAAATCAACAAATCCGCAGCTCAACTATCTCGTATAGTGAGGAGGATCATCAATGTCCAGAAAGGCCTACTCGAAGGAGAAACCTTACGCATAATGCAAGCACTCATACAGGGACAACTTAGGGGCAACTAACGCCTTAGAGGCAACCGGATTATCTTGCCATATGTCGGCAGAAAATGAAGTTATGCTCATGCAGCTGCTTGCGGCTGCTCCCTTTGGCCATAGACCTAATGCCATAAAAACATCGGTACCCCCTACACAATTTGTATATTTCCAAAGTTAAAAAACAGTTTTTACTTATTTTGTTTTACCTATACTAAATGCTTAGCAAAATTGAGTTTTTGTCCCCCAGATTGCACTTCATTTACAACGAAACAGGGGTGGTCGCAGAGACCTGGATTTGGAGCCTGAGTTCCGAAATGGGTGAAACACTCTGGCCGGGAGCCCATGGGAGATGCCTTCGTCATGCATTAGGTATCAACAGGTTCTTTATGATGATGATTATGTAATCTACGCGGTCGCGTTACGTAATGTTGCGCATCGCATATCACAGCTCAAATTCAAGTACTTAGCCCATGTCGGCTTCGTTATTTGCCAAATTAGGGTACATGATACAGATTACCCATTTCGATGCTGTGGACACAAAGGTGAACGGGAGTTTTTTGGGGGGGCAACTGCGGGAACTTTACTAATGCCGGCTCCGTTGTTCCAAATATCATCCCTCTTTGCATCCCCGACTGAACGCAAAAAATGAAAAGTGACTGCACCAACCAGCCAAGGGCACGGACATGACTTCACGAGAAACGCATCCCCTAACTGCCAACGGCGAAAAGCCAAGAATGAAGCGGGCCGCTGCTAAACAAGTGTTAACTTTATCTCTCTCTCCCTCTGTCGGTCTCGAGTGGCCTTCTGCCCTGCCTCTGGAGTACCCTCGGCCGGAGGACATCACCCCACCAGTCGAAATACAGCGAACGGGTGGCGGCGCCAAAAAGAAGACCTCGTCGGAGGCGGCGGCGGCCCGACAGGCACCGGCACAAGGTTCACAAAAAGGCGCGGCTTGCCGACGGGCGTTGACGCGGCTGACAGCGAGCAGAAAGCGTCCGCGCTGCTTTGCGCCACTGCGCGAGGCATGTATACACCATCTTGTCCCGAACGGGGAACGACAAGGCCCCGCAAAGGAAGCCGCCGCGGCGGGCTCTGCTGCAGTCTCTCGTCGGCGCGAGAGATGGCGGCCGTTGATGCGATTTGGACGGTTTCGCTCGTTTCTCACGTTGGCAGCCAGCCGTCGCTTGTGGTCGCTTGCGGGTCAGCGTCGCGGGACGATTTGGAGCCTCCGCGGCCGTCCTCCTCTCCCGCGGTAGTAGCGCGACGACGAGGATTGATGGCGAGGCCATTCAGTACGGCGGCCTAGAGGCGTTCAGGGTCGTTAAGATTCCTTCCTCCTGTGCGCAGACTGATTGAGAGCGCAGAAGCGCACGCGCGCGCTCGATTCGACAGACAAGTCGCACCGGTGATTTCTGCCGGCTGTTCCCCGCGAGCTTTCGCACCGTCGGAATCGGAGGCTCAGTAGCGATGGCGGGTCGACCGTTTGATGTCGCCCCGTCGCTCGGCCCCGTTTTCATTGGAAGAAGCCAGGGTCACCGTTCTCCCGCTGTCATCTTGGTGGAATGCCCGCCCGATTCTTGCGGCGGGGCCTGTCACTTGGCAGGTAGGTGTCAAAGAGCCAAGTGAAGATGCCGTGTTCGAACCGCAATGACTGGCACTTGTTCCGAGCCGAAATACGGCCTGCATTATGGAAACGACGTGCCCCGTCAGGAGAGGATCGGGCTGTCTGGAGTATGACAGTGCTGAGCGCATTTTTCGACTCTATTCCTTTCTGATACGGGCGCGCAGGCGGAAGAAGGATTGTCCTATTCGCGGTTTTAAATTGCGGCGGGAAAAGTGAGGGAGGCTGAATAGGATAACAAAAGCTGTGACAAACGGATCAACAAATAAGAGGTTAGTTATTAAAGTAAAAAATGTGCAACACGCAACACGCATTGAAAACTTCGTAGTGGCACAACTTACACCTGGGGCGGCAATTTACAACTCTAAACACCAGCCGAAACAAATGCCCCGACGCTGCAGATCACGGCGTCTTGTAATTTGAAGAAGGAAAAAATTTGCATACTAAGAGCTGATTTCGTCCCCGTTCTGAGACCCCCTCCTTCTAGAAGAAGGGCACGCGCCGGTAAGTGTTCCCTTTCCACCCCGTTCTCTCCACCTACACCTGGACATCAAAAAGCGCTCTTTGCCGGGACGTGCATGAGCTTCCTCGTCGCCTGGCTGTCAGAGCAGCTCGTTCGCCGGTGGCGCTACGTCGGCGCGACAGCGCGGGACCACTTTAGCCCATCAACCCTGACAGCATTTCTAGGCGCGGGACGTCATCCCTCCGGGGCGTCCTGGGCACCCCAGCAGTGGGCGTCCGTCCAGCCACATCAGCGTGACGCGTCGGCCGAGGTCGCTCCATCTACATAGGGCGCTTCGCGCGCATTCCTCCCGCTCGATGGCCGCCAGGGCCGCTCTGACGACGAGCGAACAGATCGAAACTGAAATGGCACGGCATACCCGTGCACACCTTAAAAACGGTGCGCCGTCGGCTTCCTAATTACGCGGTGGCTAAACCGCTAACGGCTAGTTGCAAGGTTACCCGGAGCAACGGAGAAGAATTTGGAAGCGCGAAATATGCGTGGGAATTTCGCATCGCAGGCGAGGCTAATTTTCCTTCCCCGTTTATGCACGGATGTAGTTATGTTATCCCTGCATTCCAGCCTAGAGAGCTTTACCTGGACGCGTTTCGCGTCTCCGGCGTCGCCTGTCAGAGCGGAAGCGCGTTTGGATGCGCGTGGAACGTTGACGTCGTTCTGCCAGTAACAAATCGAACGTGGGGATGGTTTTGCCTTCCTGAGCAACCTCTGAAGTTCGCACTGCTAAGCCTACAGTGCGTGGCATCCTCTCCTACCTGGCGAAGCGCTATGGAATGCGCGTCACATTCCTTCCTCCTACAGGCTAAAATATCTGCCTGTATCCACCATTGCGTTCTGGGGAAGCTCAGTTTTGTAGATGCTCCCATAGCAAGAAAACGTTCTCCCCGGTTATATTCGTTGTGTTGCCCCGACGATAATACGACGGACATTTGTTGTAGCAGAGCAAATACGCCGAGAAGCTCGTATCTTGAGATCACAAACTTGAAATCCTGCCCTGCAGGCTGAATTCAGGACATGGCGGTTGTTTAGGTGATGAAGGGTGAAAAAAGAAGGAACCCGTAGGTACAGCATTTAGGCGTTTATTTAACAAGTCCAGGGGGTTTAAATTAACTTATAGCCCGCCACTACGGCATCCGTCGACTCATTTCCCAGGTTTCGCTTCGGCGCGTTAAACTCGAATTTGATTTCAATTTTATTCACTGGGCCTGTATTGCAAATTCTGGAAATAAATACCCAGTTTCCAATATGCCAACCTTGTAGTTTATCGCTTGCGGAGCTCGTCAAGAATTGCCGGCTGCTTTCGTTTTCTCAACGACAGAAGTGGAATGGGCCGACCGTAGTCATTTTTCTAAATTATTGCCAAAATCGTCCCAAATATTGTTCATAAATATTTAGCGTCAAATTATTGTCTCGAAGAATAAATGAGGCATTGCATCGCCCTAACTAAACACGCGTCAACTCCTTCCTTTTCTTTTTCAGTCATTTTTAACACAGCCACCTGCACAAATTTACCCGGTTTTGTAGTTTGCAGTTACTTTTCATGTGCGAAGAAATTTTCAAGACTTAACGGCTTGCAATATAAATGTTAGCAGAGCTCACACGCTCAAACGCTGCCACAGTACACTGTAGGAAAGATACAATAATGTTTCCTCTGGAAGTGCGACATAACCAGGGCGTAGATTCAGTGGATTGCGAAGTTTCGGGGGAAGCTGGGCTTTATACTAGCCCTATGGCACCACTTTAGTGGATGATTATTCGTCCTTAGCTAGGAACCGACGCCACTTAGGGGGAGCACCATACACACTCCGCACAACACTTGCGAATATTTTGCCAATATCTGAACTTTGACCCTACAAGACATCATATGTGTAGCATGGTATAGTTCTGGTGTACTGTAAGACAGAGGTGTGCCCCGCATGGGGTGAAGCAATGAAGAGCGCGGGTCCTTTTTGCGATGACTATTGTACGGGGCGTAGGCGTTCCCCGCCAACTCCTGTTGCAGCCAGCCCCACCTACATTTTTTTAAGCAGCGGGTTTTAAACTCTGGATGTCTTTAAGTTATTTTATAAAACTTTATGCCGAAGAAATGGACTGGCTAAATAGGACCATTTAGGGCAATAAATACAGCTAAATGTAACAAACAAAACCCGTGAAACTGTCTGCCGAGCAGCGGCCGCCAGGGGCGCTGCTCACCGTAGGAGCTCCTCAGTAGGAGTGTGCGTCAGTTAAAAATTTGAACCCGATTAATCGGGAGGCTTTAATTGGTTAATTGATCGATTAATCGGCTGCGTTGGTTTATGGAGAAAAAAAGGTAAAAAATGTTCCACGTTTGACTGCTGTTTTTATTGTCACGTGGCTGACACAGCCCACTTTGACTAATTCCAGAAATCCATAGCGAGGTCGCTCTGCTTCATTGGCAAAGAAGTTAGCATTTTTGGGCATAATTATGCTTTAGGCCTGTTCACAGACATTCTAGATGGGGTACGGAGCAGAGGCGCTGGAGAGGGGGGTAGTTACGGTTATAGACTTCAGATCGCCCCCCCCCCCCCCCCCCCTCCCCCAATTTTTTCGCGCTGTCATGCACGCTGATTAAGGCAATCACCCGAGCCGGAAACGATCCAGGGATTTAGTCCAGAACCCCAGGAATCTTGCCCGGAAAGCGCACCTACTCTCACTTGGTAGCCCGTTTCCCTCCTGTCATGCCTAACTCCTGTGCAAGGCTTTCATCCACGGCGGTGTTCAGTGTGCTCACGCTCCGCTACGCTATAGAGAGTCGCTGCCGAAAACAAACTACAGGAGATTCGCAGGCGAAATTGCAGGCCTAGCTGCTTCAGTACCTCCATGCCACCAGGGTCACCAACGTCCCCCCCTCTCTACATGTTGCGAATTTAACTGCGAATTTGCTGCTGCGGCGCCGTTCGTGCGGCAAAACGATCTATTGCCACGGCTGCAGAAATAGGTTGTCTTGCCGCGCGAGCAGCGCCTCAGCAGCTTATTCGCTGGTAAATTTGCAACTTGTGGAACGGGCTTTCTGTATCAATGTACACTTTGTGGGCAGCGACATTTTTGTTGCACAGATCAAAATATAATCTCGCTTTTTTCACCGCGACTGTACATACTGACGTATTTCTGTGTGATTAATTTCGGTATAATTATCCGCAGTACGACACGGTTGACAAGCTGCTCTAACGCCATATATTGGCATAGAAGACAGAGGTGTTAAGATTTGTCCCTAACCATCGCATATGTGCAGGAATTCAAGAAAAGATTCTTGAATGACAAGGCACAATAAAATAAAACGTCCACCCACGAGTTGTTTGTTTCGTGTTTTTCACTTTTATGACCTCCGCTCCGTGCTTTATTAATGTTAGATGAATTAGACCTTTGCTGCCATGTCTTTTGTTTCTATGTTCGTTCAACAAATATGTTTATATTTGTTCCATATTTCCATATTTCTTTAAGTGCTATTTCTTCATAGGTAGACAGAACAGAAAACTGCAAACAGTGATAGCGATTCGGCCAGAATTTTTGGAACATGAGAATATTTTTTTTATAAAATATGGGATTTTCCTTCTTCCTGACACGTAATAGTTATGTATTCTCAGTTAATAGTTATAAATTTCAGTTAAATGTTCCAGTTATTAGCTGTGTATATTGTCAGTAATAGTTATGTATTTATTAAATATATTTTCAATTCCTTGAAAAATCCTATCACACTAAACTTTTTTACACCCTTTTAGCCAAAAAGGGTGTAGCATGTAGAGAGTGGAAAAAGGGTGTTGGGAGGCCTTTACACCCTTTTTCTTGAATCTCAACACCCTTTTCCTAGCTCTACACCCTTTTTCTGTGAAAAAAGGGTGTTGATAAACTTCAACACCCTTGGTTTTTCTTAGGGTGTTGAAAGGGTGTGGAAAAGGTGTTAAAGGAATACTGAAGTGATTTGTAAACATTGCGGGATTACGAGCGCAAATTGTAGTCCGGAGTCCTTAGGCCCTGTTTCGACCACTCTGAGCGCGTTTACGCGAATTTATTTAGTAGAAAAATCAATTCGAAAATGCTGTCCTCCTCACTGCACCCTCGCCCATTTTCTGTGACGTTTTCGTGTGACGTCGGGAGGAGATGAGCTGGCAATTGGCTGCGCTACTGCACGGCTCCCCGCCCTTCAGACAGAGTCAGTCGGCCCAGCGTTTCGTCCGCCGGTCGCCGACGGGTCGTCGCAATTCGTTCGCTCAGTTGAAACGAAGCCAGGACACGTTTGTGAATGGAAGAATGTGCCTTTCTTTACTTCGTTAGTTTGTACACTGTATCCAGCTCCAAGTCAAAGACGCTTCACACAAGCGCTGCACAAGCGCACATGCGACGCTTCGCTAACTGGTACGCCAGTAGGAAAATATAAGGCCTCTTGAAGGCGGGAGAAGAGTCAGCGAAGTCAATATAGGTACTAAGGAAATAAAATCAATTGATACTTTTACCGTACAGCGTAAAACTAGGGTGCGGGAAGCACTTTCTTGCGCTGGGCGAACAAGCACAGTGGTCAGCAGCACGACTACGCATCTGCGAACGCTTTTCCGTCTAATAAATGCAATTGCTAGACGTGAGATATTGTGGAAACTTGGGGGACACTTACTGCACGAGCGCAATACAACAAATAGTCACCTAAGCTGCTTGAAATGCTAAAACGAGATAAAAGGGTAAACTGGTTATACATTATATACCTTATATTTCCATTTTCGCCAGCGCTCGTGTTTTAAACCAGCATCGTAGTCATTGACGTGACTGTTTGTTCAATATGCAATAAAGAAAAAAAAAACCGCCAGTGGCCGAGTGGTCTGGAGCGCTAGGTATGTCATTGCCAGTGTTTTGTAAGTCACGAATTCGAATCTCCGTGGGTACATTCTTTTTTTTTTTATAAGTTAACTTTTTCGTTTTCCGCCGATGTTTTCTGTGCTGAGGTCACCTTTTTTTGGGCCGCAACGTTCATTGCTCCACGAATTAGTTCACAGAACGTGCGTAGGCTGACACTGGCGCGCTAGCGAGTTCTCGTTGGCGTGCTGTTGCCATAAGCACCGACTGCTTGCGGGCAGTGGGCACAGGCCAGAATCAACAGACCCTTGGCCTGGTGCGAACACGCTTTTTACGATACAGGCATGAGTGAGGCAAGCTCCAAATATGGGGGAAAAGCGCATGGCATTTGAGCGTCTGCGCGGACGCGGAGGGCGTTCATCCACTGCGTAGGCCTCGGCTAGTGATTGCCACGATTCTAAGCCGTCCTGGGAGGCTTATCTTATGCATTTTACAGCCGACAACATGGCAGAAGCGCGGGACGACGATTACTGAGGCATTGAGAATGCCCATCCAACGATGCCGTCGGATGTCAAGCACGTTGTTTTACTGAACCGAAACTTGTTTGGTTGCTAACCTTGGGCACCGTCCAATCACGGTGCGTCTCCTCCCGTCGTCACAGCCTTTAGTTGGTGCGGCCGCCACAAACCGCGCATGGTAGTTTTGCATCTTTCGCGCTTTGTAAAATCATTACCGACTTGTCAACCGGATAAACAATGAAAAGTGTGCTAATTTGAGCCAGTCTACGCAGTGCAAGCAAAAACTGGAGCTTGACAAATTCACTTCAGTGTCCCTTTCAGCTGTTCATTGAATAAGGCCATGCTTGGATGCATAACAGCACAGTAAAGAACAAGATATCCCCTCATATACTCCACTACTCGCAAGAAATTTTCAAACGCAAAAAAAATTGCTTGTATGCAATGATCGCTCGTTTCCATATGCGGTGCACGTCATGCCCCAAGTTTAGCTTTGGCACGTGAAACACCAGTTTGAACCTTCAAAATTAAAAAGACTATAGTCGTTTGGCGAAAAGGGTGTTTATCGACTGCAACACGCTTGGCTTTCTGTAGGGTATTGAAACGGTGTGAAATAGGTGTTCAGTTGCAAAAAACGAACAGCGGAGCAGGGGTCGACCTAGTTTCTTCCGGTGTTGCTAAGTTTTGTTATGTTTGCTAAGCTTTGCAATGTTCTTGCTAAGCTAGGATGACCGCTGAGGGGTGAGGCCAAGTTTAACCGAATTTTACAGGGCTGTTCCAGTGTGCCCTCCCACCCCCCACTGCCACGGGATCCAAGGGGGAAACAAGCTAGGTCGGCCCCCAGCTATGCTGTTTCTCCAGCCTGGCACCACTATTGCAAGCTGCGCCATTTTTTTTTGCCTTTTAGAATCCAAAAAGGACTAGTACCGTAGAAATGGTACATAGCAAGAGGTGCGCATACGCATGCGCCCCTTGTGCTCACACTCTAACAAGCTCGAAAGCCGACTTCACTGTTATAATACCCTAAATGCGGTGGTGCACCTTTTACAGGTGCCGCAGTTCTTTTTCTTTGTATTTTTTTGCTAACGCCACCGAAACTAGCTCAAGCTTAAAGAGCTTCACTGGTAATAAATTATGCCGATTCATATTGCTTTAAACATCGTGAGGTACAAAACACCCCCCGCTTTTAGAAAATGTTCAGTCCACCCGTGTAAACAGGTGCAAAATGCCTCCAAAGTGGGAGATCTCTTCACCTTTTTTCTTTGTTGGCGGTCTTTTCTTACACCCTTTTTCTTACCCCCTTTTTTCTTTAGGCCCTTTTTCTTAGTTTCGAACACCCTTATTTGTAGCTTTACACCCTTCTGGGAAAGAGTGTGTTAAAATATTGAACACCCTTTTTGAAGGGTGTTTAGTTGACAGGGAAGATTTGTTTGGTATTTAATAAAATTCTGTAAGTTATGGAATACAAAAACTACCTCATGATTAAAAAGTGTTTGCAAATCCGCGTGTTGATATGTCTATTCTCATAGTAAAATCTATACTTCCAAAATTAGCACTAAAATATTGTTTTTTTTGCGACAAGCCCAACGACTCGATCGGGGGGCTTTCCTCTGCTGGATATAAAAGCAAGAACAGCACATATATTGCTAAGTAAGTATGCACCCCCTGTACCGCTTGCATCCCGTTGGTTTTCTTTCTCAATTCAGTTGTGTTCCAAATGTAACTTGTGCGTATTGACTGTTTGTGTTGAATGCTGCGCGATTCTCCGATTCAGATTGCCACTGCGCATGCCATCACCTTAAAAAAAGGGTGTGAGGATGCTAAACACCCTTTTTTTCATCCATACACCCTTTTTTGCCAAAACACCTTTTAAGGGTGTTGAGCTCAACACCCTTTTTTTGTGCGTACACCCTTTTTTTGCCAAAACAAAGTTTTAAAGGTGTTGGGCTCAACACCCTTTTTTCATCCGTACCACCTTTTTTTGCCAAAACACCTTTTAAGGGTGTTAGCCATGGGACAAGGTGGGTGTTAGTGACAAGCCATGGGTGTTAGCCATGGGACATGGGACAAGCCATAAGAAGTGCAATCTCAACCCCTCCGACCCCCCCCCCCCCCTCCGCCCCCGAGCAAAATTTCTGGCCGCGCCCCTGTGAAGGTGGTCATCGTTCTGGCGCTGACAAGGCCGGGGTGCTTATCACCGAATTCGTCATTTACACTATTTCTGGAATATGTAACATCGGCACTCGCCGATATACTAGCCCTAATTGCAGGGGGCGCCGATCAATCGTGGTTTATGTACGTCACTTAGTCTATGCACTGCAAAATTGGTGTGAGCGCCCGTTCGCCGATTTTTGTGCCTTGTATAGGTCCTTGTATTTGTACTAAAATGGCCATTTTGCTGTGTGTCTTGGCTATTTTGCGGTTTTTGTCAGTGTCATGTGTGAGCATGCTTGCATCGTTTCCTGTTGTGACGTAAGGGCGGTTGTGTAACCACGAGTATGATCCTCGGCATGCTTTCGCATAATTTCAGCATGGCACTCTTGGTTCATGTTGCTCACATGACGTCAACCGATTAATCGGTTTAAAAAAAATTAATCGCGACTAAAAAATTCGTCGATTCAACGACAGGTTAAACGATCAATCGACCACCCTTACTCTTATGTTAATCGTTAAATAGACCCACCTGACCGGCCCCGAACAGCACACCGCTCTCTTCTAGTGCACCATAATAGGCTATAGGTCCTTTATGTTCACTGATTGAGGTGGAGGCCGTGAGTCCATAAGCATGCACGTCGCAAGAGTGAAGAAATTTTGAGCGCCACACTGCGATAAAGTTGTTCCTGCAACACCATCTCTGCCCGACTGCTGCTAGGCAGGGACTTGACTTAATTGATCCAATATATATATATATATATATATATATATATATATATATATATAGCAAGAGGCCGCATTTACATTTAAAGCAGTCTTCTCTTGAGAAAGATAGTGTTTCTATTTGCCTGTGTTTCTGTTGTTTCTGTTACCTGTGTACTGTGTTTCTGTTGTTTTAAATCATTTGAAAGTAACTTCCCGCATAGAAACATTACGCCGATTGTTTTTTTTTTGTATTTGAGTGGCCCTCGTTCTGTGCGTTACACGGAAAGAGGGTGATCAGCTCTCTTTCAGCCAGTGGTGTATCGATGTGAAGATAGGAGAGGTATTGAAATTTATTGCGGCTGGGGACGAAAAACTGGGTACTCATTAAGATCACCTTCAACGGGTGGAATCTGTGGGGTGAAATAGGTTAAAGTGACATCAAAAAAGTTGTTTAACCTGGCTCCGTTTTTAAGAAGATGTTCGCAACAACCTTCTTTCGGGACCGCCGAAGTTTTCTGTTAATTAGTTCTGAGGAAATTAACCCCTCCACTAATACGGAGCATATACACGCCTAATTTCCACACCAAGTGGGTTTCGCAAGAAAAGCGAAGAGACCCGAATGCTCTGTACTGGCGTTTCTCTTTTCAATAGAACAATCCACTTCATGCCGCTGTTACGAAAGGTGAAGCCAAAGCATGCGGCTTACAAAAGGGCACCTTTTGGATATCTGTTCAAGTAGCTCAAGAGCAGTGCTCAGGAAACTGTAGGGCTTTGCGCGTGCGTATGCAGAAAAATAATGCTTGAATGTACGCACTTTCTATTGTCACAAGATTTTCTTACCTTACGACACATCGTCTTACGATGTGAAAGCTTTATACTCAATTCGCTGTTTATGCGCCTCGTTCTTGAACCGATTACATCCGCATATTTGAAATCGTTTCTTCGCTCGCTTCATCCCTGCTGCTCCAAAGAAGGGAACAAACCCTGAAATCGGTGGGTTACAGGGTGCAGGCTTTTAAAATAACGCTTCTGAAGAAATTAACAGAAAACCTCAATCGGAGAGAAAGATAACGTAGACATACAGAACGAGAACCCTACCGAGATCATAAAAAAGTCGGCAATAGCTGTAGGTGGACGACAAATAGAAAACGAAACTGCTCATATATCTCTCAGAAAGCGAAGGGCGTTATTTGAAATGGCGAAATGTGAAAGTGTCAAGGCCGGGGGAGCAAATCGAGTTGGCAGACTTCCAAAATTGATTAACAGGAGCAATAACAGCGACATGTATGCAAATTTTGTCCACACCTCAGTACCCTCCAACATATAATTCTGGAATGCGCTCACAGCCCAGCCCTACTACCCCTCTCCACCCGTTCATTTCCTGAGCTGCGGGAGACACTGTTGACCACCTATCAACCGGAGCACCAGACACTCCTGGTTACACGGGCCAAGACAGGGAGGGCCACGCTTGGATTCCTGGACTAGGGTTCCACTCTCACTTTTGAGCTCATTAAAATGTTTTTTTTCTCTCTCTCTCTCTCTCTCTCTTCCGCGACGACATGGCCAGGATTGAAGTACAAATTAAACTGAGGCGGGAGTTTAAGGGTAACGAAGCAGAATGTTATTGGCAAGAGAGAGAAGTATCTACTCAGAAACGGAACTGGTAGCATAATAAACATTAATGAGACAGTGAAATCAGCGGGATAGCTCTAGTAAGATTAGTCAGCAAACAAAGTTATGCGAAGGAAGCTTGGTTCGCGGGTTCGTAACAGTAACTAAAAGTGAAATAGAAAATGCGCTCATACGGGAAGGAACAAACGTGAGCTGAAGGTGCCGGCGCAATAACCGCCGATGAACTGAAGCATGGTGGTGAATATCTGCTAGTAAACTATGCCAAATTCTTTTCGAAATGCCTCTGGACATTACAAGTACCACGAGCCTGGAAAAAATGTTAACCTAATTGTACTTGACAAGAAGAATAATCCCAAAGAAGTTAAGAATTAAAGTCCTAGCAGCCTACTGTCAGTTGTATGCAAGTTGTATGCCAGGATAACAGTTAACCGCGTAAGTGGCGTCGTAGATTCCTAACAACCGAAAGAACAGGGATGGATTCTAAAAAAAAAGCTACTGAACAATCCACATTCATGTCAACCTGGTAATGAAGATATCCGCGGAGTATAATAAACCCTTTACATGGCATTGATAGATTACAAAAAATAATTATTCAGTAGACCCTGCCGCAGTGATAACCATTGAGAGAACAAAAAAATTACATAGCGAGGACGCATGCAACGAATGCATGTCACAATAACTCTCCATAAGAAGAGGGGAAGAGGGGAAAGTTCTCTGTTAAGGAGGACGTCAGTCAAGTGGACACCATCTCACCGAAATGATTTGCAGTACGTCTAGAGAGCGTATTTAGGAAGCTTGACTGGAAAGCAAATGGAGAATATTTGAGCCACTTGAGGTTTGCAGATGACGTCGTCTCGTTCAGTGAATCGAGAAATGGACCCCGAAACCGCTTCAGGAACTGTACTCAGAAAGCTCAATCGTAGCAGTAAATGCCAATGTGAATGAATCTGAATAATGTCAAATAGGAATGCGGAAAGCGCCCCTTAAGATTGGCTAATGAAATAGGAGGAGAGGCGGCTTTCAGGGAACGACGTAGCTCGACCGAGTCGAGGCGCCCTTTGAGTCCGCGGATAAAGACCGTACAGCTGCGTAACAGCCCCTCCTGCGGCTTCTTCGCACTCGGCGAGGACTGGGCCTGCCTCCGGTCGAGCCCGAGTGCGTCGTCTGAAGCCGCGGGCGAGGGAGAGAGGGAGAGTCGGGGGCCGAGCAGGACGCCTCATCACACGCGGGGCGTCATGAGTGACCCATTGAAAACGCCAATCACCTTGTGAGCGCTCTCGGCAGACAGGCAAAGCGCGGCCGTCTCTGTCAGGCGCGTCGGGTGGACCAGAACGAGCCCTGAAAAGGAAGTCACGTTATGGGAAATTTATGGACGCCGGCGCACATCTGCCCGCGGGCGGGAAGGCCCACACGACGCTCCTCTGAAGGGGCGACTGTGGTCGCTCGACGCGATTACAATCTACCGGAAACCCCAGTTCAAGAGCGCCGCTGCTGGAGAACAAGCGGGGGGAGCATGGGCGTATTGAATGTAGCAACCGAGGGCCCGCCGACATGCTGCGGTCGGCTTGTTTCGTGATTGACGGATGCAATACATGATGGCCGGGGCCTTTATGGAGTTGATGCTATCGCCGAGAGCTGATTCTCTCCCGCTGGCCGCAGCGTTGAAAAATTCAAATTGGGGGGAGGGTGTCAGCGCGGACGCTTTCTCCGCGTGGCCGCCGCAGCCTTTTCGAGGGCCTTTTTGTGTGCACGCCAGCGTCCGCGGCTCGTCGCTGACGCACGGTGATTGAAGTGGAGTGATCGCCGGTTGTCTCTCGGTGGGACAATGGGCAGCGCTCGTGTAATTGTGCGTCGGCAGGTCTCTTTTGAAGTGCGCCGAGGGCGACTGAAGGGCGACCAGATTTTCATGCTCCGCGCCGTGCAAGGCGCGCTGCTTTGGCTGCCCGCCGCCTGAGTGGCGGACTAACACGCGTTGTTATTACAACTGCGGGCATCAAGTCCGTGCGTTGCGGCTCCCCTCTGCGGGCGGGCGCGACGAAACAGCAACAAGGGGCTGCATCAGCGTGCGGTCGCACCGGCGCGTGTCGATTACTGCAGCGTGTCCGCTGGTTCTGGCACAGTTAGCCGACGAGATCCACGGGTGGAAGCGAGAGAGCGCGGCGCCGAGTCGGCGTGACGCTTGGGGACACTTCCTGATATCCCCTTCGCAGAGACTTCTCCCCGTAATCAAGCCAGACGCACGGCACTCGCTTTATACAGTTGCTGGCGAAAGTCGGAGCTCTCGCTGCTTGCACGCGTGTCGGCACACGTTTTGCCGGGCGGGGGAGCCCTTCGCGAGCCTTCTTCGCCCGTGTACACCTGTCACCTGCGTTTTTTCCGCCAGCTGTCAAAGGTTTTTCTCGGGAGGAATTGCGAAATGGCGCATGCCTGTCTCTCAGGCAAAGACGAGTACACACTTGGTTGTGTATACGAAACTCTGGGTCGTCTATATTCGGCGCATCGCCTTGTTTGGTGACCGATTCGGAGAATTCACCGAGTTTTATTGTGGCGGAAGCCAATATCCATACACTGGAGAGGGCATTGCACCGATAAAAGAAGAGGAAAAAAATAGACACATGCAAATCTAGGGAAAGAAATAAGAGAAGCGTCTTACTTTCTTCCCTCTTATCACCACTTGTTCGGAACGCTACCAGCCACAAACGTCATCGCTCACTTCCCCTTCGTCAGCCCGACAGCCCGGCAAATTGTACACCTTCAGCTTGGAATCGTTCCTGTATCTTTCGTGGAGACTCGTAGGAACGAAACACACCCGGAAAGCGAAGTGCTTAGACAGAACTCAAAGCGGTTCTCCCGTCACGCCTCCAGTCTTAGGTGCTGCCATACGAAATGGTTCGGTGTTCCCTGGTAGTAACAAAAGCTTGGTGTGGGCGAGTTTGTACTGTGGTATTCGGTACTGTGTTGTGTGTTACGTGTTTCTGCTTCATCCCTGGTTTAGCGCCGATCAATTTTTCTCGTAGCCTGCTTTATTCCCTGGGAATATATATATATATATATATATATATATATATATATATATATATATATATATATATATATATATATATATATATATATATATATATATATATATATATATATATATATATATATATATACAGTCAAACCCGGTTATAGCGAACTGCAATATGCGTCACGATTAGTTCGATATAGCCGAACCCGCCTATAACGAGTTTATTTTTACGAGTTTGCAATACGCGGGAATCCCCTTGCCCTCCCTGCATGAACAAACGAACAAAATAACGTATGTCATTACTGTACACAAAACAATGGATTTATTGTAAATATTAAAGCTACTTTCCGCCTTAACTCCGTAACTGCCTACTTCCAAAAAAAGTGGTGATTTTTGTTTTCCCTGTCGTTTTGGCAGCGGTAACAAGGACGGCATTCTTTACACGAGCATTGTTTGCACCAGTTCGAGTCCATGTCCTTCAATATCCCAGAAATATTTGCGGACGACCCTCGACTGCCGAAGGTTAAGCGTCGGACGGCTTTCACTCGCGACATCCTCTGCCTCCTCCGTGCTTTTCATCAGAATTACGACGGTGCTGCTAACGGTGCCCGCGTCCGAGGGGCTTACAGTGACGGCAGCATCGTCGTTCACACTCAGCAAAATCTTCGAAAGACACTCCTTTCGGCACAACATCGGGAAGGTTGGCGAGCTGCCGTCTTGGTCCGGACTCACTGACACTGGCGGGTTACGTCGCGAGTTCGGCGCGTCGGAAACAGCTACGGAAAGTGTCGGGGTCATGTCACGCCATACGAGGCGAAATGTCTCAGTCGCGGCCTTTGCTCAGTGGTCGCGGCCAATCAACATCTCAATCGCCGCTCCGAGACCATGCATTTTGGCGGCCACTCTAGGCACGCCGAGTTCGATGTATCAGATGTGAAGTTCGTTATAAGGAATATGTTTCCCGTGTATTTCCGTAACTGATTTATTTCTGTTCGATATATAGCATAATTCGCTCTATCCGGGTTCGTTATAGTTGGGTTTGACTGTATATATATATTATACTGAAAGAGAGATCGGCAGTCTACAACGCCAAAGGAGGCATAGGGGTATGGTTAGGCTCTTATTTTACTACGGTTAGTCAAGTTAACACTTTTAAATTCCCGTAAGAAAAGAAAGAAAAACACCGGCCCAGAGTGGTGACCGAACCCACGCCTTTCGATTTGATCTAGAATGCCTCACCAATTCGGCTATCTGGGCGACTTTATATATATATATATATATATATATATATATATATATATATATATATATATATATATATATATATATATATATATATATATATATATATATATATATATATATATATATATATATATATATATATATATATATGCATTTCTACTGCACTTAACAAGAAATCCTGACTGTCCGTCTCCAACGCATGATGCGTCACACTTTCGCCGCGCATACGAAAATTACGACAAAGACGCTTGCTTAGTCCTTCATAGTTTGTTTTATATTGGCCCTGAAAAACTGTCTTCCCAGCAATGCAGTTGTGTATAGTACTGAAGCCGACATTTAATGCGCGCTGGAATTGCGCTTCGTAAGGATCCAAGGCGTCTCATGGAAGTATTTAATAAAACGCACTGGAGCCTAAAGGCCAACTGCACTCAAATTTTTCTTTGTCCAAATAAGTCATCTATGCTATTAAAATCACCATGGCGAAATCCTTAGCTTCCCGTGAAGCTCGCGCTTCTCCGGCGACTTGCAGGGCGCTCCGCTGGGCTATGGTGGCTATCCAGCATAGCCGGGTGCAGGGATGCGTTCGCCCGGGGTTTTTCTATATACACCAGCGCGCTGTAGACACCATAGTACGGCATCGTCATCACATGTTTAAACTAAACCCATAGGCAGTAATATCCGCCATTTTTTTCAATGCAAAAAAAAAAAAAAGATTAGAAGCCTAAAAACTATTCACGCGCTTGCGTACGTCTTGGAGTATAACTCTTTTTACTTGAAAATAATATTTTTGCTCAAAGAAAAAAATAGCGCAAACGAGCAGTTACATTTCTCATTCCTATTGCATTTATACCACAGAAAAAAAAAAGATGTTTTGTAAATTCTTGACCACTTGCACTTCCGCATCCAATATTGGCCATATTTGGGCTTTTAGACCTTTCAAAAAGTTTGACGACCTAAGCAGAGTTGTTGTACACGCGGCTATAAACAATTGTGCGACTTTTACCTCACTCGCTAAGTGAACCATAATCAGCCTTTCTCGTAGTAACAAATACATCCGCACCCGCCGCGGTGGCTCAGTGGCTAAGGCGTTGCGCTGCT
This sequence comes from Haemaphysalis longicornis, assembly GCF_048455015.1. NCBI lineage: Eukaryota > Metazoa > Arthropoda > Arachnida > Ixodida > Ixodidae > Haemaphysalis > Haemaphysalis longicornis. The sequence continues at coordinate 360,887,284 of NW_027526203.1, read as the reverse complement.
GAGCACGAGGTCGCGGGCTCGATTCCCGGCCGCGGCGGCCGCTTTTCTGATGGAGGCGAAAAGCAAAAACGCCCGTGTGTGTGAGATTTCGGCGCACGTTAAAGATCCCCAGGTGGTCAAAATTAATCCGGAGCCCTCCACTACGGCGCGCCTCATCGCCTGCGTTGCGTCGGCGCGTTAAACCCTACAATTAATCAAATACATCCGCACAAATATCGGCCGTCGTCTTAGCGAAATGCGAAAACTAACGAAACTGCTCCTCTCTAGGTTTTTGTTCAATTCCCAAGTAAAGTATTTACTTTGAGCGTTAGATTTAGTTTATTCGAAAGTAAAATGTCTTCAACAGCACCTGTCTTTGGTTAAAGTAGAAAACAGCGGTAGATAGGAAATGCTTTCGTGCTTTAGTGCATCATTTAGCTGTGAAGCTAGCCTATAGTTTCAGACCACTTGTATAATTCGATTCTCGATGTGCATGCAGCAAGGCGAAAAATACTGGGCCGAATTCACGAAGCTGTTTGCAGGTAATGTATGGTAGAAAAAGTGATCGATCGCCGCCCGCGTGCGGTTTGTTCCCTTCAAAGAGAGCGACGTGATAGCCGAGGCGTCGGCTATAACGAAAGCTGCTTTTCGAAATCGCACGGGCAAGTAGCTTTGTAAATCAGGGTCACCTTTTTTACTTGCAATGCCAAAAATTGCTACTCCGGCAGTTATTACGATGGAAAAAAATTACTGTCGGGCGGTCTACTTCATCTCGAGTGATAGCAACGGGAAGCCGGAATTGCGCCAAACTCCATTATCATGGGCAAACGTTAGTGGAAGTTCTTCTGTGGAAATAACAGAGCGAAACGCGGCGCTACCACGCGCATTTGAAGGCGGCTCTAGGCGGCCGCCGGCCCTGGCGCGACCGCTTCCGTTCCATCACGTACGTCACGTCCGGCCGCCGCTATGGCCGCCTTTTCTATTCAGTTTCGGTTCCGAAAACGCCAAGTCGCGAGCCGTTTGTGTCGCGCGCGTTGATGTTTGAAGCGCAGTATTATGCATTTCGCACCCTTTTTATATGTACTATTAGGTGACATTATTTTTACGTTGTCAAAAATTTGAGTGCAGTTGGCCTTTAAAATCAAACTTTTTATGTTTCCCGTAAAAATGCATTCTTGGCAATACATTTTCGTATATTTCTGAAGCCTGCTGTAAAGGGGTTCTGCGGATAGTGCTCTGTAAGAATATATGATGTCTATGGAGTTACTAGGCCCTAGGGCCTTCAAATATTCATATAAGGCCTGTCATCTTTCCACTTTCTTGACGGAGAAATTGTACTTGAAAAACTGGCAAACCTGTATACGCAATGCCTAATGACGGCAAGTGTACCGGAATCTTGGAAGAACGCGAACATCATCCTAATCCATAAGAAAGGTGACAGGAAGGACTTGAAAAATTACAGGCCGATCAGCTTACTGTCAGTCGTCTACAAGGTACTTACAAAGGTAATCGCTAACAGAATTTCTGCAAATCCTAAATTTCAGTCAACCTAAAGAACAAGCAGGGTTCCGTAAAGGCTATTCAACAATGGACCATATTCACACGATCAATCAGGTGATAGGAAGTGCGCTGAGCATACTCAAACCCTATATATAGCCTTCATAGATTATGAGAAAGCATTTGACTCGGTCGAAACCCTAGCAGTTATTCAGGCATTACGAAACCAGGGGGTAGACGAGTATTATGTATGAGTACTAGAAGATATCTACAATGGGTCCACAGCTACCATCATCCTCCATAAGGAAAGCAGTAAAATACCTATAAAGAAGGGCGTCAGACAAGAGACACAATCTCTCCAATGTTATTCACAGCATGTTTACAAGAAGTATTCAGGATTGGGAACAGGTGGGAGTAAGGGTTAATGGAGCATTCCTCAGTAACCTCAGATTTGCTGATGACGTTGCCTTCCTAAGTAACTCAGGGGACGAATTGCAAAGCATGCTTTCCGCACTAGACAAACAGAGTAGAACCGTGGGCCTGAAAATTAATATGCAGAAAACCAAAGTAATTATCAATAACCTCGGGTCAGCACAGCGGTTTGAGATAGGTGGCGAGGCAGTGGAAGTGGTAAGCGAAGCTGCATCTTACCGGTACTCACCTACGTGGCAGAAACTTGTAGGCTCACTAAGAGGGTTCAACTTAAATTGAGAACGAATCAGCCGGCAATGGAGCGGACAATTGCAATCGGCACTCTCGCATATGGAGTTCCAGTATACAACCTCAACAAAACGAACACAAAACACCTTCGGGTGCTCCATAGAGCCACATTGTGTACCATCACAGGCCTCCCAAAACATACAAAAACGGAAGCTCTTGAGCGAACAGTTGCGCTCCCTCCTATAGACATAACCATGAAATAGAGAGAGAGAATTGCTTTATTGAGGTAAGGAGGCCAGATTCCCTGGGGGGAGAGAGGTAAAAAGGTATGGGAAAGAGCAGTTCAGCCGACGCTCACTGTTCACACAGTTCTCTGCATATTCATGCAAAGGCTCGCTGTTCATATGCGGTTCACAGTTCACTAGCTTGTTTTCTTCTCACTTATCGCACATAAACCGGGCAGATGGAGCGTGCTTGGAGCACTCTAGAGTAGTCGGACAAGCTGCTACACCATTTTAAAGAGACCATTCACAAGAGCGCATTCAGTAATCATTTCAAGGGTTGGTGGATCTTCCCGCACCCGGCGTATGTGTTCGGATTCGGATGTAGGTACCGGGCCAATGGCTAAAAGCTGCGCACGGTCTCTGTCGAAGGCGGGGCAGAGCGAGATTAGATGAAATAAATTTGGTGCGCCATCGCAACCACAGGGTGGGCAGACCCTGCAGGGGCTGTCCATTTGTAAATGACGTGAGGGGTGTATATAGGCCGCATTGGCGTAGACTTTGCGAATATTTCCCCCGAGCGTGAAAGAGGCTTGAGAAGGTCGATGACTCCGTCCGGTGGCGCATCTTGCAAGCGTTGTCTACTTAGTTTCTTTGGAAACCGTTGCCAATCCGACTGGAGGGAGGGAGTTGGTGCGTTGGGAACCACGGGAGGTGCTTGAAGTCGCTCCCTGGCAGCAGCGTGTGCCAAAAGGTGAAAGAAACTCGTGAACGGGCAGACACCAAACGCGGTCTCACCCCACAAGGGCTCCTTCTCACAGCATGGGACGAGCAGAAGCCTATCCCGGTCATCGACCTGCCCATCCCTTTAGCACCCTGGACAATCTCGGAAAACATCACCAGCAATCTCACCAAACCTATCCCCCGCTCTAGAACGGCAACAAGATCTAAACGTAGCCTTCACTTGGAGAAGTCCAAACTTCCCAATGAGATCGACATCTATACCGACGCCAGTGTGGCAACTTCGCATGTTGGCGTAGCATGGACCTGCACTGAAAACCCATCCCTTTGAGGTCAACTCTCCCTCAGACATGATGGTGCAACTGCACTGGAAGGCGAACTCCATGCCATCAATGGTGCCCTCAATCATATTTGCTACGAGCTCAATACCCGACCACCAGCAAAAATACGGATTCTAACGGACTCGTTCGAAGCAATTCAAGAACTTCGGAAGCCACTCTCCCTGAACCCGCTCGGCAACTCTACACTCTTGCACAAAGAACTCCTCAAAAGCCACGACGTGCACATCAGAATCGACTGGATTCCAGGCTACGAGGAGACCAGCCCAGGGAACAAGCCCGCCCACGAGGCGGCACAGGAGTGTTTGTACTTCACTCCTCCACTAGTTCCCCTTTCAGCCTCCTCACCCACTCCTCCAGCCCTATTACTTCTCCGACTAAAGAAAAGTAAAAGACAACGTTACTAACAGGTATCTTGCCAACATTGTCTCCTGCAGCAGATCCGAGGAAGTGTTCATCAACAAGCTATGCGCAGATGCCGCCTACACTCCTCACATTACCCAGAAATGGACAGGATGCCCCAACACACACCCACGATGCCCCAACTGCAACACTAACGTCAAATCAGATCTCCACCACCTAGTGTGGACGTGCCCACACTTTGCCAAACATCGCCCAGAAAGATTAACTAGCATTAATCCCGACACCCTACAGCATGAAGCACATACTGGATTAGACGCGTCTCTATGACGAAGAATTGCCGCTTTTGCAGTTGAGTGGTCTGGCGCGAGTAATCTAACTGGGGCCGACCCCGGTGAAGTCTTTCAGGCCCCCTTAACACGAATCCCCTCTTTGAATACGGACCTTGATTAGTAATCCCCTTCCTTCCATCCCTTTCCCCACTGTACGGCAAACGCCCTCCTTGCTCCAATAAGACTCAATGAATCAATCAATCAATCAATCAATCAATCAATCAATCAATCAATCAATCAATCAATCAATCAATCAATCAATCCATCAATCAATCAATCGCTTTACGTTCCGCAATCTCCTTCGCTTCTTTCGGCTCTCTCGGCCTACTAATGAAGTGCACGCAGTATTACTGACATGCTGCCACAGACACGCCGAACGATCCTTGTGGGGTGCGGCATGAAGCGCGTTCTGGCAAAAAAATAAACAGCGAACGAGAGAGAGAGAGAGAGAGAGAGAGAGAGAGAGAGAGAGAGAGAGAGAGAGAGAGAGAGAGAGAGAGAGAGAGGCCGCGGACGGTGTTCGAGTCCAAGACCTCGTGTGCGGTATGTGAACACTTTAACAACCCGCTACCGCTGCGGAGCCCGACCATGATGATCCAGCAGATTAATACACAAGTTCGCAAATGTAAGTACTGCGGTGACTTTGAATCAATGTCCCGGACGGCGTTGACGCATTTTCCGGTGGCGCCTTTGGCTGGGGCAATTGCTGCGATACGCAGGATAAGTCAGACACGGAATACGAAGAGCAACTCCCCGCATTGTCCGCATCTTGGCGAGCTTATTTGTTGCAGCATCCTCACTCAGTGACGGTGGTGAGGCTGGTGAGGCCGGAACGCTTCCGCAGCATCGTCGCCCGCATCCTCCGGCGTGGCCGAGTGCGTTGTTTCGTGCGGGCGCGTCGGCGGCCTAGCTGGCGGGGCGCACTCCATCAAAGCACTGTCGGCACGGGGGGTGGCGGCGTAGGAGGAGGCAATTGACGGCCGCTTCCCCGGGAAGCCGTCACGCTGGGGGCCCCCCATTGTGGCGTCGCGGCCAGGTGCCACTGACTCTTGTGTGTCGACGCTTGTTGTTTGCGAGGGAGGGCAAGAGGCACGCTTGCTGATGGAGGCCCTTCCGATAAGCGCCGCAAGAGTGGGGGAGAAGAGAAAGGGGGCGAGTCAACATGTCGGCTCGGCTTTTGAGCAGACAGCCGGGCTTCTCCTTTCCGAGGCCGCCGCAATCGGGCTTCCTTTCAGCGGCAGCTCGCTCGCACGGCTTCCTGCGAGAGCGCGCAGCGGCGGCGGCTGGCTAGCGCGGACAGGCCCGGCAACGAAGGGGCGGCGGCACACGCACACGGCGGTGGCCGTGATTGAAAACTGTAATTTTGACGGACAGGCCACGAGAGGAATGAATGGAAATGGGGGTTAGTGAGGAGAGGCGCGATTGAAAACCACGAAGGGAGCATGATCGATGCGTTGTTCGTGGCGACGACGACCTGCCACGTTTAGTGCGCCGGCCGCGGCCATCTCTGGCGGCGTGTTCCGGAGCGGAACGGGGCCTTTCTTTCCTCCCGCACCAGCTCGCAGGAGGACCGACGCCGTTGGGCTTTCGCCATCCCAGCGCCGCTTGACGTCCGGCCGACGGCGATTTCGTGGCGCCAGCGGTGGAGCGAGCCGAGATTAAGAAGAATCAACTGCCTTCGTGGCAGCCAGGGGCATCCTTGAACGAGAGTCATTCGGCGCCGGCTTGAGCGACGCATGAATGGCGCGGTTCAGAGCCATCTACTTTCTACGCATCTAATGGCGTAGTTCGGCCGCAGCCGCCACCTGTGTAGTCCGAAGAGGCCCGCTTCTGCCGTCTGGTGCGGTGACCCCGCAGGCCCTGGATCAGGCCCGCTCGTCTCGTGCTTCAGCCGTTGTACACACACACCGACCGTGAAGATTTTGCCCAACAGCCTCTCCGTCCCCACCACTCTCGCTTCATGCCCTCAGGGTTTCTTGGCCGACTTACATAACTCACGTGTATTTTGTGTTCCAACCGTATTCCCGGCAGAAGTGTCCCCTATAATCATAAGCTCTCCCTGTTAAAAACCATAGGTTAGCAGTTTCTGGGTATTCCTCGTTTCCACCTGGTGGTGATGACGTCTACCTGGGGTCGCTTGATTAGCATGGCTGATAACCAAGGAAGCTGCAGACGTCTAGCCCCACAGAAAATCGCTCAGTGAGCCTACAGTAACGCTCTCGAGTTAATAAATCGTTGTCGATTCGTGGACATCGCTGCATTCAGCAGCCAAACTTGCCTGGCTCAGAACCACTGGACTCACGAGCGCTTTCTTGTTTGAAGGCTAGACACGGTAAAGCACACCTCATATTTATTTTAAGCTAACCAATGGGAAAGTTAGTTGCGCTGACCTCCTTTCTGGAATGTTTAATGCCGTCCTTTTTGCTTTTTCAGCTCGCACTGTCCCTTGATCACGCTACAGAGCCTCTTATAGCATCTATTCTAGATGTCGATATTTTCAGCAGCTCACTCCTGATCAGTTGGGTTATTTCAAGGGTTGATATTTTTAAACATTTAAAAAACCTTTTCTAAAGCGAATACACTAGACCTGATTCCGATTTCCGATCCTTGAGCACGCGAATTCTCCGAAAATACGTTCACACCATCATTTTCTGAGTAAAGTGCTCAATGGTGTTATTTTGACGGTGTTAATGGTGCAATCTTGAGCACCCAGGCTGCACTGGAGTTTTCACATTGCTGCATAGCGCTGCAGTACCTCCGTCCCAAACTGCAGCTTTTGTACAAAAGTTATCTCGCGCAAAAAAGTTATGTTGCTGGAGTGAACACATTTAAACACCCATCTGCACTACGGCATTTCGCTGTCGGATTCCTATGCGTACCTGTAAAGTATTTTTATGTTTTTGGCGTATACGCTGAAGAGGCTATAAAATCGCGCTTTTTTAACGAATGCAATATTTACACCATCGTTTATTGCGTGTGCGCGTGTGTGCGTGAGAGAGAGGGGGTTCAGATATGCCACTTCATATTCAACTACATTACGAAGCCCTCACAAATGACACATAGAGCTTTCTCCTTCTCCATCGAGTGATTTTTCACTGCTCCACAGCGGCCTCTATCCCTAGCCTGCAGTGCACTGAGTTCGCGAGTGAGGAAGCGCTTTCTGCTTGAGGGGAAGTATCGCTGAACTCTCCAGCCATAACAAACAAGCGCGATGCGACCAACTCACTCAGAAAAAACTTTGCTTATCATTGAGAAACATTAAAAAAAGACGGACATGACACACATTACCTCTTCCTTTTAACTTTAAAAACGCACTGTTTGGCCCATTCTCTTAAAGCCCTTCCGATTGGTTCCCGTAAGGCACGTCGTCGCCGCGTTGCTTGGAATGAGTCTTCTTGATCTTCTTACCGTTTGCGAAGATTGTTACCACTTGTACGCCTGTTTGATCCTGCCCTGCACGCGCGTTTCTGTAGCGGTTTCGAAAACAGCGTATACCACGGAGATGTGGCGTCAAGTGGCAAAAAAGGATTAATATATTCGCGGCACCCACCCGCGGAAACTCCCGTGGCTGCCCCTCGTACCATTTTGTTCGTAAAACTTTTATTTTGTGTGCTTCTTCTCGCGTATAGTGGCTGTTGAGCAACGTACCGTGGCAACGTACCGTGGCAACGTAAGTAACACGTCTTCCCCAGAGGTCGAGGGGCGTAATTTTTCCCCTTTGTTATTTCGCGCAGGAGAATGACTTCTCTCGTTCGCCGCGGTCGCGTGCGCGGGATGAGAAACGATCCTGAGAATCCCCGCGGTCTATGGCCATCTTGCTGTTCGCAGCACCGCAAAACTCCGCTTGCACGCAGGCAGCTGCAAAAATCTGGATGTGGGTCCTGCATGCATAAAGCAGGCGCAGCAGGCTGCAGCGGCCAAGTTTCTCCGGCGGGTGCCCCCATCTCTCTCGTGACCCTGCGTGTTATATAGCGGGTGCCCGTGCCGTATCGTGGAGAGAGCCGACCCACATGCCCGCTTTGGACGCAGGAATTCATTAGCGCCGCGCGTACCCTCGCATGATGGGCCTCGATTAATCACCAACAGGGCCGCCAGGCGTGATCCGGAAAAACAGCGCGCGGGTAGCACGTTCTGGGAAAAATCCTTCCCGGAGAGATCATGCCGCGGCAGCGCAAACCGTCCAGTCACGCCAAGTGTCCTTTTCGCCGGCTGCGAATACCCCTCGCCTTTCTTCTCGACTGCGGGCCTCTGGGGTATCGCCCAGAAGTTTCGTGCATCAGTGATTGATGCTGAAGCTGGGACCACGGTCTCGGTACGGACAGTAGTCAGTGGGACCTTGCTCCTGCCCGCTAGATCTGTCATATTGCATGTGTAGGGACCGTGAATTGTGGCCTCCAAACGGTAGGCGTCTTCGTCAGTTTATGCAGGATAAGCAATTGTTGTCGATGTTATCATCATTGATACTATATATTTTTTTTCACGTGGGTGGGTCATCCCTCTCCTGTCTCAGCCTTGGTGCGGCGCTGCACAGAAATGATGGCAATGCACGGGCGCTCTCGCCTCTACAGTTGCATTCAGAACACAAAAGCGAACGCGCACGCTATAACTGAATCGTGCTTGCGTAGGCCTTACGCCCAGAATTATCTTATTTTGGACGCGGTAGCAAATAGAACCAGAACTATGGACTTCTCATTCTCTGTTTTTTATGGCAGCCTCGGCCATGACAGCAGGTGGGGGGGGAGGTACGTTACTTACGACGTACGCGTGCATCACCAAACAATTATCCGGGCACTTAAATTCAATTATTTGACATAAAGACAAACAGCCTAGATCGAATTTAGAAGCTGATGACCCACAAGCCTCATAGTTCACGTTGTCCAATACCTCATAATACGCTTACCTTAGTGCTGCACGTAATAAACTGTGGCTACATGGATTCCATATCCGTGGCTATGCAGCTACAGCTGCTATTTCTCAGTGAAACGAAAAAAGGTTCTTTTTAGGGGAAGGTGCCAGAAGAGCACTCATACATCGCCTGGATGCTGAAGGCACGCACACCCGTGTGCCACAAAGCAGGTCAGCCTGGCGTGGCATGTCGAGGGTCACGCAACACAGCCGTCAGCGTCCGCTTAACTGCACGGCAGGAGGAGTCGAAAGTGAGTGTTAGCGGCGCTACACCTTGTTTTGGGAATCTCATTCCCGTCGTGTATTGCCCGTGTGCGTATTGTTGGGCAAAGTTGCACCCCAACTCACCCCAATGCTTAGAAAAAGCCTCAAAGAAGGCAACTTTGTCGGAAGCGTGCACTGGTTTTAGAACACTGCCAAATAGAGGACTGAGTGTTTAACATTTTTCCCACACTGTTTTTGACTTGCGAGCACTTCTGAGAAAAAATGATACAGCTTATGAAACACGGCGAATGAGTGTGCATCAAGCTTGCACAGCTTTTGAATCGATGTGCAAACAACAGTGCCTTGCCACACAATTTTTACAGCGGAGATGTTATAAGCTAACTCCCCCACATTTTTTGCAGCGTGAGATACGCTGGCCGAGGTTGAGCAGTTTCGCGTGGCTCCTGGGGGGCCGTGCTGCGCATGCACGAGGCGCAGTGACGTCACACGGCGCACAGAACGTTGCTCGCTGCCCGGCGTCTCTCACACACCCCACGCGCCCAGCGTCTTCGCCGACCTCCGTTCCGCACGTGGCGACCCGGTCCACTTGATGATCATGCGAGGGGGCGCCGGGTGTGGAACCGATGGCTCGTGCGTCGCAGCAACACCGGCGTGCGCCTGTGGAACCGGCTTAGCTCTGGGGCGATTGGTGACGCTGCGCCGGAACCGCTTCATAAATATACATGTGTGACATAGTGCGTATACTGTGTGTGTGTCATTGAAGCAGCAGTAAGCATGGTAATCAAGCTAATCCTAGACAACCTGGAAAGCTAAGAATAACCACCTGAACCTTAGCTCACACTACGTATATCCTGGCATATAGCCGAACTAAGCCACTGCTAATTTGTTTCTTCTCTCTCTTCGGCCACCTGTTCGCTTCTGGTGCTTCATATTTTGATACAAGATGGCGTACATTGCACTAGAGAGAGAGAGAGAGAGAGAGAAACGTTTATTGCCGCAAGGGCTAATTCGGGGAGGGGTGGTGACCGAGGGAGGAAGGTCCCCGGTGACTTTAGCAGCCCGGGCGGCGATGGCATCTTGCACCGCCGAATTCGAATTGCCCAACGCCCTCGCCCAGTGCTCATCGTCTCGATATGGGGGGAATGGGTTGTGGGGGCATTGCCAGAGGAGGTGATCCATGGTTTGGACCACCCCACAATCGGGGCAATGGGTAAAGAGTACAGACCGGGGTACATGCGGTGCAGGCGGGACAGGCAAGAAAGGGTGTACGTTTGCACTAAACGCCATAAGCGTTCTTCGGCGTGAGAGAGCGCCGGGTGTGCAGGGGGCAGTAGACGGCGGGAGAGGCGGTAATGAGATGTAATCTCATGAAAGAAAAGGAGCCGATCTCGAGCTGACAGGGCTCCATGGAAGGGTTCAAGGCTAAGACCTGCTCGGAAGGTGAGCTCTCGAGCGGCTCTGTGTGCTGCCTCGTTCCCTCCCACACCCGTGTGGGCTGGGGTCCACACCAGCTCGGTGGGGAAGTCAGGGGATCTTGAAGAAGGATCTTGAGTGCCAAGGGAGAAATGCGGCCCCGGGCGAAATTTCGAATGGGGGTCTTCGAATCGGAGATCATGATCGCAGGGGAAGGCCGTAGTGTAAATAAAAGAGCAATAGCCGCCTCTTCCGCAGTCGCGGGGGAAGAAGTGCGAAGGGTGAGGGTGGTAAAAGGGGGACTGTTGGGAACGTTGATGATTGCGACCGCGTAGGCGTCGTGGTACCTGTAGCTAGCCGCGTCAACATAAACAGTTTCAGGATGTACTGGGTATCGCTTCGTAAGGGCCCGCGCACGCTGCTCCCTGCGGCTCGATCGTGCGTCGGGTGCATTTTACGGGGAATGGGCCGAACGATGAATAAGTCATGGATATTGCTAGAAATGGCAAGAGAGGATTCTTTAGCGAAAGGGAAGTTGCACTGGAAGAATGTTTTCAAGCATTGTATTTGTCTTTAGAAGTGACGTCGTTTTTAGAAAGATTGGTACAAGCTTGGTCTTTGTAAGCTGGCTTTCCGACACTGCGTGTTGCACAGTGAAGCCTACTCCCAATTCCGCTGAACGCTTCACTGGAGCGACATCGCGGTTTGCGCAAGAGTTTGTGGCCAACCAATAAACCCCAAACAGCTCCGCTGGTCATCCACCTTCACAGAGGGGAGTGGCCCAGTTTTTTTTTTACTCGCGGGCTTTTCTCAGCAAAGCCTAGACGGTATCTAAAGCAGGAGGGGAATTAGAGTGCCTCAGGCGTAAATATAAGCCTTAGCACTTTGCCTTCAATCGCTGTTTCTTATTCGTGAGCTTCTCTGCGCAAAACGTACATACCTCGCTTGCGAAACAAGCGCCGAGTGAGGGTGGGTCTAAGCTGACATGTCACAAGGCCCTCCTCACAGACCTACTGGTCATGGGTGAGCCTGTCCGGTAGGCCAACTTGTCTCATGGCATCTAGTGCTGGGAACTTTTGTCCTGACGGACTACTCGTGCAACGAAACACTCGCCTCAGGACGTGGGTTTACGACGTAACAATCGTTCGAGTGAACGGCTTAACCTTTCCTAGTCAAACAGAATTAAGGGATGCTAATTCCCGATAAATGAATTTGATTGCGTTTCGGCTAGCAAGATTCGAGGTCGGGACGGTGTGTTCTAACGTTGTTTCCAGAAACAAACAGAAATTTATTTTATTAACATCCACCAAGTCGTTGCCAGAATTGTTGTATATTCTTCTTTCTGGCTCTTGACGGCTGTTATACATTCCGCATGTTGATGAGGTCACGAACTGAGGTTTCCAAGAATTTGGAAAGGTGCGAACTACTCAGCGATGACAAGTAGCGCCTATTAAATGTATTCGGCTCTTTTAATCGCCTCTCGAGTCAAATGTGATTTTTGCATGTATTACTGGACTTCTTACATAGATATGGTGTGATGTCTGCCTCCGTCGAAAGTAGCATGATTGCGTTTTTCATTGCTACTTTTCAGTTTACTGAAAAGCCTCACGCAGCGCCACTCTTTATGAAGAGCGTGGTCATGAACTCATCGTAGTAACACGCTTGACATTATAGTGGAGAGCTGCGTCCCCTTGCCCCCATTGAGGAGCAGGATGATCGTCCCCAGCTTGCGCGCACGTGGGTGAGAAGTGCAATCACAATATAGCTCCTCATTCCGCTTGACCTCAAGGGCGGGAGTAAGCTACACTTCCCCTTGCCGAACTACGCCTTTACTGGTCTACTGAATGACCCTTTAAGCACTTCGAGGCGTATTTTTCACAGGGATGTGTAGAACGGCCATTTCTGAGGTAACCGATAACGCCTATCTGAGCCTGGCCATTGCGTAGAACAGACAGCGTTTCATCATTGCCTGTCATGCTAACGTAACGCAGTTTGGGGGATTTTATATAACTATGGAGCATTTCATAATTAAAGGCCAACGGCACTAACATTTTTCTCGACGTAAAAATAGTCGCCTAATAGTACACATAAAAATAGTGCTAACTACAAAAGACTCTGTTTCAAACGGGAACACGGGTGACGCTAAGGACTCGTGAATATTAGGGTTTTCGGAACAGGGAATGAAAAGAAAAGGCGGGCGGACATGACGTAGGTGATGGAACGGAAGTGGGTGCACCAGTCCGGTGACCGCTCGCAGAAGCCTCCAAATGCGCGAGGAGTGTGGCGTTTCGCACTGTTATTTCCACAGGAGAACTACCACCAATATTTTGCCAGGGTTAATGGAGTTGGGTGCAATTCCAACTTCGCGTTCGACGAAGCTAAATGAAGAGTAGGCTGTCGGCAGTTTTTTTTTTTTTTTTTGCATTAAAATACCTGCCGACGTGTTAATCCTTGGCATTGCGAGCAAAAAAGCAGGTCGACATCTACGAAGCTGTTCGCTTGTATGATATAGAAAAGCAACTTTGGTTTGCCGGCACCTTGGATATCAGCCAGTATTTTTTTTTAACAGGAACGAATCGCGCACGGGTGGCGATCCAATCCGCAAGCTGCTTTTGCTGTGTATTCACGTGTAAAAGATTTGTGAATACTTGCCCAGCAACTTTCCTCTCGCTGCTCATGGAAGACGAAATTGCATAATCGGAGGCACTAAAACGCGAAAAGTTATACCTATCCAGTCCGGTTTGGTATACATTTAACAGGGACATGTGCGGTTGATAACATTTTACTTTAAGGTAAACTAAATATAATACTATACAAAGTGAAAATTTATTTAGCGATCGAAAAATGGTGTAGTTTATCGTTTTAGAGAGGAGCAGGTTTGTTAGTTCTCGCACTTCGGGAAGATGACGGCCGAAATTTGTGCGGATATATTTGTTACCACGAACAAGGGCGGTTTTGGTTCACTTAGCGAGGGAGGAAAAGTCGCACAAATGTTTATACCGGCACGTAGAACAGCTCAAGCTAGGTGGTCAAGCTTTTGGAGATATCTAAGGGGCGGAGTTGGCGTTGGGCCAGCTTAGATATAGCAAATATTGCACGCAGGAGAGTGCCAGTGGTCAAGGCTTTATACAAGATCTTTTTTCTATGACAGGTGCAATAGGGGTGATAAGTGCGCAGTAAGTGCGCGTTTCCCGCGGTTTTTATAGGTAAAAATATTATTTCCAAATGATACAGTCAAACCCGGTTATAGCGAACTGTATGTAATATGCGGCGCGATTAGTTCGATATATCCGATAGTGCGATATAGCCGAACCCGCCTATAACGAGTTTTTTTGTTACGAGTTCGCAATACGCGGCACACCACCTCATCCCCCCCCCCTTCCCCCCCTCTCCCCCCCCCCCTCCCCACACACACACACACACACATGGCCATCCGCAACGCTACTAGAATAACATTGGGCCATCCCCGCATGCACAAACCCAATAAAGTATGTCATTACCACACACAAAACAATCGATTTATTGCAAGCAATAAAGTTATTTCCGCCTTACTTGCCTACTTCGCAAAAAAGCCTTGATTTTTGTTTTCACTTTCGTTTTGGCGGCGTCAACTAGCACAGCATTCCCTACACGCGAAATCGCTTGCACCAGTTCGAGTCCGTGTCCTTCAATATCGAAGCAATATCGGCGGAGTACATCGACTGCCGAAAGCGCTTTTTAAGCATCGGACGGCTTTCACTCGCGACATCCTCCGCCTCTTCGGTGCTTTCAGCAGCCCCAACTGCCATGACATCGGCGACGGTGCCTGCGTCCGAAGGGCTCACAGTGAAGGCGTGCGCGTGTCGCTCGAGTATCCAGCACCGGGAACGTTAGCGAGCTCTTCCCACATTTCGCCGATGCTGCCGTCTTGGTCCAGACTCGCTGACTGGTTGAGTTCGGTCGTAAACCCCCCGCGTCGGAAACCGTGTGTGTCGGGCGTCACGTCGCTCCATGCGAGGCTCAACGTCTCAATCGCGGCAAATCAGCATCTCAATCACCGCTCCGAGACCATCCATTTCGGCGGCAATTCTAAGCGCGCCGAGTTCGGTATATCAGATGTGAATTTCGTTATAAGAAATATGTTTTGCATGTATTTTCGTAAGTGAATTTTTTGTTCGATATATAGCATAGTTCGATCTATCCGTGCGCGTTATAATCGGGTTTGGGTGTGAAAGATTTGCTAACTCCAGAAGCATCGCAAGCGCGCGTATAGTTTGTAGGCCTCTAATCTCTTTTATTGCATTGACAAATTGCGGATTTGGTATACCTATGCGGTTAGTTTTGATACATCTGATGCCGATGGCGGTACAGCGCTGCGGTGTAGCAGAGGAACCCCCCGGCGAACTCATCCCCGCGCGCGACAATGCGCCGTACCAGTCGCCGGGGAAGCGCGAGCTCCACGAGACAGGTTCCTCTTCTCCGTCCCAGGCCACTCGGAACTTGTTTCGGCGACTCTCCGCCAGGTGCAAACGTCGTCTGCTAGACCTAATTTAAACGCTTGCACTTATTGTGCTATGTGGGTATCATCGGGCTTAGAACTTCGCCATGGGGATTTTTAGAGCATAAACAACTTACTTGGATCAAATTTGGACAAAGAAACATTTGAGTGCAGTTGGCCTTTAAGTGGTCATACATTAATCAAATGAAACAAATTGCGGACATGGGTGCAACGATTTCCACAAAGTCTTCCCTTTCTCCTTTTCCTTTTCATGCGAGTCTACCGGTCCATGAGTCGGGAGCCCGCTTGAACTAGGCATGCGTCCATAGACGGAGGTTATTAACAGCGTGCCGTCGAGTCAGGCAAACTCGACCGGAGTCGCGATTCCGACGTCCGGCGCGGATTGTCTTATTCGAACGGCGTGGCTCACCTGCGCCGCTTTCTCTTCCTCGCCCCGGCGTCAAGGTTCCTTTCTCTCCAAGTGCTAGGGCGCGTACACGTTCTTCCCCCGGCGCCGATTTCCGCGCAGCCCGCGTGACAACATTGACAGGTCCTGGCCTCCTCCCGAGCATGCGGCGGCGACGCCGTCCACGGAGCCTGGCCCGACGATTTCCCGCCGCCGCCACCGCCGCCACTGCCGCGCGGAGGGCGTCGAACGCTTGTCAGAAACGACTGGCATTGAAACGTGCACAAAAGGTTCAATTTCACAGAAACCTGTAATCTGTGCGCTGCTTGGTCGGTCCGTCACGATGGCGTGCGTAATTTCGGGTCCTGTCTTTAGAAAAGGGCCCCTCGATTGTCCAACAACGAGTGCCTCTATGGGAGGCAGTGACGCCCTCACTCTCCCTCTCCCTCTTCTGACCCAACTATTCTAGACAGCTGATCCCTGTTCTTCTCAGGGGCGGCGCGTTCCTTTTCCGCTGGTCCACCTGAGATCGGCTCCGTGGCAAAGACGGCGGCCATGACGCCGACTGTACGACTGAACGATCGCTCGTCATGTCCTGTACACGTGTGGCCCGCTTCATATTCACATCATTTCTTTATCGTACGAAAAGATCACGTACACCTTGATTTTCGGCCTCAATAATATTGAATAATACGAATATATGTATCCGGCGATGTGGAAATCGGAATTCATCGAATGATCGAAGCTACAATGACTACGCTGTCATAAGCAAAGTCCATAACTGTCATGTTGCACGTGGATGAAAGGAAAATGCCGCTCGCGCGCGCGTGTGTGTTCAAACTTGCCGCTTTTGAGCGCATAAACCTTGCGGAAAGGCTCCATATTTCGGGATAGTCTCACCGATACCCGACTTCACAACCGCACACCTGGTAAGCTCGTACCTTGTCCCCGCGTAAAAACAAATCAGATACGGCAGAACATGTACACTGGACACGTGAGACGCCGTGGCCACTGTTTAGCCTACAACGTACGTACCTATCGATCTGCTTGCGTGGCCTTATGCGCCGTATTTGAGCTTAAAAAGGAACAGGCAGGAGGTAAAATCTGCAGCTGTGTTCGTTTTTCTTTTTACGAATAGCGCACTAATGAAACGAACACCGTGTGAAAGCTCTGCAAAACCCAATTACGACGGGTCGTTCGTGTCGTTTCGGTCCTCGTAACAGTGGCCCTCATGACTGTCGCACTCAGCACTTAGTCAGCACTGGAAGAGGGGATGTCGCTTCTTTAGTCTCTTCCTCCCCTAGAGAGAGAGAGAGAGAGAGAGAGAGAGAGAGAGAGAGAGAGAGAGAGAGAGAGAGAGAGAGAGCTATTTCATGTGGACTGGAAAGGTAAGCTGTGCTAGCGGCAGAGCTTGCTTCGCCAGATGGGATGACTCTGGTGATGGGAGTTAGTGAATGTGGGGGGGGAAAACAGTTAGAGGGAAAACAAAAATAAAATTTCGAAAATTATGCGCAAAAAAAAAAAGCCAGACACGAAACTCGAAAAGAAACCTCTAAAGAGAAAAGTCGAATAAAACTTCAAGGCCATTCCGCCTTGCGATTCTGGTCAGCGGGACTGTAAAGTCATTGACCCTTAGTAACGGCGGTCACAATGGCTTTCTTGTCACTATAATATAGTACACTGATTGGCATACTTGAGTGGCAACTGCTGACACATTCTTGGATAATGTCAAATCAGTGCACGTATGCCGGTGAGTGGCCGGGGTGGCCGGATTGGTGTGGGTGGCACCAGAAGCCAAACGTCTCTGACAACAAACACGTAAACACCGTCTTTTTCCGAGCCGACACATCCACATGGAAATCACTGACTGCAACCACAGGGGTAGTGTCATTGCAACTAATCCGCGGTCCGAGGACACCTAATAAGGCTTGTGAATGCGACCGCATTAACGTCCACTTGAACGCCTCAGACAATTTACTTCCGTCACACATTCTCATAGCGAGTTGCACTTTTGACGCTTGTTACGATTTGCTTCGGGGTCTGCTCCCGCCTAACGACTTCGAATGGCTTAGGTCTTGTCTCCTACGCGTTTCGACGCTGGTCGTTGTTCCCGTTCACTACGGCCGTTGTGTATTGTTTATTGATTCGAAATGAAGAACTGCGGGTGTTATTGTACCCGGTCATAAGATACACTTGCATAGAACGGAGTTCTGAGAGCTGGAGGAGGGGGGGGGTATAGGGGTAGAGAATAGAATCGAGAACTGCCATAGCTCATATGACAGTTTGAATAGCTTGTCGGGCCGCCGTCTCAGAAGTCATCCCTACCGAGTTAAGACGCTTGCTATAGAACGCGTGGAGCCACGTGAAGCCAGAATTTTGATGTGTGGAGATGGAAAAAGTTATGGAAAGGTAGCTTAATACAGCTCCACCGGAAAAGTAAAAAAAAAACTGTGGTTGATTTCTCTGTTATAAGAATTGGTAAAACACGAAAGTGACATGTTCAGCGAAATCTGCAGCTGAGCATGATTTGCGGGTCGGCGGCTGTCTTGCGGGTGTGCTTGGCGAGCGACGTCCTGCGGGCGGGTCGCTTCGGCAAAGGTGTACTGGCGTCATTTCCGTAACGGATATGGCCTCAGTCTAAATCTTGGTGTATTCCGGCATAAAACACTGTCGTGTTAAAATTTAAAAAAAAACCCGAAAACGAAAAACCCGAAGTCTCACGTACTCTGTAGCACTAAAGGTTGCTTCCCCGCAAGAAGACCCTGTGTGCAAGGGTGCACCCTTTACATGCCACTTGCTTCGATGTACTGGCGTCACTCCCGTGACGGATATGACGTAAGTAATATCTTCGTGAATCCCGGAATAAAACACTTTCGTGTTAAAAAAACCGCGCAGAGGAAGTAGAAAATTCCGAATCAAGAAAAAGAAAGAAATATGTAAAGGACAACGCGAGTGGGTATACATCTAGTCACGCGCAGAGTCGGGAAACATGCTTTGATTGCATCACTTTCATCCATGGTTCGCTCGTCGTCATCAAATGTAATTAGGCACGTCGGCGTGGTAGAAGTTAATTGGGAACTTGTTGACACGGCTCTTCTGAGGGGACTATGTTTTGTCAATACATGAACAGTATAGTAATCCTAAGCAATACTTGAACGTTTCGTGATAGTGAATTAGGTACTACGTTAAAGCTACAATGTTGAAGTGCAGAGTCACCGCCGGGTCAATTTCATTTTGCTGGCATTCTCAGCGCCTCTGTCCACCTCACGGCTTCTAAAGAAGTGTACGAAGTAAGCCAAACGAGGCATAGTGATACCGGGGGATGGAGACTGGCGGAGAGCCCGGGACAGAGGTACATTTTGTTACGAAGCATGAAGGAGTTTCCGTCAGGGCAAAAATCCATGAGCACGGGCTCGTATGCTAAGACAGTAGAGGAGGAATTCATTACGATGTACGGGAATATGCGAATGTAATGCGGGTCGGTTTAAACATCGCACCCCGATAATAAAAGCAATCCATTTTTAAAGAAGACCCACAAATGAAACCCTCTGATCCTGCCGAAGGATAACATTGTCCCGTTGGGGTTCCAAAAATCCCGCTCTCGTTACGGGTCAGGCAGGCAAGGTAGGTGGAGCAACGACATCCAAAGTCTGTAACGAAGGTGAGCGGGTGATTTACTTCGATAAAGACCGGCCAACGCGTCGCATGTGAATGGGCCGAACCCGCTGCGGGGATGCCCCGTTCCGAGAGCGTCGTTGGAGCGGGCTCATTTGTAACTCAAAACGGTCTCGGCGCCCCCACACAGACTCGGTGGTCCGACGTGCTTGCCTGCTGCTTCCCCGCGTATCGTCGTCCGGAGAAATTTACAGGCCGAGGAGGAATGGCGGACACGGAGAGGAGTCGAAGCGAAGACCGCGAGCGAAACGGCGAAGAGGAGAAAAGGGGAGCGAGGAGAGATTGGAGAAACACACGTCCACCTTAAGCTGCTCGTATATATTCATTCGTCATACAAAAGCGAGAAGGGCCCCTTTACTTGGGTCTCGGATGGCAGCGAAGGCCGGGCCTTATAAATAAGCCAGCTCGCGGGATTTTCTTGACCGTTCCGCCATTCTGTCCGGTCGTTTCACGCTGGCTTGGCTCTAGTTTACGCGCGCGCGCTCCGTGCTTCTCACCCCGCGCCAGTCGGTTTATCGGCCGTAAATATAAAATGTGGGGTATATATGGGTGCCGGCAACGCGTGCTACTGGAACGCGCCGGCGGCCGGGGGCTCCCGGGCCGCGCGGAGGACGGTAAATTGCGGACAAAGGACGACGCGCTCGGACCGCTCCTCTTACGGCTCCATCTGCGGCCCAACAGCGGTGCGCCCGGGGCCGTTCGC
This sequence comes from Haemaphysalis longicornis, assembly GCF_048455015.1. NCBI lineage: Eukaryota > Metazoa > Arthropoda > Arachnida > Ixodida > Ixodidae > Haemaphysalis > Haemaphysalis longicornis. The sequence goes on along the minus strand of NW_027526203.1, from coordinate 360,867,352 downwards.
GACGGCCAAGAGCCGCCGACCGACCCGTCATCTTAACCGTCCTTTATGCCCGAGCCGTGTCCCTTCTTTTCCCTGGCCGCACTTATGCGCCCCGTCCGCGCCGCTTTGTTCCATTCCCGGCGCCCCGCGAAGCTCGCGAAAGAGAGACGCTTGTTTCATGAGGCGTGCGTCTATTTCTCTGCGCCGGGGAGGGGGACAAGCTGCTAGCGGTCCGGCTGTAGTGCGCGTCGACCGTGCAGCCGTCTCCTGCTTGCGCGAAGACGGCCGTAAAGTTTCTCTGTCGCCCTGGTCGGACGAGGGCCGACAGGCTTTTCTGAGACAACGTGCACTCAAAGCCCACGCGAGGTCCTGTCCGCGGCCACCACCCAGTGGCCCAGGCAAGGCGGAAAATAGAACCGTTTCTCCCTCTTTTTATTGGCAGTTTGGATGGGAACGGTGGCGTTTGTGGGATTTCCCCACTATATGTGTCTGACCTGTGTGCGAAGCACGCGCTTCTTGTTACTGGCGGCACCAGCTGCAGAACACGCGTGTTTGAAGCTGTATTCGTGAACTGCGTATATGGTATAAGTTGCTCGAAGACTGACAGACTGCATGCGTTGCTGACAGAATATCTATAGTCTGTCACCCTATTATCCCAACTTACGTGCCCGATAAAAGGTAAATTACGATTAAGATTATATGTAACCATGCACGCAATAAATTATGGCAGAAATGACACATTCTCATGGAGTACAAAGACACAGAATATGAAATGCAGGTTTTTCGGTGCGTTTCATGTCCGTGGCGCCCACAACCGAGGGGCATGTAGCAGGGAAGATCAAGTTGACAGCAAACTGCGGACCTAGACAGACCCTTTGAGGAAAAGGTGGACGAAAGGGAGAACGGAAGCCTCGGAGAATGGCCGGAGGGCGGAGAGTAGGCGATCGCCCCACCGTTAGCGAACTCCGAAGTGCTCGGCACAACCGCAGACTTCGCTCCTCGTCACAGCCAGCTCGCCTCTATTCTCTATGGTTCCCATCTTGGTTCCTCGCCTCCCAGACGCAGCATGACACCAGCCAGCAGTGTTCTAGATGTGTATCATGCGTCGACCACCATGGAACTTCTCTTTTCTCACCGTTGTAATCTTTACTTTTCTCGGCCCTATCCTATTCTCTTTCACTATATTCCCACCCCTGGAATGGGTTGCATGCTAGTGAACGCCAAGATGAGTTCAAAATATCTCGTCCATTTCTTTCCCCCTCCCGTTAAAAATAAAACCACTACTCTCTCTCTCTCTCTCTCTCTCTCTCTCTCTCTCTCTCTCTCTCTCTCTCTCTCTCTCTCTCTCTCTCTCTCTCTCTCTCTCTCTCTCTCTCTCTCTCTCTCTCTCTCTCTCTCTCTCTCTCTCTCTCTCTCTCTCTCTCTCTCACCGTTAGATCCGCCGCTGCTCTTGGGCCATGAGATATCTACCTCATCATTTTCATATTTCGCGCTCCTTGTCCTGAATAACATCTCCTCTACTCTTTGTCGCTTGTCCCGTTTCCCCCCAAGCATTGTCGCCGCTTCCTTCTTGCATTGTCGCCGCTTCCTTCTAATGGTGGCTAACGATCACCCCCTCGGAAACCGGCACAAATCAGTGAGATCTTCCACAGTGGCAACTTGCGCTTCGCTTCCCTGCGAACGATATTTCAACCAGCTAGCTCACCGTGGAGAACGAGAACAGTGCTTCAATGTCGATCCAATAAGTCTTTTGATTGCGAATGCCGACATTAAAATCTCACGGCTTGCTCAACGACGATTTGCAAACGCCTTGGATTGTAGGCGATTGACACAAACTTCAGTATAAGGCCTGACTCTCGCAAGGCCCAAGTGCGCACTGAGCGTCTAAACTCCCGGCAGTCGTCCCGGCATTGCGCAACCAGAGCTTGTCCCCCGACTGCGCATGAGTGCGCATGTGCATAAAAATAGGCGAGGAGCACGGGCTTCCCCGTGCAAAGCGTCGCCTGTGTGGCCGCGCTGCATTGTCGCACCTTGTTAGCAGTTTTGTCGGGCCGTGCGTGCGTGTGCAGCCAGGGCTGGGTAGTGCGCGGCAGCATCCATAACCTCCGCGCGGTCATCTATAAAGATGCTGCCTCACCGAGGTTCAAAAGAGGAGAACTCGTTTTTCAAACTAGCGCTCCTGGCACACTGCTGTTTGTTGCTTTTTATCGCGGCCGATGAAAAATGATATTCCTACCGTCGTGCCGGGAGATAAATGCGGGTTCGTATAATGCAGCCGTGCCGCACAAGAGAACGAGGCGCGATTCTTTTGGCCGTGGAGTTTGCTGGCGCGTTTTCTTCTTTCCTTGTCATTGCTCGCCGCCGCGTTTATAGCGTTAAGCCAGCCGAGTCATGATCGATGGTGGTGCCGTAAAGGACTCTTCTCGGCGACGCCGCTACCAGCATCTACGCCGGGCGCAATATGATTTTTCAAAAAAGCTCCGTTTCTTCTTCCGTCCTTCCGGAGCCTCGCGGGGCGCGCGCTCGCCTCGCGGCCTGCCAGCATCGCCGGCTAATGCTCGACGTCACTCAAAACACAGGGTCCGAATCTCTCTGTGACGTCTCGGCGGAGCCCTGTCACAAAAAGTTGCCGGTGATGTCGGCGTATATATCCTGTCATCCATAACGTGCACGCCCTCCTCTGCTCCGCTCTCGCATCGCGCGCCGGGCAGCGCTCGAGGTGTTGTTCGGCGCTCGAGAACACGGCGAGCTGCGACGGCGCGGCCTGGAGACCTTTGGCCAACCAGCGATGCGTGGATGCGGTGGCACGGCGGCCTGCGCAGCAATGCGGGGACCGCTTGCTAAGCGAGAGACGTCGATCGTGCACCCCGAGAATCAACCATTTCTGTCCAGTTGGCATGCGCTGGCGCGAGGGTGATAAATAACAGGCAGTCCACGCCGGCAATGACATCCGGTATACGCAATGCGGACCGACGAAAGTTCCTCGTGTAGTGATGGCATCAGATATTTACAAGCATGTCTGCGACGGCTTAAAATGTTCGCACTATCGATTTGTTTTGACTCAAGCTGATGAAAAAAAGCTGTGGTTGATTCATCTGTCATAGGAATCGGTAAAACACGAAAGTGAAATGTGCAGCGAAATCTGCAGCTGAGCATGATTTGCGGGACGGTGGCTGTCTTGTGGGTGGGCTTGGCCAGCGACGTCCTGCTGGCGGGTCGCTTCTGCAAAGTTGCACTGGCGTCATTTCCGTGACGGATAAGGCGTCAGCGAAATCTTGGCGTATCCCGGCATAAAACACTTTCGTGTTAGAATATAAAATCCGAAAACGAACAACCCGAAGTATAACGTACTCTTAGTACTAAAGGTTGCTTCCCCGCAGGAAGACTCGGTGTGCAGGGGTGCACCCTTTACAGGCCACTTGCTTCGCTGTACTGGTGTCACTTCCGTGACGGATACGACGTATGTGAAATCTTCGTGTACCCGGGAATAAAAAACTTTCGTGTTAAAATACTAGGTGTTCGCAAACACCAGACCATCTGACTCGGCCCCAGGTTATTTGCGGAGAAGCAAACGTAAAAGCAGATGCAACTGGACTGTGCTTGCCGGGGGTAGAACCTGCGGCAAGGCCAGACATTTTCTTCGGGAAGGTTGCCCAGCGCTTGACAGGCGTAGAAGCAAGGCCTTAAAAATTAATATATTTTAGAACTGTGTCAACCTGCACTGCCCGATACGTTTATCATTTGCGTCGAAGGTAGAAGCCACATGGAAAAACATTTACACGCCTCGCATATCGATGAGAAAAGTAGCTCGGACGTGACCCATACATATCGTCGCGTGAAGGAGAAGGGGCCGATGGCACGCAACGCCATGTTCACTCTTGCGACCGAACCTTCCGTTGACGACCCGCGTTGTCATGACGTAAGTGCTGTGGTTTCTACGTGAGGATTGACTCCGATCAGACGACAGGGAGCGAGAGGCAAATTCTTAGCGTTTTAACCCTTGATGAGATCAAGGGAATATCCGCGTTATAGATAAGTAGGATTGCAAGATATATTCGAACGTAAATGTTTGAATATATCTCACTCCGACAGCACCGTGAACTAGAAGCTGCCAAGTGCCCGCCGGTTCCTCTTGCTGTTCCGCGTCCCAGCTTGTGTCGAAAGCAGCATCGTCGCTGTCATCAACCAATCTTCTCGTTTTGCTGCCGCTGCGGCGGCATGGCGGCTTCGGCGTCGTGCGTCTCATTCGCGTGGTCTGATCACGACAAAGCAGCGCCGAAACCTTTGTTGTGCACTATAGCTTGCACAACCCGATATGCGAGTGTCCAGCAGGTTCCCACGTTGCCTTAAGGCACTGAAAAACGGAGTCATGGCTTGTTTGGGAGCGGAGCTTTCTGAGGGCTTGATAAGGCGCGCTTAGCGCCGACTGCGCCGTGTGCGAGGTGCGCTATGAGCCTAATTTTCCCGCGAAAGGTTACGTGAATGTAATTAATGGTTTCAAAGTCATCGCAAAAGAATCATGGGTGTGTTGGTAATTTTCAACAGGAGCGACAATAATGTGGCGGGCGTTGTGGTGAACATGAAAAGGGTGTTACCCGCAAAGTTGATCGTTTTTTGCATTTGGAAAAAATACATTGCTGCGTTACTTGATCGTTTCTTACATTTGCGACAAAAACGCCTTTCTACGTTAAGGGGTTCAACAATTCTTGTGATCGTAAGCGTAGAAGCCGCCATTCCTGTGCATATTTAATCTCAGTGATCAGTGCATATTCTATCAGTGATCAAACCATGCTGTGCAACTGAAGCACTTCGTGTTCTTAAATAGTGTGACTAAGTAAAATGGTCTTTCGTTCCTACGTGTCAAGATCGCAAGGAGGGAAGGAAAAATAGGAAAGGCGGGAGGTTAAGCAGTATAACTCGACTGGCTACCTTACGCGTGGGAAAGGGGCTAGCGTTGGAAAACAACCGTAGATAGACAAAAAAAAAGACTCGATACAAAAAGAAGAAAATAAAAAGCACAAATAAATAAAGGAAGTCTCCACCGCAAAAAAAAAAAAACGCAAGTAATCAGGTGGCCCCGCGCACAACGAATATAAAGCCGTTGAGAGGTCCTGAGAATGCAAAGAAGCGCTTTCGTCAACCTCGAGAAAATTGACGGTTGAGGCAAAGAGCATATGTTTGAAAGCACGCAGCCTACAGTCTGCAAAGAGCGCGCCATACTGGCCATACAGTGTGCGCCGCTCAGTTGCGGCGGCGGTAGTACTTGCAATACTTACAGCGCTCTTGCGACATGGCGACAAGACGCACAAGACGTACAAAGCTTTCGCCTTAACAACAATCTAACTCATTACAGCGTTGCGTCGTTCACCCGCCGATAGAGCGCGGAGAGGGCGCACAAGGCTCTGAGCCCATACGCCGCTTGGCTGCTCTGTCTGCGCGTTCCAATATGCAAACGCAGATCGGGACCCACATTCCGCTCACTTTGGCAGCACCGCCACTGGAAGGGTACTTGGATTTCTCAGTTGCTCGGAGGCTCACGCTACTCGTGTAATCGAAGAATTAGCGGCATGTACTGTCATGGAGAAATCAAATACGAACCACGGAACGCATTGCTGAAGCTACCGGTGCGTGAACTAGAATATTGTAATCGTGGCAAAAGCAAGGACATTTTCAATGTGAGGAACTGAAGCCAGAAAACCGGAAATCCACAAGAGGCGCTGCCGTCGAATACTATAGAGGATAAATAATGTAGTGGATGCAGTCACCGCCTTCCACGCGTTGTCCCTGGCTTGGAATTCCGGCGTATGCCCATGTTTTTTTTTATTTTTTTTAAAAACCCGTGAAAATGACTAAAAGCAAATGCTCTGTGTTGAACACCAACTGACTTAATACCTATAATGAATAACTACAGCAAAAAGATCTGCAGAAATTCACAGAATTGTCTACTAATCCTTAGCGTTCTGATGCCACTTGTGTGGAGTGTGAGTTCTTCGCAGCCAAATAGGAGTGTGAGTAGCGAAAGACGTTGGTTTATTTTATGCACTTTCACATTCTTCCCCTCGGGGAAATGCGGGGAATTTTTTATTCGCAACTCTGACGTTATTCTGCAGCCTTTTTTAGTTTATTCTTCGGTTGTGGGGGGAGATGTATAAGCTGCATATTTTTGATTTTGTGAGATAATTTTTGTGAAAAATTTATTATTTTTTGTTTGTTTTTCAAAATGCTGACCGACCAATTACCCCCATTTACGCTATTATAACGATAAAGCTGTTTTTTTTCGCCAAATCTGCCTTTTTCTGGAAATGCAGGGCGTTCAATGGTCCTGGCTGCGGGGGAGCAGAGATCATGGTTGTACGCTTTACCCAATTTCCAATTCCTCTCTTCCCCTACCAAAGGCGCCTGCTTGTTGTAAGCTTGAACCGGAATATTTCAGTGAAGTGTTCCCGAGCAGCATTCGGAATTTATTTCGCTTCTCAAAGTTGCACCCGGGAGAAAATGCGCGGAAGAACTCGTCTGACAAGCTCTCATTCGGGATTGCCTAGGTTTTCGGAGGCATCCCCAACCTGCCTTCGTTCTTGCATTGAAACAAAAAAGCAGCGGAAGAAGGGAAAAAACATTGGGCCGTGCACGCGTTTTCGCGGCATTGGTGTCTTAGCGCACACATGTATTCATACATAGCGGGCGCGCGCATAATTTTTTTCAGGGACGAACACACACAAAGCACGATGGGCTCTGTCGTATGAAGGAATAATTGGGCAGGGGTCACCCAGTTTCCTGAGATTATTGGTTTTCTCGGGGGTGGAAGGAATATTGGCACACCCATCCTAATGACGACCGAGACCTATTTTTCTCTTGAAAGCGATGCAACAAAAGGAAGCTTACACTACTTCCACTCCTACTTTCACCACAGTTTGATCCGTCATCGTACCAAACGTTCGTGTTAGCGATTAGATGACTTGAAGAGCACATCGACTGCATAGCGAAGTTGCTTTTTTTGTTTTGAATTGATTTAATTTACAGTTTTCTGTTTTATTTCACTTTAAACATAGTTCTTATGTTTTGAATCATCTTTATACGGGACACCTTCATTCCGCCCCGAGTTCTAGATATTCGGTTCGCGATCCCCTTCCGCCTTCCGCTTACAAATGCATTCGATCGGTCTTCTACACGTTACACCGCAGTTGTTGCCGCGGTAAAGCGAATGTTTGAGGACGTTTCGCGCTTCAAATGGATTTGGAGCCTCTGTAGCCATCATAAGCACGCACGCAAACAAAAAATAAACGCACAGCCACGAACTCCTCGCTGTGTTTGATGCCTCGCGCTTTGAAAACAGTAAAAAGTTGCCTTCGCCGCAAGGCGTCTTGATGTGAGGAAGAAAGAAAAAGAGAGAGAGAACAAAGGCGTCTTGATGTGAGAAAGAAAAAGGCGTCTTGATGTGAACAAGGCGTCTTGATGTGAGAAAGAAAAAGAGAGAGAGAACAAACTTTAAGTCTCCACGAATAGGAAGAAGGGGGGGGGGGGGGGTCGGTAGGGCCGCTGCGACGTCCAATGCCCGTGACGAAGGACATCAAAAAATCTATGACATTGTAACGTAATACAGCTATGCTATGAAAAAGTACATATTATACTGTCGTTAACTGTGCTTTAAGGAAATTGTTCATGCGCTTCACGCATATGCACACAAAAAACTAATTGTCCTACACCGAGACTCAAACCCCCCAATGCGGATTGGGTGGCGGACACTCTATCCACTACACTACGTCCCCTCTAGTATCCCACAGCAGCGCCCCTAGCGGATTTCCGTATTTCTGGCTTCAATTTCCCTGAGTCGCTTTTGCCGTTATTACAATATTCTAGTTCACTGTACCAGTGCCATCACCTGGCAGCGGCCCTGGAAAAGACACAGACATGCGCAGTAGAGATGTCTTGAGAGAGGGTGCGTGTCCCACTGGGGCATGTGACATTGCCCCTTCCTTGCTCGCATGGTTGCTTTTGTCACCATGCCGCAAGGGTGCTGAAAACAAGTGTTAGCGATGCGGCGCGAGATAACTGCGGGCACTGCGTGCTCGGCGCACACGAGCGCCCGCTCCCCGTCTGTGCCGGCATCACACAGCCGACATAGCTTTGCATGAGTGGTGGAGTAACTTGAGCAAATAACGATGGACACCTGCGTCACACCCAAAACTATACTCAGTTCACTGCTTCCCGTGCGGGAGATTTCTACAAGCACTTAAGTGCCTGCGAAAAAAGAAAAACGGAAAAATCTGGCCGCCAACATTGTATGCAAGGGCAACTGGCGTATAGAATGGTCGGAGCTGCCTAACTTCTTATTTTTTGTGAATACTAGAATTCTGCCAGTAATTATCCCAGCCCGCACAACGATTGCAGTTGATATCATTTATCATTGGAGGCGCATTCCAGTGGTATATTTATAGTTTGCTACAAGCATGGAATCGGCGAAGCGACTCATCCATGACTGCGCCAAACAAAGGTGTGTTCTTGGCGGCCAGCTCATTGTTAAATTCCGGATCGAGCCACTGCACCACGAATGCAGAACAATGCAGTGCCACCAGAAATTAGGAGGCATGCTTTTATTTTTGTCTCCATTTCTGTGCGCTGGTTTTCTTTAAGAAAGTATGATGAACTCAACAGTATGCCTTCCGAGAGCGTGCAAGCGTTTCCCACGCTTGCACTGGCCGCAGCTTCAAGAAATTAGGCGCAGCATTCCTCTCAGCACGACCAACACCCTCAGTTGCGGCGGCGGTAGAACTTGGAGTACTTGCAGCGCTCAAGATTGCAACATGACGACAAGGCAAACATGCGAGCGAGGAGAGGGCGCCATATCGCAGTGGCACACGCAGCTTCGCTCCCTACATTTCTACTGCGCATGTCCGAGCGCTGCCTGGTGATGGCACCTGTATCTTCGGCCGTGAGTTCCGCGGTGCGTATTTGATTTGTCCATGACTGTACTTATTTAGGCATGCGATACCCCTGTCAAATGTGAATATTTAAGTGCACTTGGGCCGAGTGCATTCGGGCTCTTCGAATGGCACTTTAGCGCTTTAGCTGCGTGCTGCTAAACGACGAAATAAAGTGCATTTGGCCGTGGTGTCAGTGACGATGCCTGGCGTAAATATTCCGCAAAATTACTTGAAATTACACCTCTTTCTCACATGAGAAACAATCTAAACACTTCATTGTATTTGTTTACATTGTCCACACTGCAATCGGCGTCTCTCACAAGTCCACAAAAAACGCCGTTGGGACTGCGACTGAACAGCGGCGGTCATATTTTCATTGTTATTTGCGGCGCTGCGAATCGCCGCAGCATTATCGTTGAGGACAAATTATCAGAGAGCATGGAGTATAAACAAAAAAACTGAAACGGGAACACGACCGCAAAGCCACGACAAACCACCTACGCGGCAGAGAACGGTGGCCATGGAGCAACACCCCACGAGGCGGCGCTGGCACGTCGTTGGACGAGGGATTATTTTCTTTTTCATCACTGCTTCCCTCTTCGTAAAAAATAAATTAACAATACTATATCCATAATTAACTCTGGACGTAACATTTAGACATCTAAACGCTCGTTCTTTTATGTTGCTTTTACCGATTTTTGGACCCCTGCGGTCGAGACAACTTACTCGGCGAGCCGGCCTGGGTAAAGTGCGTTTGGGGAACACACTCAGCTTAAAGTGCGTTCGGTGGTGTCATTCGCGTTTGTCGTTTAGCTGCGTCCGAATGACATTTTCGCTCATCCGCGAGCGATCTGTGGAAGTGCACTTAAATATATGCACGTTTGACAGGGGTATTAGAACTTATTCCTAACATCATCTACCTCCTAACATCATCTACCTACCTCCTAAGGGCGCTGTGCGCGCCCTTTTTTTGGGGGGAGGGGATGTTGTGTTGTGCGACGGCGTGCTGCCCCTTTTTGGGAAGAGGGGATGTTGTGTTGTGCGATGGTGTGCTGCCCCTTTTTGGGAGGAGGGGATGTTGTGTAATGTAGTTCTGGTCATGCCACCAGGTGGCGCACAATGCTAAGGTGGCCAATTTCCAGCATCATCATCAGCAACCGCAAGTCCGGTTATAAATATCGTGTAACAAGAATAAAGGCTCTCTTTTCGCGTGGGTACGAGGTAGCGTCTGCGTCTCTCTGCCACGTATGGTGACTCGGTGGCGGCGGATACAACATAATGGCTACGAGGTAACCCTTTTCGGCTGCGGGCGGAACGCCACGTCACTACTCAAGTACGGCATACTGCAATCTTCTTCAATGGCACTGACGCCGCCGCCGCCGTTTCTACCGACACCGGGAAAGCCTGCCATACCGTGGACGCAATAGCGTCGGCTGTATGAGAACTACCTCGTAGCGTCGGCAAGCGACGCGTACCTGCCAGCACGCCGCAAGGCGCTCCTTCTACATTGCCTGGGGGTCGAGGGTCAACGAATCTACTACACGCTACCAGAGAAGCAACCTACGGAGGATGAAGACGAATTCAAGACTGCTCTGCAGACGCTAGAGGCCTACTACGCAGCAAGTACTAACGTTGTCATTGAACGCCAGCGGTTTGGTCAACGCGTTCAGTTGCCGGGTGAGACCGCGGACATGTTCGTTTCTTCGCTGCGAGAACTTTCACTTTCCTGCGCCTTTAATGACAGGGCCGACGAGTTCATACGCGACCAACTCGTCGCAAAGACGAGCAACACCGTACTTCTGGAGCGGCTACTTTTGGAAGGCTCCTCATTGACGTTGGACAGGGCCCTCACAATTGCTCGAAGTATCGAAGAAGCTGCAAAATATTCCAAGGAGTTGTCATCAGCTAGCCCTGCAGGGTACGTGCAAAAAGTGGATAAGCGTTTGGCGCCAGGGCCAGCCGAACGTGCCTCGTCGGGACAAAATAGTAGGACTTCTTTTCGCTGCGGCTCTGCGAAACACAGCCAATTCTAGTATTTGCAAAGCAAGGAACAAGGTATGCAACAACTGTGGCAAGGTAGGCCATTTGGAGAGAGTCTGTCGTAGCGAGAAGCGTAGCAAGGAGTCCCTCGCTGTTCAAGAAGTCCAGCACCACGATCCAACAGCTCTCAGCGTACTGCAACTTAACGGGGAACAGAGCACCGGAGTGCGCATACAAGTACAGGTTCAAGAAACTCTCGTTGATTTCCTCGTGGACACGGGTTCTGCAGTTTCAATTCTTGCTGCTGACACGTACAGCAAACTGAGGCCTCCACCACCACTCCAGCCAACATCGGCGACGTTGCTCGATTTTTCACGCAGAAAAATCAACATTCAAGGATGCTTCGCCACTCCAGTCCAGTATCGGAACCGGCATGCTCAACTCATTTTCTACATGGTACCACAAGGCACAAATCTCCTGGGCATCGACGCCATCAACACACTGCAACTACAGATAAATGGTACGTCACTGAGCTGCTTCCACACTTCTTGTAAACCGGAAGGGCTCTCTCCTGATCTGGTATCCCAGTTCTCTGATCTGTTTGACGGGAATTTGGGTCTTGCAAAGAGCTTCGTGCATAAAGTCAAGATACGCAAGGATGTCGCTCCTGTAAGCGCTAAACTTCGACGCTTGCCGTTTGCGGTGAACGAATCTGTGGAAGCTGACCTGTATCGCCTAGAACAGGCAGATGTGATTGAGAAAATTGACAGTTCCCCTTGGGTCTCCCCAATAGTTGTAACGAAGAAAAAGAACGGGAAAATTAGGATATGTGTAGATCTGCGGGAACCTAACAAAGCAATCATTGTGGACTTCTTTCCCCTGCCCCACACTGAAGAGTTGCTACACAAGCTGCTTGGTGCAAAGTTCTTTTCGAGACTGGATTTGGCCTCGGCCTATCATCAATTGACTCTTAGCCCAGACAGCAGGGACCTGACTGCTTTCATCACAGAGCATGGTCTGTACAGGTACAAGCGTGTCTGTTTTGGACTCGCTTCGGCACCAGCTGCTTTCCAGAGAATGATGACTACAATCTTACAAGGCTGCAGAAATACTCTCTGCTACATTGACGACATTGTTGTTTTTGGGTGCGCAAAGGAAGAGCCCGACGCCTGCCTTCGGCAGGTTTTGAAGTGCATTGCCCATGCTGGGCTAAAACTGAATGAAAAGTGCATTTTTGGAGTGAAGGAGCTTGACATTTTGGGTCACAGAGTGACCGAAGAAGGGGTTCGCCCACTTGTGAGCAATGTAGAGGCCATCCAGACAGTTCCAGTCCCCACAAATGTAGCAACATTGCGCTCTTTCCTTGGCATGGTTGGGTATTATGCAAAATTCATACCGCACTATGCTGAACTCGTTGAGCCTCTACAACAGCTCCTACGGAAGGGAGTAGGTTTCACTTGGACGCCGGAAAGGCAAGCCTGTTTTGACCAGCTGAAGCTCCTCTTGGCAAGTAACTGCTTACAGCTTTTTGACCCTGCTCTGGAAATAGTGGTTACAACAGATGATTCTGGCATTGGCATAGGAGCTGTACTCCAGCAACAGAAGGATGATGACTTGCATACCATCGCTTTTGCATCAAGGCGCCTAACACCGGCTGAAGCCAAGTACACTGTAGGCGAACTGGAAGCACTAGCCTGCATGTGGGCATGTGAGCACTGGAAAAGGTACCTTTGGGGCAGGCACTTCACGTTACGTACAGACCATCAGGCACTGGTGACGCTGCTCGGTGCAAATGGAGCGGGCCGTCAACTTTTCAGGATTGCCAGATGGCATGCCAGACTGCTGGCATACAACTACACAATATAATACAAGAAGGGCACTGAAAACACTGTCGCAGATGCCCTTTCCCGGTTACCGCAGGAGAAGTATGGAGCCCGTCCGGAGCCGGAAGATGCTGTTTGCTTTGTTTCTTCATGTTTAACTCACGAGGAATTCGTAACTGCAACTGCGCAGGATTCTGTACTTTGCCAGGTGATGCAGTGGACAACTTCCAGGTGGCCATCAGCCAAGACGCTGCCTCCAGAAGCAATGCCTTTCTACAGGGTTCGGGACGAACTGTCAGTGATGAATGACCTGCTGCTCCGAGGGGAACAGTTCGTGGTACCTTCTTTGTTGGTGAGCAGACTTCTGGATATCGCCCATGAATCACACCCAGGCATCACGCGTACAAAGCAACGACTCCGAGAAAAATACTGGTGGCCTGGCATGAGCAAGCTCGTCGAACAGCTGATCAAGTCTTGGGCCGTTTGTCAGTCTGTTGACAAATCAGCAAAGCCAGTTGTGCCGCTAATGCAGCCGGTACCATTTCCTTCAGCACCGTGGGAGAAGATAGGCATCGACATCGTTGGTCCTTTCGCAAGGGCTCCTCAGGACTGTCGTTTTGTCATTACTTTAGTAGACTACTTCAGCAAGTGGCCAGAAGTAGGGTTCACCTCCAACGTCACTTCAGCGACGACCATGTCCTTTTTGCGGAGTATATTTAGCCGTGAAGGCTATCCGAAGGAGATAGTGAGTGACCATGAGCCACAATTTACATCCGTCGAGTTTGAAGAAATCTTGCGCAATAGAGGTATCCACCACACATTCTCGGCAGTCTATCATCCACAGTCAAATGGACTGGAACGGTTTAATCGTGTGTTAAAGGACTACGTTCAGGTGTATCTGGAGGAACACCGCCCACTGAAGGAGGCTGTCACAGAGTACCTTGGGATCTACCGCTGCACCCCGCATGCAACTACGGGTCAGAAACCTGCTGTTCTCCTACACGGCCGTCACCCAAGGACCAGACTCGATCTCGCTGCAGGACCAACTGGAAGTGTTCCTGAATTCGGAGGCGTGGAGCTTCAAGCCGTCAAGTGAAGGGTAACTCGGAAACAGCTTGCAAGCAAGCACTATACGGATCGACGTCGTGCAGCCAAACATTCGTCTTTGAGCGCAGGACAAGCAGTTCGGATTAAGCTACCGGGACATGGGCCAAAGGGTTCCCCATCGTATTCACGTCCTTTCACCGTGGTTCGGCGCCAAAATGAGGACACGTACGAGCTGAGCGATGGTCGCGTTTGGAATCGTGAGCGGCTGATTCCATACACTGCAGCCTGGAATCCTGCGACAGAGGCAACCTGCGTTTCCCCTGGGACTCCCGGCTCCACCGCAGCACAGCCCCCGAGTGCCCAGATGTTCCATCCACTTACTACCCCGGCCAGCACCGACAGAACGGCAGTTCCAACTTCAACTGCAAGTACTGGTGTGCCGAGTGTTGATGTCACGGACTTGAGTGTACCAAGGAACGTGTCGGGAGGGACTGAGACAAGTGCTGAAAGTGTGGCTCCACGGCGATCCACCAGAGATCGACGCAAGCCTGCGTGGCTGGCTGAATATGACTTATGAGACAATGCAGTGGCTGTGCGCGCCCTTTTTTTGGGGGGAGGGGATGTTGTGTTGTGCGACGGCGTGCTGCCCCTTTTTGGGAGGAGGGGATGTTGTGTTGTGCGATGGTGTGCTGCCCCTTTTTGGGAGGAGGGGATGTTGTGTAATGTAGTTCTGGCCATGCCACCAGGTGGCGCACAATGCTAAGGTGGCCAATTTCCAGCATCATCATCAGCAACCGCAAGCCCGGTTATAAATATCGTGTAACAAGAATAAAGGCTCTCTTTTCCCGTGGGTACGAGGTAGAGTCTGCGTCTCTCTGCCACGTATGGTGACTCGGTGGCGGCGGATACAACAACTAGTTAACATAGAGTTTCTCTCGCTGACCCTGCTAAACAAGATGTTTAGTGTAAGTGTTGCGTCATCCTCGTCCTGACCCTACAGCTTAGCATCATCTGAGCCTTCAAGGGATCGTCCAAGGTACGTGTGTTATGTCGGCCCGCCCCGCCCCCTGTTACCTGAACTCACCGATGTCGCCCCTTCCGTCTCCCCCGCCCCATGGTCCGACGTGAGTCCAAGCACCTTCGACGTTTCGTCGGTGCCTTGACGGGTGTCGCCGTCACCGGGCCAGCATTTACCAAGACCACCATAGTCATCCCTCGCGCATGCACTTCTTCCTTGTTTACTGCCATCTTATCGCTCATCCGCGAGCCGAAAGCTAAGGCCAGGTGATTACAGTTCACAGCCCAAGAGCGCAGTTTATTGATGCCAAATATTTTCAAGTTAACTCGAGGTCCTTGCTCTCGATCTGCTCCTGTCGGCTGCAACCGGAGCTCTTAACGTATACCGCGCTGCGCCCGAAAGCTCAACGAAATCGTGGAATAATGTTTCTGCAGTGACCCTAAGAAGCTGTATCCTTTCTTTTAGTTTCTTTACTTGAACAAACAGCTGACCCCTAGGAGGACAGTTAGAAAACGCAGAAATAAAAATAAAATTGTTATTGAAAAAGCTTGGTTTCTACTAAAGCCCCCTGCTTTTAGTTTCAGCAACCTCTGTATGCCATTTGGCGAATTTTAGATCCCCTCTCAGCGAAAGACAAGCCAACCCGGCATAAAATCTTTTCTGACGTATTCATTACTTATTATTATTTCGCCTTTTTTGTCGCTTGCGTAGAACGTTCGGGAATCTCATGTAAAAATGACATTTATAAGGGTTGCCTGTACGATAATTGAATTACAGGGGTGTCAGTCAGTATCTCAGGTTATATCATTGGCACGTTCTACCGGTATGCCGTGAGGTGCGCGCTGCGCTAGATTATGCAAATACATCAAATCAATTTACATTACAGTGTATCCACGTTCTAGGCCCGCGGAATAAACGCGGCTTGCTATAAGCAAGGTTAGAAAGTTTCCAGCCCGAGGAATTACAATCAGCTCAGCATCACACGTCAGCCTTGCAACGCTGGTTTTTGACACCTAGCACACCTCAGTCTGAGCAGAAATAGCATATACATTCTTGTAAACCACACGTGTCATGGGAGGGGACATGTGCCTAAAGTAAATGAGGAATAAATCTAAAGTAATGAAAAATAAGCATGCCGAAAACGTCCTCTTCAGCTTAGGGAATGAAACGATACAAGTAAAAGAATATAACTACCTCGGACAGATGGTTAGTGCTGACCCCAACCACGAGAAAGAAATCCGACGCAGAATACGTATGGTTGAAAAGCACTCGGAAAGCACTCCCAAATAATTAAAAGTAAGCTACCTCTCTCACTCAAAAGAAAAATCTACAACGTGCCGGGGATGACATGCGGAGCTGAATCTTGACGCCTCAAGCAAACTTAGGTCGGCTCAACGGGCCACGGGACGAACAATGTTAGGAGTAACACTCAGGGACAGAAAAAGATCAGAGAACAAACAAGAGTAGAAGATGTCATAGTTTAAATTAAAAAAAGAAATGAACTTGGCTGGCCATGTAGTGCGAAGACCCGACAACTGGTGGAGAATGAGGGTAACAGGGTACCAATTAGGGTACCAGGAGATGGGTCTAGAAGAAGGGGAAGGCCATTAATTCGATGGAGGGATGAAATAAAAAAAAATTCGGGGCAAACTGGGGACTCGAGCAGCGCAGGACAGGAGCTGTTGGAGGTCAATGGGAGAAGCCTTCATCCTGCATTGGACCTAGTAGGCTGATGATGATGAAATCACACGTTCTTTGTGAACACACATATTGAGACCGCTCAATTACAGGGGTCCTATCCATATTAATTTTCAACGCGCACAAACGGAATATCGCAACCCTGAACGTGGTAATAGTAGCAGCTACAATGAGAAGCCGATTGAAAAGAACCGGGGTTGCTTCCGAAACGATCCTCTAGATGGCTTTCGATGGCGCCTCTATATCAGCGAGCAACAACTTTCGGCACTTTCAGCCCTTTCGCCATGACGCACTTTCGTCCAAGGTAAAAAAAAAAGTGTGCACACGCTCTAAGTGATAGCGCGTGGACAGAAGGGATACATTTCTGACTGACAGTGCTTGCAGGTCGTGGAGGCCCAACTCCAGATATCCCAGACACGTCAGGCCTTCTCCGGACATCCGACTACTTGTAACCCTGATGCTATTCTCAGCCAACTAAAATTCAGGGCAAATAAATTCGAGCCAGGTAAAAGCAACGCACTTCTCTCGGTTCTCAGATGAACGCCGTCCTCTCTCCGTTCAGGTAATCGCAGGGCGCCACTCCGTGCGTGCCCAGCAGTTGCGGCGCGTGCTCCTCGGAGCGGTGGGTGCGAGCTTGTTCTTCCGGCGTGGCGTCAGCGCGCTGTCGGCGTTGGGGTCAGAGGTGGGCGCGGAATCCGGGCGGCACTCAGTAGGCGCTGTCAGTGCCATTTCTTCCGCGTCGGCCTGTCTGTGTCCGTCGCCGACACGCAGTAGCGAGCTTGATCAGCCGACGTGCCCGACGGCCCACCGTACGAAAGAGTTCCATGCGCCTCCCTTGGTGCTCTCTAAAATAAATTATGTGGATCCATGATATCCCACTGTCCCTTAATGGTCAATAGCGCTGTTTAGAGGCAAATCTGACGAACAACGGGGCGTGACGTACGATTTGAAGGCTCGAAGTACGATTTGACTGATCTGCGCAGACCGCATTTTTCAAATCGAATCGTACGCCTGGGTTCGTCATTTGGCTACCTGGTCAATTCGATCTCCATTATTGGTCACTCACGGGTGCGTTTGATAGCGTGGTTTATTGACGGAATGGCGGCTTCAGTGAACATCTGCTTGCGGCTTCGGGCACATATGGCGACATCTAGGCGGTGTGACACTTTCATGCAGCACGAAGCTTTCAGCAAATTCTAGCTTATCAGCATACAAATTATGTTGTATATCAAATTTTAACGAATTATTTGTGTTTTGTCAGGTTTTCATTAGTACCAATCGTCATTCATAACTAGCTGATATCCATTCTGCGGGAGAAAAGTGGTCATCCATCTGCACATGAGTGCAATGGCTCACGATTTTTCCTAATTTTGGGTCGACTTCAGTCTCCAGTATATATTGACTCCTCCACGTCATTCTTCGCCGAAGGTCATCAACTTGTAATCAGCTCTCGCCCCAAAAGGACCGCATTTAACCGTAACAATCCACGTTTAAGCATAGCAACAAGGCAACCACGAGCAGAACATGTTCCACGCTACTCTGCGGCTGCATCTACCGCCAGCGGGAACAGCGATGCCCTGGATATGGCTTGATATTAGATGATTATTGGCATACTCATCTTTCGTCAACCCACCGCAAGGGCATGGTCCATGTGTAATGCAAGTGTATTGGTTTGGCCCGGGAGGTTTTCTTGCTTGACTCTAGATGATACTACAATCATATCTGGCAACGGCGCAAGCCTTTTTAATTGCTGTCCAGTCTTGGCGAAACCTACAAACGAACGCAAATTACTCTTCGGCCTTTGCGCTACATGTCTTAGAAACAAACCATCGGACGCGTAATCCGAAGGTTAATGGTTTGGTCCCTACCCTGGGCGCGTGAGTTTTCTCCAGCGTTTTTATAGCGTATCAAAAGTATCAAAAAATAGATATCTCCATTCGAAAAAATAGTTAAACTACTTCCTCCATCCTTTCATTAAAGGGATACTGAAGCACTTTTTACAAAAAAAGAGCTTTTGCTCCCATTTTATAATTTTTGATACGGCGAACTCGAAAATCAAGTCAAAACTTGGCATAAACTATTAAAAAGCACTTAATTTTGGCAAAAATGAACAACGGGTGCCTAGAGGCATGTGGCGAACCTCACCGCCGTTCGTGATTGGTCAAGTCTTCCTGACGTCGTCGTGAGGACCCTCGGAGAAGGCGGAGCATGAAACGCGTTCCCAGCGGGTCGTCGCGGTAGAAAACGCTGTATTTGCATTTGTTTAATTGATCCCACGATGGCCAGTCCGAGTAGTGAGTTTATCGTACACCCGTACTGTTCGAGCCTCTCGCCCGTGCACGAGCGGCGACGGCGACAAGTGCCGGCGACGAACAACACTTCCGAGGAATACGTGTCCCAACCGGCAACGTTCACCCGCCTGGGAAACAGCTGAGTCGCCAAGCCATCGGCCAACTGCCGAGTTGCCCGACCGCGCTGTCATACTACGCCGACGGCGAAACAAACACGTCGGCTGATGGAAAGTCGCCGTAGTGTGACTGATTCGCCGACCGAAGAAGCCAACAAAATCGGTCACCCGACCGGTCGCCCGACGCGTCGTCGGGAATCGACCGAGAAGCGAAAACTGCTCGCTGACAACATCCGTGCCGCAATCAATGCGGCTCTATTTTGATAGTTTCTGGAGTGTAATAAACTCAGTAAGGTCCACGAAGCCCATGCAACTCAACACTAGCGCTAATGCAATCCGTATTTTGGCTTTCGACGCTTCGGCTGTGCTCTTCGGCGCCGCCGCTACCCCGGAGCTGCAAGCTGTAAATGGTGTGCGATCGGCTCGCCTATAGAAAATGTAAGGTCAGTTTCGTGCAGAAGAAGAGTTACGTAGGGTAATTTGGGTAATAAGGCATCAATATCGGCCAAGGTTTTTCATGTGAAACGTAAAACCAAAGTACGACAAGCTCTATCCCCGCAGTGGGAAATCGCAGTCGCAGCCGCGCACACACATTTTTGCGAGCGTTTTCGCGAAGCAGCGGAGTTGATGGCGATAAGCTATTGTGGGGGCTTCGGGGAACCTTGCTGTGCAAGCGCTATTTAAGAAATTTCAGTTTACCAGCCAGGAATTCTGTAAACCAGCTAGTAAACACCGACGTATGACACGGAAGGATGGGCCTCCATCTATTACCTAGGCTATTTTGCACCGTGTCGACATTTGTGCGGTGGCGCAGTGCTCTCGCGCGTCGCGCCCGTGCGCTCAACTTCGCGGGTTCAATTCCCGCCGAAGCCTCTTTTTTTTTTTTCTTTTTTTTTTTTTTTAGGGGGGATGGTTTGCGTATGCAATTTGTGAATCATTTTCTGCGCTGATTTTGAGAAGCAACCACCTTCTCAATGGAAAATTTCCTTCGAAACATGCAAGTGGCGTCTTGAGCCACAACATTTCCCTTTTCTCGCACCGTGTTTCTCGAAAATGCGGTACCATGGTGCAAAGTAAGGCCTTCTTTATTAGAGGAGGTTAAATTTCTGCTGACGTACGCACTAATTTATATGCAAATTTTAAGTGCTACAGAGGTCTTTTCACCGGGGGTTCATCCATAACATCCATATTATTACTGCCGCGGCACCAGCGCACAGCTCTTTTTTCTTTGTCCGTGATCCAACAAGAAGTTCAGGAGTACATACAGTACAAGCAGCGCACACGCCAGTACGCACCAACGGCTTCAGTCGTGCAGCGGCGACACGATACTCCAATTTTGATTAGAGAGAGCCGCTCCTCACATGTTTTTTGCGACGTCACCACTGCTGTTCCAGATTTTAGAGCCGATATCCCGCCGCTGGGGCTTTTGTAAACTGCAGTGGCGTCGTCACTTAGTTCAGCATGAGCTATATTGAAACGTTTTGGTCAGTAGTGGTCCCTTCTGAGGCACTCATATCACGATAAGCATGTTTTCATAACAGGTGTTCATGCGCGCACTGCGTTACAACGACCGACGAAGAAGATTGCTGCTGTTGCCAGGAGATACGGGAGGTTCGAGAGAGGCAAAGGCACCCCAGGTGCGCCACAACCACCAGAAAACTAAAAAAAATGTGTGCCTCAACAGGGCTGTGCTGGAGGTTGCACTTCGACGGAATGGCATCCCGATACTGCCTAGAAGCAGCCTGTCTGGGAATGTCTGGAACACAGCACACTCGCCTTTGTTGGCTTGAAGTGTTCCCTCTTTACAGTAGCAACCCACTGAGCAGCGAGTTTCGGCTCCCGCGGGAAGCTATGAAAGACCACTTTATCGCGGCCATAGGTGCTGTTGCAACCGAATGCCGAGCAGAACCTCGGCATGGTTACTCCGCTTCCTCGGCACGATTGTGAAGCAGTGCAACGCAGCACTGAAAAAGTTTCCACTACTAGTTGCTAAATAAAAACAAAACACAGCACGGGGCCCAGGAAAGCTAATGCTGGCGGACGGCACGCTGAGAAAGGCAGCAGCAGGGGCCGAACACTTGCCGCGGCGGCCGATCGCTCCTCACGACGACGTCACCACGACCCCTTTCACTCTCGTGCCGTCCTCCTCCCCTGCGTTCCGCGCGTCGCGGGGGCGTGGCGATGGCGCTTGTTTATTCGCCTATTACGCCGCTATTTCAACCAAAAAAAAAGAAAAAGACCTCGTAGGTTAGGTGTTTAAGGTCAACGCTTACGAATTTCTGTTTATTCAGCAAATTGAAAACTGCCTCAGTTTCCCTTTAACGTGCTTAACATGAACGAGCCCCTCCTTCCTAGTTAGCCTATATTGGGCTATGCATTACCAGGGAATCGGTTCCGGTAGCTTTGGTGCCAAATTTAGCATAAAAGGGTTTCCCGCTCGTCGACTTCTCTTGAAAGTTGTAGATGATCGAATCACGAACAGGGGGCTAAAAAAGGATCCCTTTCATTCACCCCGAGTTGTCGGAGCGGCATACGTCCGGGAATCCGAGTGGATAAGGCATCGGGCGAGCTATCCGAAGGTCGTTGGGTCGGCCCCACTCTGGGAGCTTTTGTTGTGTTTTCGTTTATTCAATAGCCTCAAGGCTTAGTAGACATTAAGCTGGTGCAATTTATATCCAGGAAAATTTGTATCCAGGAAACTAGGTTAGCCTTCCGGATAAAGTCCAGCAAAGAACGGTAGGCAGGATTACGGAGCCACTGATGGTAATGCGTGTCTTACCGCAAATTTAGGCCTGCTGCCATCAGACATTTCCTTCGAATGTCATTGATCACAGGGTATGTCCACAATAGATGGTGAAGGTCTGCCGGAGCCGTTTGATCAGAGCAGGTGGACATTTCACGTGCCCTCGGTAGGCCCCTATCCGCCCACTCGTGCGAGCAGGAGTAAGAGCCACCCCTCAACCGGATCCTGCGTAGGACCACCTCCTCCATCCTGGTAAGGTTGATGGGGAGGAGAAGCGAACAGGGAGGTATAAGAGCACGCGTTCGGCGTCGAAGATCCTCCTTTGTAGCCAATCGTGTGGCCCATGGGTCACTTGGGAGCTGGGCGGTGGATGATGGGGCCGGGCACTTGTGTGACAGGAAGTCAGCCCGTTCATTTCCTACAATATTGGTGCAACCAGGCTCCCATGACACAAGCACCTATAACGACATTTTGCTGTGGAGCTGGTGGATTCGTTGGCAGATGATGGGAGTCTGTGCAACCTGTTTGAGATAATGGATCACCTGCGTAGAGTGAGTGCGAAGATTGGGGGTGGTCAAGGAGACGGCTGCACAAAGCAAGGCGTCGCGTATAGCTAGCGTTGTTCATTTTCGGGTTTTATATATTTTTTTCAATCGGGGGGTAAAAATGGGGTGCCTGTTTTAAACTGATAACAGGGGAGAAGCCGGGTTTTCTTGGAAAACCATTCCGAATTCGGGTTTTTTTCGGGTTAAATCTACAGATGTACAATGTAATACACTTAGTTTGTGTTATCATAAGGTATCAAGAACTTCTTAATTAACGCTAACGCATTAAAATTGGTGTTTGTTTCAAGCTGCAAATCCGGAGGACATCAGGGTTTTGCTAGCAAATACTCTCGGAAATTTGGTGTTTATTTGGAAATGAATCAGTAATGATGACAGTAAAGAGCTTTGATAACTTCTAAGAAATGAAACATTTTATTGACAAAAAGCTGGTCATCGATTTTTTACACATTCTTGTTTACGTACATTTGACGCTTCTAAAACCTCCACTGTGGTGTCGTGCGCTGCTCATGGTGCAAATTTCAATGCAACCAGAACCATGAGCGTGCACACAACAATTTTCTCAGCAGAAGCGTATGGAATTTTACTGATTGTACGACACATTCTTGAAAATCAAATTCCCAATTCCATCATCTATACAGATTCTTTGAGTGTTGTTCGCGCACTGTCATCGCACAAGCCCCCCAAAAACCACATAGTTAATCTTGTATTCAACTCTATCATGTCCGTGTATGCACAAAAGCATGAGCTGGTCCTCTGCTGGGTCCCAGGACACGCAGGGATCGCTGGGAACGAGTTGGCAGACGAGAGGGCCGCTGGTGCTGCACTCAGGAACACTGTAGACATTACAACGATACCCTACACAGACCTCAAGCCACACATAAGACAACACCTGCGCAGAACATGGCAAACACACTGGGATGAACAGACAGACAACAAACTACATGTAATAAAGCCACACTTGGGACGGTACACAGCTGACTCACACAACAGACACACGGAAGTCGCCTTGGGTAGGCTGCGGATAGGGCACACCCATGCAACGCACTCGTATCTGCTGACGGGATCTTCTAGACCCCAGTGCAGCAGGTGCGGAGAGGCCCTATCCGTAGTGCACATACTAATCACATGGATGCAAGGCACTTCACACAACACGACACAAACACTTCAGAGAACTCTACAGACAACATATTCCCCTACATCCATCGTTTTTTCTTGGTGACGATGCCATTGTTTCCGTGAAACGTGTGTTTGAGTATTTGTCAGACGTCAGGTTTTTAAACCTCATTTCCTATCACGCATAACAAAATCTGGCCCTATACACCAGCCATGCTCATTGCCGTTTTGTGATTTTACTTTTGTTTTTGCTGACTTTACTTAATGTTTAAGGTTTCACCCCTCATATATGACTATTGTTTTGGCGCTCTTTGCCCCAGTTGGCCTTGCGCCATAAACATCCAACCATCATCATCAAGTTTACTGAGGAAAATTTGAAAAAAAAAAGTAATTTGATGCTGATTCCACCACGAAGATATAAAATCATGACACCACGTACCTAGCAGAAGACATTTTATTTGATGCAAGCAACTGTGGCAGCAACATATCCTTTGTGCTTCATAGACTTGCTTGTCCATCTCTTGTTGGCATTAAAACTGTAACAGGTAACACCGAAAGCGTTTGCTATTTCGAGAGCGTTGAGCGTCAAAACTTCAGATGTGACGGACCGTTGGTTCGTTCATTGCTCTTTTATGAATTCGACCACGGAGTCCTCAAGTTCTCGAAAACGTTCATGCACAGGGACAGTGAAGCCTCACAAAAAATTACAGCTCTGCTTTGTTTACGCCATTCCGACCCTCTGTCTCAGGGACGCTTATGACCCAACCACATGAGCGCGTAATAACGACGTACTCGCGCATTGACGTAAGCGCCCGAAGGAGTAAGCGCTGCCGAGCACTACGCCGGAGAAGGCGATTATGCTGCGGTTACGCCGCAGCTGCCGTAACTGCGACGGACGCCGTACGGCGTAGGCCTAACGCCACAGTACCGGCTTCAAGCGAAGCTTGCGTTTACCATTTCTTACAATTAAATTTCATCCGAACTATATGAGCGAGAGCAGCACACTTTTTTTACATGCCAAACCACTTTCAACCAGGGAATAAACGCTTAGGGAATGCACAGAATTCCGTTTACGCTACCAACTCCGCCGCTCAACCAGCCGTCCACTCAAACGTGCAAGCGGAACTGGTGTCAGCTCACGGTGCGCTCAGCAGCAGTGCGTCGATGTCTAGCTGGCTCTGACTTTGGCGTAACGAGCACGTAACAGTGCATTCAGCGTACGCCGGAGCACGCCGGTGTTGTGTGCGTGCTGCCACTCGGTTCCTCTTGCTGTCGGCAAGTAAAAAAACCTTGAGCTTGAAGGAAGCGTGGTGGTGGTGCGTGTTCGGAGCCACAGCGATTGGAACGAGGTTCTAATTGCAGCAGTAGCAGTATGCGCAACAGTTGGCTGCGGTGCAGTGAACGTCTAGAGGGCACTGTAGCTAACGTGTGCCCATCGTGGAATAATTACGCCAAAATTTACTCACCTGATGTCGACGTCCGGACTGTTTTGTACTGAATTGACTTGGATTTTGAGATAAGCTATAATGATCATGGCGATGCTGATGGCCGCTCTGACGCCGATTGCAACGAGCACAAAAATTCGAAGGCTACTTTTAGTGACAAAAAGTGCGTGGTAGAATCGTGCAAGTACGGTATTCATCAAGGCGATATGTTTAGTTATATCAGTCGTGAGAATCACTAAGTTTTTGAGTAGTTTGCCTTGCAAGGCAGCAGTTTTGGAGAAATGATGATGGCGAGCTCACTGTGGTGATGACGCAACGTAGACGCTCGGGCAGATATCATCTTTTCACCACATGACCCGATCAGCAGCAATAACGCCAGGACCGTCTCACGCTGCTTTCTGTATTTTTCGTTAGGTAAGGTAAGGTGAAGCCTACCAACCAGGACGGATTAATACCCCGCCTTCTTACGTCTTAGCGGCATACAGCTTATATTGAAAACGGCTCCGCTGCATCTTCAAATCGGAAGTGGAATCGGTGCGCCCTGAACGTTAAGGTTTCCCACTTCGATAAAGATATGGCGTTGGTGTGACTCATAGACGGAATTCATTTTTAACATCTATACTTGAGATTTCTCTCACGCCACACGCGCGCGCACGAGAATTTCGACATAGGCCGGTTTCGCTAAAAGATATTCTGCGGCCGTGGGCGACAATCGCGAACCGTTGTTTATAGCAGATCTCGAAATAAGGATGGATGCCGACCACGTTCACATCTTCTTTCGTTTGACTGCAACGAGAACACCGGTGCAAGGGCTCCAAGTAAGATAAGCCCTCGCGTGCACTACCAGTCGTGGAAGTGATCGCGGCTTGGTAGAGGCCTGATTGAAAAGAGGCTCCCAAGTCACGAAGGAAGTTCTTAGCGGCACGTATTAGCCTGAACCGTCCCGTTCATTCCGCCGAGAAGCGAAGGCGGAAAATTGGACTTTTGCGATAACCACTTTCAATGGATCCTTTCATAGAGGTATAATCGGGGCACAAAGCAGCCCTTACTGGAGAGTGGCCTGCACGCACTAGCTGTATCGTAAACGCCCCAATTTTTTCTACAGCCTTTGTCCGTTTCACTTTTACGGCGTGTGCGGAGGCAGCAAGCGCTATTCAAATGCAGGTGGTACAAGGCTACTCTTTTACTCAAGTTTGCCCGTACGCTTTGTCGGGAGAGCAAGGGCTACATCTCGATTACACAGCAGCTGCAAAGTATCTTGGAATAGTAATAAGTGATTACCTGCAGCATCCTGCCGGCCAGGCTAGCCCCTTCATGCTTCTGCTAATGTTGCATAAACAATACGGTGTTCATACCTAGATTCTCGCAGATGTCTGGCTTCCCTTCCTGACATTTACCACGGATGCAACCTGGCCTTAGCCAGAGGCTGGATGATTTGGAGGTGGTGTGCTTGTGGCTCAACTTAATCACCGGGGTCAAAGAACGTTTCTGTAGTAAGGTAAGCTCTGGCCAACCACTTTAGTGAGTGCAGAGGCTAGCAGGTTTTGCTAATATTCTCAGATCTATAAGGCCTTGGCTAACGGCGCTAATCTATTCCAGTCGCACACGCATTGCGTCGCTAACTTATAATCCGTCTATGCAGCGCCGTGCACGTCAGTTTCGTCCCTGCTTATTCTTTTTCCTTTCATAATTCTAATGCTTTCTTGTTATAGCCAACAAAGCGGGACCGTACCGTATTCAGCTATATTGCGGCGATTTAAGGTGATCGAGCTTCAATACGTCGCGCAGAAATTTTCCGACATCCTAAAGTAACTCACCGCTACTGAAAGCCCTTATTCGCGCACACATTCAGTTGACTTGATGCGATACCGAGTTGGAGAAAACACGATTAAAGAAAATGGCCCAATCCACGGTGTGAATTTGGTTGGCAGAGTGAAGCCAAACGAGTATAAGACACAAAACCCAATTACCTTAGGCCACCCTGCCGCAAGCTTCGAGCCCCCCGACCTCCAACTGCCCCGGCCGCAGCGACCAAACCGAGCTCTTTGCTCTTTTCTTGCGGTTTCTTTACGCCCCTTGCAATGATGCATTACAGATATTGCTGTAAAATGCTCGGCCCCGTTGTAAATGCTCATCTCAAACAATATGTATTTACCACCTGAAACAACTACAACAAGAAATCGTGGAGTTCGTACGCGACAACACAACCAACCTTGTTCTGGCTCTGGAATATATATCCATATCAATTAAGCAAAATGCTGACTGACCGGCCAAACTACCGACTCACGGATGCCCAGCCATGAACTGTGGACCTAGACTAGAAATTCGGGAGGACATTACTATAATGGCGTAGGAGCTCGATATCGCTGGCTGGATTTTTTTTTTAAATTACGCTCCCAGTAGAGTGAGAGAGCTAACAATTGCTTTAAAAGAACTCTTTATAACGCCCTAGGCTATGTCATATACCGAAGTTGTTTTCGCTGAAATATAGGTAGCCTACACGAATGTCGAAAAACCGTTTTGCACTATTTCCCCCAACCAACCCCTAATGGGGTGAATCTGCATTTCGGAAAAATCACGTATATTTACTGATTCCTCAATACGTGCTCAGCCGGTCGATATATCCAACTGGTTTTCGTTTACTATTGTTACCCATACAAATACGCAAAAATGAATTGCCATATGTTGTCGCAACGACACTACAAAAGGGCGAGCGGCTTTTTTCTTAAATTACACCCGTAACTAAGCGAAAATGGCTAAGACGTGATATCAACACCCAGTTCAACGACCTGAACCGAAACAGTTGAAATCACGGAAGTACATTCCTATTATAGCGTAGAGGAATAATACTCCATTCCCTTCATTGCATCTCTAAGGGAGTGCCGAAGGCTAAAATGTTTCTCCAAATTTTGGGTTATCTCGCACGTCTCTTCACATATCAAACTGGCTTCACTCATCTATTTAGCTTTGTCAGTGCTTACAAAGTCATTTCAGGCTCTGCCCCAAACAACGCGTAATGAGGCGAGTGTGGATCTGGGCCAAAATTACGCGTTTTTACGGATTTCTTATTACGCGCTCAGCCCGTTGATATATTAACACATCCAATCACAGCCGCATATACTGCCGCTAGGACGTATATATAGAAAGTACATACACCCCGGATGCCAACCCGGGCGTATATTTCCTGAGTTTTCTTACTTCCAGGGATTTAAAATTTCTTTTATGTTCAGGCGCAAACAAGAACGAGTATACCTTGTGCTTTTCTTCGCGTTAGTACATGTGTTGAGTGCGGACCTTCCTTTTTACGTTCGTGAAACAAACCCTTCATGCCTAATTGGCCGGACACTGCCCGCTACAGTTAGATACTCGCACTACCTGACCCCTCCAGCACCGCCTAACAACCACAGCCCTCAGATGGTTGCGCGTAAGAAGGGCGGCTAGGTTTATTTGGCGATGCCCCGATCATGAGATGTCAGGTAGTGCTAGCACCCAGCGGTGGCGGGCAACGTCCGTTCAACTCGCAAGCACGCGAGCCACTGCTCGACACGCTTCTGCTCTGTGTCACAAGAGCGTGGGTTCGATCTGAGTCCCGGCGGCTGATTTTCGGATGGAGGCGAAAAGCGTAAACGCCCGCGTGTAGAAATTTCGGCCTGCGTTAAGGATCCCAGAGGTCTAATTTAATAGGAGCCCTCCACTACGGCGCGCCTCATAGCCCAGGTGTAGCTTGGGCGCGTTAAGCTCCCAAAATGTGAAAAATTTGAAAGTCTTGAAAATTATGAAGGAAAATTAGCCCAGATTATTAATATTAAAAAAGACGAACCACTCTTGCGAAGGAAAATCAACTGCATCAGTCGTCAAGGTATAGTTACAACCACTATATTTTTGTTCTAAAATCTGCCGAGTCATTATTTTTAATTAATCAACTTTATAACTTCGTTCGTGTAATCGAAAGTTCGGAAATAAAAAAAATCACAGAGCACCTGGCAATAACTCGAACAGATCGTTTCTTAGCGATGCTATTTGCAGGGCTGTTTTTAATAAAAAAAAGACGAAGCTTTGAAATATGACAAATATGAAATATATGTGCGATACACGCGTCGCTTCTCGAGCACTCCAAAGAGAGCTTTGGCGGACACACAGTTGGCATTCCCTCGCCCTGTGCTCGGCAAAAGGATTGCTGTTGTTTGCTGGTCGTGACATTGACGCCAACTTTCTCAGGGAAGCTCCTGCAAATGAAGTGAAAGAATTGAGTTGAAAAGACAAATGGGTAAATGTGGGCCTGGGTGGGAGTGGAACCAGATGGTTCCGGAATGCGAGAGACGAGCACGCATCCCCAACGCTACTGCGAATGCACGGCTGTAGCTGATTAATAATCATCAACACCAGTCTATTTAAGTGCGCTTCCCGAGTCCAAAGCTTCCAGAGTCTATCCTTTTCCCCAAAATTTTCTCTCTTTGTCCCTTCATCGAGTTAATGGCCTTCCCTTGTATTCTTCCCCGCTTCTAGCTCCACCTCTCATTAGTCACTCCGTTACCCTGGTAGTCCACGGGTTGTCATTCCGTCGCGGCACGTGCACAGCCCAAGTACGTTTCTTTTTTCTTAATTTGAACTGTGATATCTTCCACCCTACTTTGTTCCCTGATCCAAGACGCACGTTTACCGTCCCTAGGCATTCTTCCTTTCATTCTCCTTTTCATGGCTGGCGGTAGGTAGGCCTAGTAAGTCGTTGCGGCCTTCAACTTAGAAACGTGCGCTAGGGACATGTACGGAAGACTGCATGAGTAATTTGATCCTGAAAATTATAGAACAATTACGTGAGTAACAAACTACGTTTCGCTAATAGCGTAAACAAAGCTCCAACAAGGGCGCTTGGACAAGGCTCTCAGGCATGCTAATGGAGTTAAGAAAAAATAAGAAACCTCCATTTCCCCAACCAACCCTCCACAAACCAACCCTCCACAAAAAACCTCCACAAAACGTGTGCCGTTCGAGCTCAGACAGTCGGAGTGAAAATGATTGCGATGATCGTGAGTGGACACGCTCGCAAATCGAACACAAACGCTTTCGCTTTCCTGACATTATAAGTGTCCTCGCTTAGGTGCCCTCGTACTTTTGCTTGTTTGTTCACTGGTTGAAAAAATGACACGGTAATTTGGGGAATTGTTTGCCAATAAAGAAGCACTCATTCCAGACCTGGGTTGGTGGTTGTGTTTTGTGGGAAAGGAAAGGGAAAAAAAGTGCACTGGGTATGTTTTTGAGCTCTGCAGGTAGGTTACCTGTTGTTACAGCAGTATTGAAGTTTTGTTTTGGTTCTGAAATTGTTAGCATCACTGTACCCACCTTATCCCCACTTCCATTTTCCCTTAGTTTGAATTCATAAGCTTCTTCAAGGATGAGACCACAATCAGACTTGCCCAATCCCCCAGAGTGGGTACGTGCCATTCTTGTTATGGCTTCAACCAACCAACCAACCTGCATTCAAATCAGTGTGGGGGAAGGGAAATAGATGGCAAGTAAACGGGTAAAGTAGAGAGAGAGACAGAGAAAGATATTTCCAGATATGCCAGCTATACACAGTCGGCCTCACTGGTAAACAAAAGTGCATTGCTGAGAAAACATTTAACCTGGGGCAAAATAAGCAGCCTTGCATCAAAATATGAAGGCCCAATTTGTCCCTACAAACAGCTATATATAACATACCGAGTCCTTGTAAAGTTGGCTTTATTACTCTACACAAGTGCATTGCTAGCTTGTCGTGTCACGCTTTTTTCTTTGATTGTTCTTGGCCGATTTTTTGTAATTATTATCCGCCGATCCCGACCATACCCATTGTTATTGTCGCTTCTCACTCGAAAGCCGGCAATGATGAACGAACGAGCAAGAGAGACAGATAATCGAGTAAATAATGCGGCATCCCCACTCTGGCAGCGTGTCACGCGTTTTTTCTTTAAATATTCTACGCCGATTTTTTGTGTAATTATGCGTTGCCTATCCCAACAACAGACGTTGTTATTATCACTTTTCACTCGAAAGCCAGCAAAGCAATGTTGAGAAGTCGACCACGACGAGTGGAGGACCTGATGCTGAGGAACCACCTGAAAGGGTTAACGGTGAGTGCGCTCTAAAGGAGCGGCTGCGGCGACTGAGATTCCTCGTGATCTACCTGAAATGCGCATGTAAGGACGTCTACATTGGTATTTATTTGCCAATTGCGGACTCACCATAGATTACCGCAGACGCAACACAGCGTATGTTTTTTTTTCCTTCTTCTTCTTCTCGGGCATTTCTATGGCAACCTTCCTCAAGGGGCGAGTCGTAGGGCTGGCTGCGGGTTGTCCAATACTTTTAAATTGAAGAGCTTTACGGTATTAACAGTAAGACCGGCACCCTATTGACTTTCATCAAGGATTGCAAGGTAGGGCAGGTGCCGCTGTTGTGACCGACGTTACTAGATGCTGTGACAGCCGGAGCGCGAGGATCACGCTATTCCCGAGATCGTAAAAACAACTGGATACTTATCGCTGGCCCGGAGAGCCTGGTAAAACTTTTTGACATTTAAAAAAGCAGTAAATTGTGGACGATATCTTAAAAAGCAGCGGGCCCGATTGAACTTCAATTAGTCTCACTTTACAAACTGAGGAGTTGCGCGAAACTCGTCAAGCTATAACCAGTATAGCCTACCAGGAGAAGAGAAGAACATTTATAAAAGCTCGTCCCGTTCATTTTTACAGAGCGATATCTTCCACAGTTATCAGGAGCACAGGTATGATAGAAAAGGATTTTAGAAAAGTGCTTTATTAGAGTGAAGTGGAGCCAGGCCAGCGATTTTGTGTGTGTGCGTGTGCGTGTGCGTGCGTGTGTGTGTGTGTGTGTGTGTGTGTGTGTGCGTGCGTGCGTGCGCGCGCGTGCGTGTGGGCGTGCGTGCGTGCGTGCGTGCGTACGTGCGCGTGTGTGTGCGTGCGTGTGCATGCGCGTGCGCGTGTGCGTGTGCGTGTGCGTGTGCGTGCGCGTGCGTGTGTATGTGTGTGTGTGCGTGTGTGCGTCCGTGCGTGCGTGCGTGTGTGCGTGCGTGCGTTGGTGCGTGGGTGCGTGTGTGCGTGCGCGTGCGCGTGCGTGTGTGTGTGTGTGTGTGTGTGTGTGCGCGCGCGCGTGCGCGTGCGTGCGTGTGTGTGTGTGTATGTGCGTGTGCGTGTGCGTGTGCGTGTGCGTGTGTGTGTGTACGTGTCTGTGTGTCTACGTGTGAACGTGTGTGTGTGTGTACGTGTGCGTGTGCGTGCGCGTGCGTGCGTACGTGCGTGTGCGTGTGCGCGTGGCAGTCCAATCGCAACCGGTTCAAAAGTATACGTCGGCACAGTCACCTACACACCTTTTTAGAGCGAAGCCTTATATGGCTAGGCGAAAGAAAAATCCCGTGGTCCTGTGTAAGCACAAAACTCCTCCGGCACAGTCCTATGCACGTGCATGAAAAGAAAAACAGCTTGGAGATGAGTTAGAAGTGAGGGGAGAGAATGCGGTTGTGATATCCTTCCCGGGCCCTTTTCATCCCTCTCCCCCCCCCCCCCCCCCCCCCCGCTTTAAAACCTCATAGCCTAGCATAGCAGCAAAGCCCGCGCGCAGCGACCTTTTGCGTGGAGCACAGATCAAGCGACAACGGCGGGCAGGGGCACTGGCGGTGCGGGCGGAGCAACGTCAACGTGGCATTAGAGAGATTTAGCATAGCGGCTAGCTTCCGCTAACGGTACGCTTCGGTGCACATTCGTTCCGAAGGGACGGTCACCTGCCTCGCGGAGCCAGCGCATTTGTTCCGCTGAGGCGCGACCTCATCTGAGGCACCACCCCCGCGCGCGCATGCGCAGTAGTGTCCTTGTAGCCCGCCGCAGTAACGTTAGCGAACTCTAGCCGCTATGCTAAATCCCTCTAATGCCGACTACCGGCCGCACGTTACTTCTAAATGTGTGGACCACGCGTCGTACATATGTCCGAGGAGCGGGGAGCTTATGATCAGCGGCACCGCGAGCCGGAACAGGAACGAAAGAAAATACCACACACACGCAACGTATAACGAAAAATACTTCGATGAACCGTAAGGATTAACACACGGGTGAAAACCAGCCACACATTGCAGCGTCGCATGGGTGACTATCGGTGCGGAGTGCACGGGTGCATTTTTTTTTGTTTTTAGTTGATTATGTACTTATTTTCAACCACGATGGAAGTGGTTACAATTTATACTTGCAGTCAATCGGGGGAGGTATACCAGAATCACTTCGCGTTAAAATACGACATAAACTTTACACAAACGCAAAATTTTGAGCCGGTTTTTACGCTATGCTTTTTAAACCCACAAAATTTTATGAGGTTCTCGAATTTATTGGGGTTCTTGGACTTTGGGGGCGTTAAACTCGTCGCGTGATTTATTACCTGTCATCTGCATCTCACTGCCCTTTCTTTGTTGCAGAATGTTTCTTTGTAACTGGAATTCCTATGTGACGCACTGTTTTTTTTTTTTTAATCATCTACTTGTGAAGCCCGTGAAACCAAACGGCTAATGTTTCTCAGCCTGAATGATATATGGATGTTTTGCTGAACGTATATAAGCCAAAGACAAGTCACCAGTGACGTTGACGTACACCTTCATATAGCACATAAGCCAAGCGCTTGCGCTAGCTTTATTAAAGCAAAAAATTTCTTTCTGCAACTTTGTGGCACGCAGTCACACTTGGTAAGGTGACTGCACAGTATATTTTCAACACGCACTCCGGTATATTACGCCCAGACAAGTTTTAACCTATGGTGCTGTCACCTTCTCGTAAACAAGTCGGGATGTTTCCGTTTACAGAGAACATCGCGCACACATTCAAATGCCATCCTTTGATATTCATTGTGTCTTGGCGAAGGGCACAGCGACCGAAAGCTTCTTATGAGCTTTTCATGTGTTTTTACACCCGAATTTCATGACTATAAAAAAAAAGTAGCTTACTCAGCTAAAGCTGTACGCCGTTGAACCACCAGGAACGTCTAAATGAGACTATACAGCATGTACCCGCGAAGGTCGCACGAGCTCGCTCTTTTGCCGTGCTCGCTTCGTTTGCCGCTTCTTGGCGCGTTATCATTTTCTGCGGACGAGGAAAGCACGATACCCGGGGACTGCTCTTACTGTGTGCCAGAGGCGTAGCCAGGGAAAAGGGGGGGAGGGGGGGAGGTCGTTAGGGGTCAGAACACTCCCCGAAATATATACATGCAGAAAAATGACTAATATATTGTTAGGGCGTCAGGCGAAGTCTCTCTTTCTTTTAACAGCAGAGCTGTTTGAGCTCGAGCTTGGTCCGTCCGTGTTCACAAAAAAAAAAAAAAATCCAAGAAAAAATACCAAGCGCACGTCGATGTCCGTCTTGGGAAGAGCGCCCGGCATCGTCCAACCGCACCTTCGAGAACACACTGCCCAGCGTTCGTGGCGTGATCTATCGCGTGCTCTTCTCTTCGCCAGTTCACGACCATTCGCACCTCAAGTTGTAAGCACAGAAAAAAAAGCTCGCGCAGACGCCGAGTTCGCGAAGCCGGTTGCCGCCGGTTCCAGCGTGTGCTAGCGCGGTCCACTTTTGGGAGATATTAAAGGGTGCGGACGAAACGATCAGGACCTGCCAATCATGGATACCTTTCAGCGGCAAGTTCGGAATTCATGTGACGTGCAACAGCGGGGTCTCCGATGGACGGAGAGGGGCCCCCAGCTCTGCTGTTTCTCCAGCCTTGCACCCTAAAGCAAGCTGCGCCAATTTGTTTTTTCTTTTCTGTGGCATATAACACCCCCCTAAATATATTTCTGGCTACGCCACTGCTGTTTAGATTGATTCGTCAAAGACATTTCAGAGAAAACAGCAGTGACAAAGCGGGCGTTTACCTATCCCCTCTGCAGCGGCTCTTAAATGTCGCCTTTTTTGTGTATACATACCAAAGCACGACCTCATGGCCTCGTGCGTTTTTGTATGGGCAAGTCGAGCAATGACCCTTGCTGGAAGCCTGTAGTAAGGTTTTCACTCCTGTCTCTCCCGAAAGCGCTGTTGGCTACAGCAGCATGCTGCCATTAACAGTTACTCTTCACAGTACATGCTTTAAGGGGACGTAAAGACAAAATACAGGTTTGGTTCATTAAAGAGACTGCTTTGTGTCAATATCAATGATTGTTAATGCAGACTTCAAACGCATGATCTAGATATTAGGGAAAACACAGGCAGCAACGGCGATTCGCCAGCCACTTTCTAGCCGGGACTTCGCGAAGTCATTGAGACTTGTTTGTGCGAATTGTGGTTGCGGACCAAGGCCACCTCCAAGAAGCGTAACTGTGGGATTGTAATGGTGCCTCATCTCTATGTTCTATTTGATCGTATGACTTGAACGCTAACGTGCAGTAAACATACCAATAACTGTTTTTTTAGTATTGTCCATATTACACCATTCGTGAGGTCGTGTAGAACTAAATTTGAAAGCTATTCAATATTTCGCATCTTATTATGTATGTATGTATGTATGTATGTATGTATGTATGTATGTATGTATGTATGTATGTATGTATGTATGTATGTATGTATGTATGTATGTATGTATGTATGTATGTATTGTTCGTTAGAAAGGGAAGATCCACCAACAGGCGTAAACTGTCTCGCCTAGGGGGCAGACACCCGAACGGCTGCTGGTGTAGGGGAGGGGACAGGGAGGAAAGAATACATAGGAATAGGAGGATAGGGGGGGAAGGTTGACATTATAATGCATATAACACACTGGGCAAGTTGACAAGGATAAATATAAAACACAAAATAAAAAAAGGAGTTAAACATTGCGGAAATCGGCATTACATAGAAACACTACAGATATAGACAACACGTGAAACTACAGAGAACACTGTTTAACACATCTAAAAGGGGACACACACACACGCACACACACGTAGAGAAGCTGCTTCAGCAGCAGCACTCCACTACAATCTGGGCAGTTAGGTGGAGTTGTAGTGGAGTGCACTGTACAGCCCCGAAGCCCGAAGGTATGTACCCAGAGCCTCGAGCACTTGGTCCCGCTCCCTAGCACTGCCCGGGGGCCAAAGCAGCTCCTCAAGTGGCCGCACTCTTATTTCGGCTAAAAAAACGCATTTCGGGGTTGGAATGATGTTGAGTGAGCTACCAAAAACCACTTCCTCGCAGTTAAACAAGCTGCCCTTTGTCTCCATGGCCTCCTTTAAAAAGCTCAGCCACGAAAATGACACGAATGTCGAGGATTGCGCTGGTGCTTATACGTCCGTAGGTGATAAATGATTTGCTTATGGTATAGAGGATTAAAAATCTTCCGAATGCAGTAATAATCAATCAATCAATCATTTATTAACGATCCGGGAACAGCAGGGGGCCTTTGTGCTGGTGCACGAAAAAAAAACGCGGCGTACGAACACATACCTCCCAAGTAATGCAATTTGGGGCAGCGGTGCTTGCACAGAAAATATTACACACTGTCTTACACCCAAATGTACAGGCTACACACAAACACGCACATACATGCACAGAAACACTATTACAGCACCTTGCAGTAAGGCATTAGACACACGTACTCATATACTATTACACAATTATACATACTTGATAACAATGTGAAGTTGTGCGAAAACGGAGTCACTTAAGATAGCTGATATCCGAGGGGCACAGTGTATAACGAATGTAAATGTGGAGAAGACCAGACATTGAATAATAATAATAATAATAATAATAATAATAATAATAATAATAATAATAATAATAATAATAATAATAATCAATCAATCAATCAAACAATCAATCAATCATGTTTATTTACGTGCCCAGGAACAGCCAGAGGCCTGGGTGCTGGCGCACGGATAGTTACATGAAAACAAAATACAAGAAACATATTGAAAGAAACAAACAAGCGACAACACACACACATTGAAGTAGCGAAAATTACAGAAATAAAGCACAGGCGGAGCCTGGGTACAGGTAAAAAAGAAAAAGAAGATGCCTTTGTGGCTCAGCTTATTGTAATGAATACACAACAAGCAGAGAACAAAGTTTAACAGTAAGACGACAAGAACAATGACAAAGTATAGAGACAAATGATAAGACAACCATGATAAGTAAACAGTTTCAAAAACAGGCAACTATATTGGTTAAACAGAACCACAGAGAAACCAAATTTCAGCAATAAAAAAAAGAAAAACGAACGACAGAGATATCATAGATGTTTAACATACTGTGTTCAACAAAGCAGTACGGTAAATTGTAAAGGAGCTTTGAAAGATGTCAAGGCGTTCAGAGAAGCGGTTGTAGCAATTCTGTATTCTGCGCACAGGAGAATGATTGGAGTTGCGCGCAGCGGTCAAGAAAGGGCGATGCGACCTGGTGGGCTTCTGTGGAACACTAAACTCTAAACAGTTAAGCAGGTCTGCGCAAGAAAGGTCACCATGAACAATTTTGTGAAGAAATGTAAGGTCTGCACGCATACGTCTGCAGGTCAACGAAGGAATGGAAGGAACTATGGGTAAGTCAGAATCAGGACTCGAACTGTGATTGTGATGACGGTGCTTAAATATGGATAAAAACTTCTTCTGCACACGTTCTATTAATTCACTACTAGATTTGGAGATGCCGTTCCAGGCAACAGAAGCATATTCTAACTGGGGGATACATATTGCATTGTATAGCATTAGAAATGGATCTGGAGAAGAGAATTCCTTTGTAATCCGACACACATTTCCAAGACTTCGGAGCGCTCGCCGGGTGATGAGCCTAATATGAGAAGAAAAAGAGAGGGTACTGTCGAAAAGAACCCCGAGGTCCCTAATCTCCTCAACCCTTTGCAACGGAGCTCCCGCTATACTGTAGGAAAACAGTAGACGATGGGTTTTCCGGCTGTACGTGACAACCTTTGTTTTAGCTGGATTTAAAATTAGACAGTTTTTGCTACACCAGACCGATAATTACGACACATCCCTCTGCAAGGCACAGCAGTCCTGAAAACTGCTAATGTGCCTAAATAGTTTGACATCATCAGCATAGAGAAGAAATGAAGATTTTGTTAACACTGTTGACACATCATTGATAAAGATAGAAAACAATAGTGGACCCAGCACATAACCCTGAGGTACACCACTCGTTGCAGTGTAAACACTAGATCTTTTGAAGTTTACATCTACGTAAAAGGACCGGTCAAGGAGATCGTTGGACAACAAGGCAACAAGACTTGCATCAACAACGGACATAGTAAGCTTGTTAATTAATAATTTATGGTTCACTACATCAAACGCCTTACTGAGGTCAAAATAAATTACATCCAACTGGCCGTTTTCACAAACTGCAACCGAAGCCTGAGTCATGAAGCTTGCAAGATTTGTAACCGTCGATCGACCCGAGAAAAAGCCGTGCTGATTTGGTATCAGAACGTTCTTGACGCAGGCAGCAAGAACGTTGTGCAGAGCTGACTCAAAGAGTTTTGAGGCGACACAAATGAGTGAGATTGGGCGATAGTTGGTAACGGCTGACTTATCACCAGACTTAAATATTGGAAAAATTCGAGCAATCTTCCATGCACGAGGAAATTTGCCGAAAAGCAAACAGTTATTATAAATGGAAGTTAAGACAGGCACAAAAAATGTTGCCGTAAGCCTTCATGAGGGCTGCTGGAATTCCGTCTGCACCACAGGAAAATGACGGTTTCATCCGTTTAAGGCTATCATTGACAAGTTTTTCATCGAACATAAGTGTACTAAAATTAGACATATTATTAAAC
The DNA here is from genome assembly GCF_048455015.1 of Haemaphysalis longicornis. NCBI lineage: Eukaryota > Metazoa > Arthropoda > Arachnida > Ixodida > Ixodidae > Haemaphysalis > Haemaphysalis longicornis. The sequence goes on along the minus strand of NW_027526203.1, from coordinate 360,828,830 downwards.
GATAGGCGTTCGTCGGGACCATCTGGCAGTTGAAAGACAGAATGAAAGTACTGAGCAAAGCTCGTGGCGACATCCTCAACCTGTTCCCCATCGGAATTAATCAGACTAATGTGTTCTTTAGACGCCTTAGAACGGCCGCGTACATACCTCCAGAAGTCAGCCGGTTTCTGAGACGCAGAAGCCTCTAACGACTCTATATAGCGCTGGTGGTCACGCCGGTAGAGGCTTTTACAAAGTGAGCGATACCGACTAAAATCCGCTTTCCACTTGTCAAGCCCAGACCGCTTGGCCTTTTTGTGGGCACTGTCCTTAAGTTTAAGCGAACTTCGAAGTTCTTTAGAGAACCAGTGGGGAAATTTGGAATGAACAGGCTTATAAAAAGGGATGTACTTTTCCATGCCACTCCTGACAATTTCGGTAAAACGTCGGACCTGTTCGTCAACATCATTGACATCAAAAACACTAGACCATTCAGCAGATGAATAAAAGTGATAGATAATAATAATAATAATAATAATAATCAATCATGTTTATTTACGTGCCCAGGAACAGCCAGAGGCCTGAGCGCTGGCGCACGGATAGTTACATAAAAACAAAATACAAGAAACATATTGCAAAAAACAAACAAGCGACAAGACACACACAAATTGAAGTAGTGAAAATGACAGAAATAAAGCACAGGCGGAGCCTGGGTACAGGTAAAAAGATAAAAAAAGAAGATACCTTTGTTGCTCTGCTTGTTGTAAAGACCACACAACAAGCAGAGCAACAAAGTTTGACAGTAATACAACAAAAACAACGGCAAGAGCGTAGAGACAAATGATAAGACGAACAAATAACAGTAAACAGTTTGAAAAATAGGCAACTATCAGTTGGTTAGACACAACCGCAGAGAAACCGAATTCCAGGAAAAAAAATATAAAAAAAAAACGAACGACAGAGAGATGTTTAACTTGCTATATTCAACAGCGCAGTGCGGTAAATTGTAAAGGATTTTTGAAAAATGTCAAGGCGTTCAAAGAAGCGGTTGTAATAATAATAATAATAGTCAATGTTTATTAGATTGCCCAGGAACAGCCGAGGCCTTGGTTCTGGCGCACTGAGGAAGACAAAATGCGGCACTAATATACAGCAGAAGCTCACAATATAAACAGTCAACGAGAAGGACGAGCGAAAAAAAAAGCAATAAAAATACACCCGAAGGATAATAACAAGGTATTCCAACCAAAATTAGTCGATTAAGAAACTCTAATGGTGGATCAATGGCAAAAGTATGTGGAACAATGGTCACAGCAGTTGGGTGAAGCAAGCAGACATAAAAACATATTCGCAGATATACGCGAAAACACGAAGCTTCAATTAAACATGAATATATGAAACAAAATACAGGAACTGATTTGTGAAATTACAGCAACAGAAGATAAGAAGTACCAGACACATCACTGTGGCTCCTCGCGGCACAATAAATCGTGCGCGATGGAAGGCAAGTGGCATACCGTAATATATGACAAGTCAATGAAGCAATTACAGCCACAAAGTCCCGAACATGCAGGAATTACAAACAAGAAACAAGAGCTATGAAGCCATTGCACACATAATAACGACATAAAAACAAACAAAATAAAAAAATAGAAATAAACTGTGCCGAAAAGAAGAGTAATTATGGTATCGCAGCTAACAACCCAGTCAAAAACTCCCGAAGGGGGCGTTGAAATATATCAAGTTTCCCAGAATGACAGTTATAGAGACGCTGCACTCTTTGGAGGGGGGAATGGGTGTTGAGTGCTGTAGCATTATGGAAAGGGGGGTAAACGTTGTTGTTTTTTGCGAAACACGAAGGCTGACTAGTGCAAGTAATAATAATAATAATCAATCAATCAATCAATCAATCAATCAATCATGTTTATTTACGTGCCCAGGAACAGCCAGAGGCCTGAGTGCTGGCGCACGGATAGTTACATGAAAACAAAATACAAGAAACATATAGCAAGAAACAAACAAGCGACAAGACACACACAAATTGAAGTAGTGAAAATGACAGAAATAAAGCACAGGCGGAGCCTGGGTACTGGTAAAAAATAAAAAAAGAAGATGCCTATGTTGCTCTGCCCGTCGTAAAGGCCACACGACAGACAGAGAAACAAAGTTTGACAGTAATACAACAAAAACAACGGCAAGAGTGTAGAGACAAATGAAAAAACGAACAAATGACAGTTAACAGTTTCAAAAATAGGCAACTATCAGTTGGATAGACACAACCACAGAGAAATCAAATTCCAGAAAAAAAAGAACGACAGACATATCATAGGTGTTTAACATACTGTATTCAACAGCGTAGTACGGTAAACTGTAAAGGATTTCTGAAAGATGTCAAGGCGTTCAAAGAAGCGGTTGCAACAATTCTGTATTCTGCGCACAGGAGAATGATTGGAGTTGCGCGCAGCGGTCAAGAACGGGCGATGCGACCTGGTGGGCCTTTGTGGTACACTAAACTCTAAACAGTTAAAGGGGCACTGACACAAAATTTTGAAGGCAAGATAACGTCCGAGATAGATTGGTGGGAACACATATACATCATCTGCAAAATATCAGCGGCGAATACAGCCTAGAACATATTTAAAATCAATTTTGAAGTGTGCGAAACGCAACCGAGCAGCCAGCAGAGGACCACGCGCAATTGTAAATAAACAACATCCAAACACGTCACGAGTTTGTGTTTGCCGCTTCCGCACTACCGGCGTTTTACGCGGGCTCGCCCGGCTCGCCGCTCCAATCGGAGGGCCGGAGGGCGGAGCTTCTGCTCTCGAGAACGAACGACCCGATCGTTGGTTGCGGAGGCGCCGTGATTTCGTCAGCTAATCGGGCAGCTGGCCGCGACCAAAGTTCTACAGCGATTCCAGGCACTCTGTTTCTGTTACTGCTTATTACCATTGGATGCGAAAACGCGCCGGAGGCACGAAAAGCCCACTGAGCTAGCCGCACGGTCGCTGTGCAGGCGGCGGCCACGGCCGCGAAGTGGCCCAGGCCGGCGCAGGTAGCTCGAGTGATAGCTTGTTACCGCTGCACGAAATGGTCCCCAAGTCCCGACCATAGTGGCTTAAATGAGAAAGGAGTTAATGATGCGATGGCGGGTTGCATTAAAAATTGTCATCTGCACCGCTTACGAGAGCGGCACTCGAATATCCGCCGCAGTGCTGAGCCGAACACATCTGTAGGTGGACCTGTAGGCAGACCGGCCTGGCTGCTCCCAGCGCGCGTCTTGCCACCCACCGCCTCGAGCGTCGCGCGTCGTTCTTTAGCCGCGGTAGCATTTGCACTCGCAGCGCCTGCGTCACATCCACCATCGCTTTTTATTAAGCGCCTCACGAGATCAGTACGTGGGGGCATTCGCAGAAACTGCCGTCGATGCGGATTCGACAGTGCTACGGCGGCTCTGCTCTGTGATATCCCTCCGACGGTCACGTGGTCAGCTTTGTTCACACAAAATCCACAAAATCCATCGTTTCGCGGCACTCGCTGAAACCGAAACTGCGACTGGCCGCATTTAAAATCCCTCTAATTAAACAACCGTCGCACGCTGAAGCAAATGAGGTTTCTACAGGTTATAAGTAGGTCACTAGCTACTTATCGCAACGAAAAAAACAAGATGCTAAATTTTTGTGTCAGTGCCCCTTTAAGCAGGTCTGCGCAAGAAAGGTCACCATGAACAATTTTGTGTAGAAATGTAAGGTCTGCACGCATACGTCTGCAGTTCAAGGAAGGGATGGAAGGGACTATGGATAAGTCAGAATCAGGATGAAAACTGTGATTGTGATGACGGTGCTTAAATATGGATAAAAACTTCTTCTGCACACGTTCTACTAATTCACTACTAGATTTGGAGATGCCGTTCCAGGCAACAGAAGCATATTCTAACTGTGGTATACATATTGCATTGTATAGCATTAGAAATGGATCTGGAGAAGAGAATTCCTTTGTAATCCGACACACATTTCCAAGGCTTCGGAGTGCTCGCCGGGTGATGAGCCTAATATGAGGAGAAAAAGAGAGGGTACTGTCGAAAAGCACCCCTAGGTCCCTAATCTCCTCAACCCTTTGCAGAGGAGCTCCCTCAATACTGTAGGAAAACAGCAGACGGTGGGTTTTCCGGCTGTAGGTGACAACCTTTGTTTTAGTGGGGTTTAAAATTAGGCAGTTTTTCCTGCACCAGACCGATAATTCCGACATAATAATAATAATAATAATAATAATAATAATAATAATAATAATAATAATAATAATAATAATAATAATAATAATAATAATAATAATATAATAATAAAAAAGTTTCGGCCGCCTTTATTCGGGTATGCTGGTATGCGGGTATCATACTCTCTGCGCGTTTGTATTGGTTTCATGTTCTCTGCGTTTGTAGCTGGTAGCGTGTTAACGGTGTGCTGGCCAGCAGGAACACCTTCACTATACAAACCTCCAATGTAAGTGTGACTATCCCGGGTGGACGACATGGTTACGACCCGCGACGTTTCCCACGCCGAGAAAAGTTACGTCCACAGTGAAAACGGGAAAGTGATGATGTCAATGCACAAGCACAAATGTAAAGCTGAATTCCCTTGTCAACATCCATATATGGTGGGATCCACTTTTTTTTCTGTCAGCACGGGGAAAGGCGCCTGTGCGTCGCGGTATAGACAGAAGCTGTTCTGTTATATCACAGGCATTCCCATTAGAACAAACCATACCCAGAAGTTTGTTTTATTGCGAAAACACGGTGAGCGCCCCTTGCACCGTGATCTTCCGCACAGAAAACATGCAGACAGCTCTCAAGTACATCCACTCATGAAGAATACGGAAACCAAAGAGCTATGATCATTATAATGCCATAGTAAAGAAATCGCCAGTATACTATGGCGATTTTCCGTGGGAAAGAGGTGCGTGCCACTGGAGCTCAACTGTATGTCAACGGAAATCTTGGCACCAGCAGAGGGCCCAGAGCTTGCCTTGTGCACATCTTCACTACTGCATTTCAATAGAAATCCCCGTTAACCACCGGTATATCAATAACCTCTGGACAGCACAGCGGTTTGAGATAGGTGGCGAGGCAGTGGAAATGGTAAGCGAATATATCTACTTAGGCCAAGTTGTGAGCCCGGATCCCAACCATGTAATGTAATGGTAGGAATGGGGTGGAGTGCATTCGGCAGGCATTCTCAGATAATGAATGGCAGCCTACCATTGTACCTGAAGAAGAAAGTGTATGACAGCTGCATCTTACCGGTACTCGCCTACGGGGCAGAAACTTGGAGGCTCACTAAGAGAGTACAACGTATACATTGAGGACGACTCAGCGGGCAATGGAGCGGAAGATGATAGGTGTAACATTAAGGGACAAGAAAACAGCGGAGTGGGTCAGGGAGCAAACTGGTGTTAAATACATATTAGTAGAAATTAAGAAGAAGAAATGGACGTGGGGAGGGCATGTAATGCGAAGGCAAGATAACCGTTGGTCATTGAGGGTAACAGAGTGGGTCCCTAGAGAAGTCAAGCGTTGCAGGGGGCGGCAGAAAGTTAGATGGGCAGATGAGATCAAAAAGTTTGCGGGCATAAATTGGTCGCAGTTAGCTCAGAACCGGGGTAATTGGACATTAATGGGAGAGGCCTCTGCCCTGCAGTGAGCGTAGATAGGCTGATGATGATGACGACGATGATGATGGTGGTGGTGGTGGTGGTGGTGATGATATACGACGCTGTCCATTGACGCCGAACACAAGCGCACCACGGCTTTCTCAAATGCGCGGTTTCCACGCGCTGGATATGTTATCAACCATGGCTGCAAGATTACATAATATATGCCTCAGTGATATCTGCGAAAATGTTTTCGTTACGAACCACATTAATTTCAACAAAATGTTTTGGTAAAACATTTGCGAGTGAAAATTTTCTCGCTTCGCCTTTGTCGAAGCGACCCAGCCGTCCGCGATCTCATCTCAACATACCAGCGGTCCACAAGCCAGTGGCAACCCGTCCCGAAAAATGGTTGGACTCATTTCCTGCCCTGGCGAACTTCATATCGCGCAACGGAGCTCGCAAATCAAACCAATCAAACCGCGAGACACTGGCGTTCGCTGTTTCTGTTCGCTCGCGTGCTCGGAAAAAGGCGGAAAGGCGCGGTCGTTTGCGGCTTCCCGCGACCACGGGTACTGCCGGCCTTCTTCTATACAACCGGCGTATCTCTACCCGCACCGCTTGGCGGCGCATAATTAGACGACTCGCTCTTGCCGCGACACGACTTCCTGGCAGCGAACGTCGAATTGAAAAGTTCGCTACGGGGAGCGGCCGCGGTTCGATTGTTTTCCCCGCGTCGCGATCGACATTTTCGAAAAAGCAATCAAGCGCTCATTACGCTTTTCGGCTAATCACCGCAGAAAGCGGGGTGGAAAAAAAATGTCGCGGCTTCCCGTCGCCGCACGCCCAACTCGTCAAACCCTCTCTTCCCAGTTCCGTATCTTAATTCAGGCGCGCTGTTTTCCTTCACTTCTCAGCGGATTCCTTTGAAAATTGGCCGCTTTGTCCTCGACCCGCGCCGGCGTGCGGCGTGGAGTAAAGGGGGCATTGCAGGCAATAATCGTTACCGCGCATCCCGATAACCGAACTTTGCATCCGCGCCCTGCTTCTATCCCTTTCCCGCGTCTTTTAAAGGGTGTGTGTAGGGTTAACGAACGGGAGAGCACGACGCGATACAAGGCCGCAAAGCTCCCGCTCTTTATCCCGTCATGCCATTGGTTGTACCAGACTAAGTATAATGACGTTTCACTTATCTAGACCAATCAAATTCGTTCCAGTCCAGTCATCTTCTTCTGGATGAAGTTTCCATACGCCCTTCTCTCTCTTACAGTCGTAAGGGAAGCAGGAGAGCTGATTGGCGCGGTGTGCTGTGCGCCAGGGCTAGGATAACGCTTCCGGATTTGACACGAACTAACGCTGTTTGAATTCATTTTTCCGGTGTTACTCTCGGCGCGGCTCGCCTTTGTTTTCTTTCCTCTTCCTATCTGAATAAAAGCGCTCCCGCTGAGTGGCGAATCATCAGTCAAAGCGTCCACCGGAAATCCGAAAGGTAAAGTATCGACTGCTTCGTGGCCCGTGAAAGTTATGACTGTGGTAACTGCATCGCTAGAAAGTGAGAGTACTTGTGCGTTCCTGAGTGCGTGTGAGAGAGAGGGGGAGAGAAGAGAGGAAAGAGGGAGGGAGGGATAGCGTTCAAAACAATCTTACTGCGTCGATATGGGCGTCGGGCAATAAATATACTAAAGAGAAATGTGTATTGGGTCCTCGAGTAATAAAATTTGGACAGTCTTCTTTCCGCCAAACACATTACAACCTAACAACTACACAACTGTTGGCTCGGGTGGTCAGTTGCGCAAAGACACACGAAAACAGCCCCCGATATATGCCTTTGGAGTCTGGAACTTAGCACTGAATCTGAAACAGCAGGGCGCAGGGCCCACTATAGTATACTATAGTATTGTGGAATGGCCGCTCCCCTTGCTGTGCAGTTCCAATCTGCGGAATTATAATCCGATGCAGTTCGGTTCGCTTCGATTTATAGGCATCCAGAAACTAAATCCCACTCCAGGAATGGTCGGACCGCTCAAATCCCCTCCTTTGGTTTAAAAATGACACTCTGTGGAAACGGTGGAACTCAAACGTTAACGTGCAGAAGAAGTGCACACGATCTGAAACTGGAGCCTGCTGGCACCGATGACGGTCGCATAAAGCGCGGGATGACGCTCTCTGCGACCCAATGCAGACACGAAGCCAACAAGTTAGCAGCAGCGGGCGACAAAACGTAGAATGTTTATGGAGCAGCCGCGTCTTACCATCAGAAATCCTCTCGCTTTTCACCTCTCCCCTTTCAGGTATTGCACATCAAGCATGCTCCAACTTTACGTCCCTTGGTGAGCCATGATAGAGCATTTTCCCGAAAGACGCCACGTTTCTTCGCTTTTAAATGCTCTCCTTGAACACGAACTGCAAAGGCTAAAAATTACGTGAATGATAACTACGGGACTGACGAAGTTGTCAGCGATTCTTAATGCACCTCGTTGTAGGTAACCATTTTAAACTTCATGGCGTTAATGATAAATAAACTTATCGACTTCGCCTGCAAATGAATTAATGCATTACTCTAGGTCAAACGTCCATGCCTACACAATTATTCCGCGGGAGCTGCTCGGCAGGATAGCAAAAGAAGAGGGTACTGCCGTTAACGATGATTCGTGATATATGCGTTCAATTTGGCGCGACGCGATGACCTCTAGTAACTTGTGGCGCTAATACTCCGCTCATCACAAAATTATCGACTCCCGGGTCGCCCAGTGCAGTCATATATCATGGCAGTCCACGGATAGCTAGCTGTATGGGTCATACGTAGTTGACTCCGAGTTCCGGGCGCGTGTCAACGTGGTGCCACGGCTGGTTAGAGTTCGCGGTCGATTGCAGTGCGTCGTCGTCTTGTGCATGCATGGCGGGCTCGATCACGTAAAATATGCGTCACTGTGCGTGGACATTGTTGTGTTTGGGCGTCGTGTCATGCTGCATTGTTGTTGTAGGCACGCCGTAGACCCTGGTCGCTGGTGCGCTGATGCGTCTTTGGAGTGTTTGCTTTTTAAAACGTAGAACAACTCTACGTCCAGAAGTTGCCGCTTTCAGTTTCCCTATCTGGCCTAGCGGTTATTACAGATGCGTTGTCGGCAAGACTATGGCCAGGAGAAGGCATGGTGAATATAAGACAGTGTGTCGAAAACCGAGTACCTCGAATACCGAGTCACTTTTAAAGGCAGCGACAGTACACGCGACAGGTTTCCCGAACGACGACCAGGCGCTTACACGTCGCTCTTCCTGGGGAGAGATGCCGTTGCACCGCAGTCGGGTGAACTTCAATGGGAGGAGGTACCATGGAGCCTCTCTAGCAATGGATTGCACAAGGGCCACAACGACGAACCACAGCAGCCTAAGACATGGCTATAGGCTCACGGGTTTCTTCTGGAGATATAGAAGTGCTTGTTGCACTCCTGGCATTTATTGGATAGGGCTGTGACGAGGTTGCGGCGTCATTGGAGCAGTTTCCTTCGTTCTCCGCGAACGTTATCGCGGATAATTTCACGTAAGGTGTCAACAGTGGCTCCAACGGTGTCGACGTGGTTTATTGTGAACCAATTTGCCGATCGTGCTGGCTTAAGCGCGTGCAGAGGCGGTATTCTTTCTCATGGCATCTTCCGACAGGAGTTTGGCCACCGTCTTTGTAGGGCTCCGGATGACGCCAGAGAAGAGCTCTTGTTTCACTTCACGCGTCAAAAACATCAGCTTTTGCTCTTTGATCTGTTGTTCTGTGGTTCTCCTGGCATCGACGAAACAACATCTTCACCTCCTCGACCAATGCAACTACCCAGGTCTTCTCTTGTGCGTTGCGTGTGCGTCTAGAGCAGTAGCTAGCAAGTTCCTGCGTCACACCTGTTGCGAACAATTTCATGAACTGCGTCTTGAGTACAGTCCGGGACGTTAAGAAGCTATCATGGTTTTCGATCCTTACCCGGGCGGAGCCTTTGTTTCTTAATGTTTCCGCGTCTTCCCACCGGTTGAACATCCAGACCCGCTCGACTTGCGCCAACTATTCTTCGAGATTTTCAGGTATACCCATGAGACGATGGTTGTTCCCGAGGCCTCTGCATGGCTGAAGGTACAGAGGCTTTGTTGGTCCTGTGATTGTCGCGGCTGGGTTTTAATGCGTATCATTCTTTGGCTAGTAAGCTGGGGTTTCGGGAAGGGGGGGGCGCGGGGGGGGGGTCGGTCATTCGTGCTTTTCGTGCAACTGTGACTTTTAATGGTTGTATTAATTGATTTATAATGGCATCTCATTTTTATCAGGGTTTTAATATCTGTCATCGCACCAAAGAAGTGACTGCGTCCGGGTTATACTAGTGGAGCGAAAAACCACTAGCGCCATTTGTAGGCCTTTTATAACGGCGAGTCTGAAGGGAAAAAAGAATTTATTACAAAACCCCATATCAGCGCGCAGCGACTAGTGGTAGCAGCGCTGCCCTAAAAACAGAAAAAACCGAGGTAAACAAATACAAAGTCTTCAAAGTGACCCTGCAGCACGTTTTTCTACTTTTTCAAATCTTAAATGCTTGCAGAACGTAGTCACCCAATACACCCAGTATTTATATTAGGGGGTCACAAAGTACCTCAGCCAAAAATTATTGCTTTATGCCCATCGGAAAACGTGTAAATTTGCTCAAAAGGTTGTTCTCTTTTTCCCGGTCTTGACGTTTTTCGACGGCTCGAATTACGTCACTAAGGTCATGTAGCGGCTGTTGGCCGGTTTTCCTTCAGTTGCAGCAATGAACACTTTTCGATAGCAACCCTAAAAAAAGCCACAAAAACAAAGCAGAAATGGAAGGCGTATCTGGTGCGACGAGCAAATCACGCAGTGCCGCTCCATGCTGGCGATAACTACAGCTTTCGCAGTGGTTCCAGACGCGAAGGAAAGAGTGAAAGCGCTTATCGAAAGTGTTGCAGGGTCCCTTTTAAAATAAAAAAGTCTTTAAAATACAAAGATTATTTACTACAAAGCAAAACATTTCCAAACTACTGCCGCTGGTGGCACGGTTCTTAGATGTCAACATTGCTTAGCGCACACGTAGCCTCGGGCAGATTTAAGGCAAAACACAAGTGCATAAACGAAAAGTATCTCTACTTTTAACTATAAATTCCCGCGGAAATGTTTCTATGAAAATAAATTTTAAAAACCTCAATTACAAAACTGTGACGATGAGAGGCTAGATAGAAACAGAACAAAAAATAATGTAAAAACACTGTTCCGCCCTGTCGCGAGCGACGCGAAACAACCAAACAAACATAAAGAAAAAGAAAAGACGCCGTCTGGCGCTGTCGGCAAGAGCACGCCAACTACTGCGTTAGGTTGGTTTAACCTGCACAGATCCGGTCACATCCGCCTCGTCGCCGTTTACTTGAGCGAAAGAAAGAAGAAGAGAAACTGCCTATCGCTGCCGCGGCCGCTACCCCCATGAGAAGCGCTTCTGGCATGGCCAGGAGGATACGTGACTCTCCCGCTGCTGCTATATGACTTCGCATGTGTCGGGCATAGGAAATATTCACACCATATTTCCTCGTCGCGCGTTGAGCTTGAACGCTGCGAAGTACTATGAAAGAAACTCTTGAATAGAAAGGGTTGGGAAGACGATTCAACTAATAATAAAACGCACTATATCAAAATTTTCCGCAGTATAGTTACGGCCACAATTCTTGGTGTTTTTTGCTGCGAACGCTCCGCTTTCAGCCCAGGATACGGTAGCTGCACCCTGAAGCTACAGCATGCAGGCAAGAAAACATCAACCAACCATTAATAGACTATGGTACGCAGCAGTATGCAATGTTACGATTGAGCCCACCGTTGGGCTTTGTTTCAACACTCCTCGGTTGTGCGGCGAAGCCTCCACTACGTGCGCCTTTCAACAACTTTCAAGCATGCCCACCGTGTCGGTGACTCATGCTTTCCCGTCTCGACAAGCCTGGGTCTCTGGCGCCCATCTTTCGGCGCGTTTGAACTTCGGCGGTTGCCGACGAGGCAGGCTTCAACGCGCCCCAAGAACGGAGAGGCCCCGCGTCCGCAGCGGCGTCGTCCTTTCCCCTCTCTCGGACTCAGCTTGCGCCGCTACTACCGACTGCTCACCAACCCTGGAAAGAGTGTTGTGTGTGTCTGTGACGTTCGTGGCGTGTGCACAATCTAGAGGGAACGCTGTTTTGACCGTTGGCGCTTTTGGGTATAAATACGAGCCCCTCAAGCGCTATAACTCATTCCTGTTTGAGCAGTGAATCAATGCTGTCACTCTGCTCGAGTCCTGTACTGTTACCTCGCCTGTCGGGCCATTGTTCTTTGGCTTTGGCTCATCTTTCGCTATGAAGTAAACAGTTACGTTAGCCTACGGCTTCTGGACTTCTTCACGGCTGCAACAGCGGCTGGCCGCTCGCTTCACACCACGCTACCAAACGTATGTCGGAGGCGGCGGAGCTTGGCTCGGGTCGGCCTTACCGGTACCAACAGCAACCAGTCATCATTAGGTAATTGTTTCACTCCCAGGTGATTTATTTATTTGCTTGCGGGAACGACGTTTTAGTGCCTTCAAAATATAAGCCCTGATTGTGGCAGGACACGTTTCCAAAACTTGTGGAAAGGAATAGACGATGTTCGAAATATTTTGGGGGTTCCCAAATTTATTTTTGGCTTGGTGTTTGCAAGGCCCATGTGGGACATATCGATAGATAAGGGTTATGAAGACCAACAGGAAAATTTATGAAAGTTCCTCTGGGCATATTTTGAGACACATAAGTTGACTGTTTTCCCCTTTGAATTTATTTATTTATTTATTGTTATTTTTGTAATATTTATTTATTTATTTATTTGTTTGTTTGTTTGTTTGTTTGTTTGTTTGTTTGTTTGTTTGTTTGTTTGTTTGTTTGTTTGTTTGTTTGTTTAAAGTGTTCCCTAGCAACGGTTACCGTAGTGCAAAGCCGCACACAAATGTACGTGCCGTATGGCCATCTTTTATCCGACGTTCCTTGGTTGGACGGCCGAATTTACGACAGCCATACTTTTCGGGTGCTAAAAAAGACTAGAGCCATCTTGTACGTTTCCCCATTGGGTGTCTATGGAAAGCTTCTGAAGAGACCAACCTGAACCTGCTGCCTAAATTTTCGTAGGGCTACGAGGTTGCCCCTTGCAATTTGGATGCCGATTTTCTACCCAATCGCTATGACCAGGCTTTAATGCATTTATTTGGTTCATGTGTCCTTCAGCCTGGAACCTCTCCGCTACATGAGTGCATTTACCGTGTTAAAAAATTGCTTCAGGACCGTTAATTTTAGCCGAAACAAACTTCTTGCGTAATGTGGACGGGAACATTAAAATATATATCCTCGTAGATATTACACGATGTTGTAAAAAGCGACAAAATTCTTTTGCCAGATAAAACAAGTCCAATTGTTTTTTCTAATGCACTTGTAGCTGCACTGCATCTTTATGTGTTTGTAAAGTGCTGCTTAATGATTGGACCCGGATAAACCGATCTTCAGTGAAATGAATGTTTGTAAGAACTCGTAATTTCTCCAGAAACGTAAACTCCCAGAAGCATGCCACGAATGTACCTGAAAATAAACTCTCATCCCTCAGCGTGCTCTAGGTGATGAAGCGCCGGAACGTTGTACGGTAGGCATGCTGCAATATGCAACGAATTGTGCGAGCGAGATGCGATCGCCGAGAAAACTTCCAAATTTTCTTCTTTTTCGCCTCCATTCCAGGAAGCATTGCCAGCTGTGGTCGGTGCGCAGGGTTTGCTATTCCACTGCACGCGGCGGCACAACGCCGAAGCCGAATACAGTTCAGTTTGTTGTTGTTCTTGTTAACGGCGAAGCTGTTTCGAAAATCGTTATTTTTCGAGTCCGCTGCTAAAAATAGCAAGAAAATTCAGAGCGCATGTCAGCTCGCGCACATGAGCGCGTGCCTCGCGGCGACTGCCCGGCAGTTAAAAAAACTGTGGTTGATTCCTCTGTGATAGAAATAGGTAAACCAATACGAAAGCGAAATGTGCAGCGAAATGTGCAGCAGAGCAGGGTTTGCGGGTCGGCGGCTGTCTTGTGGGTGTGCTTGGGGAGCGACATCCTGCTGGCGGGTCGCTTCAGTGAAGGTATACTGGAGTCATTTCCGTGACGGATATGACGTCAGGGAAATCTTGGTGTATCCCGGCATAAAACACTTTCGTGTTAAAATATAAAACCCGAAAACGAACAACCCGAAGTATAACGTACTCTTTAGTACTAAAGGTTGCTTCCCCTCAAGAAGACCCTTTGTGCAGGGGTGCACCCTTTACAGGCCGCTTGCTTCGTTGTACTGGCGTCACTTCCTTGACGGATATGACGTCAGTGAAATTTTCGTGAATCCCGCAATAAAACACTTTCAAGTTAAAAACAGAAAATTCTGAGCCCTCGCGTGTGCGTGCCTCGCGGTGACCGCCCAGCATCCCCCTGCGCACGTTTGTCAAGCCAAGCATCCCACTTAGGGAGATCTGCAAAGATTGCGGCGACCGCCCGGGAGTTAAAATTTTCCGCACCATATGAAACTGCCCAGTTGTACGGCAGACCGAGAACAATACACCTCATTCACTAGAAACGTGAGAGGAGACTCTGGCCAGCGACGCCTTGGAACACCAGCGCCAGCTGATCGACAGAGCCTGGGACGGATCAAAAGCTTCTCGGGCCCTGGAGGAGGACTCCACCCAAGTTTCTCCCTTTAGTCCCTACCCCAACCTCAATAAAGTTTTACTGAACTGAGAAAGAAAATGCCGAGAACTCGTGTGTGCGTGCCTCGCGGCGACCGGCCAGCGTCCCCGGCGCACGTTTGTCAAGCCAAGCATACCCACTTAAGGAGATTGGCCAAGGTTGCCCAAAAAAAAGGAAAACTCCAGCGTTCGCCGTAATCATGGCAACACTTGCTCGGAACGAGAACGACACGTCATAGCGTTCGCCCCTCCAAGGTGATGTGCAATGATTACCACTCCAAAAAATGGACGATACTCACACTTATAGCAACAATGATGGAGTAAAGGTCGTTGCGGCAGCGAAAAAGAAGGAAATTGGCTGCAATAGTGGACTTAAACCGTCGTGATGGTTGTGAAGGTTGGTTGCGTACAGTTTCGCCACCTTCAAGACTTACAGGTTAGTGTCAGCTTCCTTAATTTTTATATCTTTTGTCAAAGCTGATACGTCAATCCATCATTTTTCGGGAAAATATCAGCCATCACTCGCTATGCGTGATGTGGTGCATACATTGCAGGACTTAAAAACCATGTCGTCACTGGCTCGACTGGCAAAAGAAGTTCGCGGTTAGTATCGTTCTTTCTTGCCTTGAAAGTGGGGCAATAGCAAAAAAGAATTTGTTGAGATTACTGATTGATGCAGCCCGTATTGAGAAGGATACAGTGAGAGGAAAGATTTAAATAAATAAAAAGAACGCGGAGAAGTGGGCCTGAAGGTTTTTGGCCAACTATTCGGCGCGAGGGGATGGTGAGGAGGCGAGAACGAGAACGACGAGAACGAGAAGAAGAAAGAACGAGAATGAGTCGGGTGCGATTACACAGAGTATGACTGCCTTTACAAAAAAAAAAAAAGCTGTGATAAAAATACATAAACAAAAACTGTAAAGCTTTGGCCGCTTTACACAGCGTACACATCCCATGGCGGCTTCTGTGCTACACAGAGCCTTCTGCTCGCGTCATATATTAGCGCTCAGAACATGGAAACAGGTAGTGTAAGCATATATGAATTATTTCCACGTGGTTTTCATGGCAGAATTTTTTCTGCTGGAAGAAAAGAGGCAAAGCGGCAATATATTGAGGTGACCCGCCTCGGTGGTTCAGTGGCTAAGGTGTTGCGCTTCTGAGCACGAGGTCGCGGGTTCGATTCCGGGCCGCGGCGGCCGCTTTTCTGATGGAGGCGAAAAGCGAAAACGCCCGTTTGTACGAGATTTCGGCGCACGTTAAAGATCCCCAGGTGGTCAAAATTAATCCGTAGCCCTCCACTACGGCGCGCCTCATCGCCTGCGTTGCGTCGGCGCGTTAAACCCTACAATCAATCAGACAACCAATATAGTGGGGTGGGCATTGCGCAGAAGCTAGGTAATTAGCACTGTTTACCTAATGCTTCTATATTATCGAAAATAAGGGTGACTAATATCCTCCCCTTTTGTCTTAAAATAACTACAAAAAAGAAATGTAAATATGCTTAGCCCAGCACCCTTGAGTTTGTTGCCATCTACCTTGTTCTCTAAATTGTACGCACGACGGTTTGGTGTGCGGTAGTGTGTTTGACAACTTCCGTGAAATGAGAGTTGACAGTCTCGTGATTGGCCGCATCCTGCAGCTGTTAATCTTATCGTTGAAGAGTATGCTGACTGCTTCCGGGCCGTGGGCTACACACGAGCAGCCAACGCTCTACGGGAGTCGACAGAGACTCGACAGTGACTTTCCTCTTCAGTGAGTATGGTCCATTGAGAAGTGTTCAACAAAATAATAAACCTAGGAACGAGTACTCAAAGTTATACAGCAGACCCGGCGAAGCCCGTCACCGAAGAGTGTCTTATTGCGTGTTCGTCCTTCGCATCACCACAATCTGTGCAACACGCCACAGCATCAACTATCCCAACTCCAACCTTTACTGACTATTAATTTTTAAAATAGCCCTCAAGCATCAATACTCGGTGTGGTCGCATAATTGTTGTTGAGTTTCTTTGTTTCTCTATGCAGCATCTATGTTCTTTCTGTAGTATTTGCTAACTTTCTGACTGATGAAGATCTCGTGTCCCCCCTTGAATACCACGTGCGGTTTTCCTCTCTCCATCATCGTATGCCTCGAATAATTGACGTGGCGACATAATTTTTCTTCTCTAAATATTCAAACCCCTGAAAAAAAAATGAGATCGCTGTGCCGTATATTGAAAAACCCACTTATATAACACGCAGCCGTAAATGACGCCCTTAACAAACGAAAACAACGCACCCCTTGTGGCGATAACCTATGCCTAGCCTGAGCATTAAGCTTCCCTAATTATCTGGTGTCCATGAAGCACAAAAAGACACGCCAGCTTTCCAGCTGGCACACTTAAACGAGGAGTGAGCCTGAATGTGTTGTGTGTATGGTTACCTTACGACGCGGCCATTCAAGTGTTAACCGACTACTCCCATTTTAAATCAATATTTTCCTTTATAATTCAGTTATATCGTATTATAATACGTCACAGCGAAATTCACTACGGCGATGCATATTGAGTTGAAAGTGAGCGTCGGTCCCGTGGGGCTTCTTCTGTGACGTTGTATTTATCACGCTCTAATTTTTAAATCCGAGTACGCACAGACGTGCTCAAGAATGGGTTTTAATGAAATGCGTATTCTAACAGGGAGTCTCTTCAAGTTGAAACTTCGGCCTAACACGTTATACCTTGGTTACGCGGTGCGCCGTATCGTGGAAGGCTACGGGTTACCTTAGACCGGGTAGTTGGCGTGCGCTTCAACCTCGTGCACGTACTTTATTTGCCTCACCTATATCAGGAAAGCAGCCTACGGGGACAGTGCTTTACTGCGCGTAAGCTGAAGGGCCGAATTCGGTCGAAAAAGGCAGGAGGGCATTTTTTTTTTACGCGCGCAAGTACGATAATTGCGGGTGTGCTCGTAGGAATTCTTTGTGACAAGCTGTGCAGTAAAGAAACACCACTCTCTCCTCTGGCGTGCGATATCTGAACTCTGTGACAAAAGGCGTAGCCGCGACAATACCGGAAATAGATGTGTACGAAAAAAAGTAAAAAAAAGAAACAATATGCCAACCAAGGTCGGCCAAAATGAATAGGGGACCTGTACTTTTACCGCAATCATAAATAGACTGTGATGCGTCCTCTCTCTCTCTCTCTCTCTCTCTCTCTCTCTCTCTCTCTCTCTCTCTCTCTCTCTCTCTCTCTCTCTCTCTCTCTCTCTCTCTCTCTCTCTCTCTCTCTCTCTCTCTCTCTCTCTCTCTCTCTCTCTCTCTAATCTAAATTACCTTGAAATCTCACCGATCCATGTTTCTTTAACATCGTCTAAGTTGCGCGGGGCTCAGTAGTTTAAAGTAGGGTGTGAGACCCTGTGTACGCCAACGCGTTCAAATAAGGACCTCACTAAAGTGCATATAAATTACGAACGGGACTTCGAGCACAGTGTGATTGTAGGCAACCTCCTGCCATTCTTTTCTTTTGACCAGTTACTCGAACAGCAATGTTAATGGGGCTGCATTGTAAGCACACCCTTCCCCATTTAGGGCCTAAACACTTAAAGAAATTTCTGAAATAATTTTTTAAACGCGTTGTGCGACACCTTAAAGTTAATGAAGCGTCGCATTCCCATATGCTGAAAACACATCCAATACTAACAACCAGGTGCTTATTATCTCTACGTACAGCCAAAACGATGGTGATATTATAAAAGAATTAATTTCAAAAATTATGTCTTAATCACAAAAGTCCAGTACGTGTCCGTGAGCAGTGAGCAATACTGCAGCGAGACGGCTGCTGGGTGATCAGTCATAGGGTCCGATCCGCAGCGCCACGCAGCATCGCGTATACGGCGGCGATCAGACGGAATCTGCAGTTAACGCCACGATGTCCCCACTCGTCAACAGCAGCACGCAGGGACACATGTTTGCCTGCGGCAGGTAGCTCAACCAGGACAACGGGATTTGGCCAGAGCACTGTAACATGTCAACACCCTCCTTCCACCTTCCCTGAAATATTCCACATACAACAACAACATACCCCCACCCATTTGGCCTATGTTGAAACACACCATTCGACCAGCTGCGTGGAGGAGGAAAAACTTCCCCGCGCAGGTGCGGCCCCGGCTGAAAACGTGTGCCATTCTTTCGTCCAAGCTACTGTTGCCGTCTCGCCACATTACAGATTCGGCGGAGCCCTTGAATCTTGCTGCCGCAGTCGTAGC
Source organism: Haemaphysalis longicornis (assembly GCF_048455015.1). Lineage (NCBI taxonomy): Eukaryota > Metazoa > Arthropoda > Arachnida > Ixodida > Ixodidae > Haemaphysalis > Haemaphysalis longicornis. Next base: position 360,810,240 of record NW_027526203.1, on the reverse strand, counting down.
TTCCAGGTGGTGGCGGTGACGTATTTCCGTGGACGCCTGATGAGCACAGCTGATAGCGGACGGCTGGGAGCCACGGGGGAATTGAGAGATGAGCCTAGTAACGCTATCGCGTTAATACCGCGTCAGGCCAGTGGCGGTACATTGCATTTTCCCGGTCGCCATAAAAAAATTGAGAAGATAATAACAAACAAAAATTACCAAGTAATAATAATAACAAACAAACAATATTAATAAATAACAAAAACAACAGAAGCAAACAAACCTAAACACACACAAAAAATGGCTCGTTGTTGTATAGCCTTGAAAATTACCACCCGTCCGAACAATTTTGGGAAGGGCCGCGGCCCTTCCTAAAGGTTAAAAATAAAGGTGTCCAAAGTTTTAAAATATAGAGAGAAATTCACAACTACTCCAAACAGTGGTTGCTCAATGTGTGCTAACCGTAACTGGTTAAATCGCGCGAAGAGTGTCATCGAGTTCCCATGCGTTAGTCGCCTATGGCACCGCTGCGCGCCGAACGCTGCAGGTGTCTCATTCTTTTCCGCATTGCATGCCCAGGCTTTGTCTAAGCAACAGGGGCACGTAATTGTGTTTTTATTCCCGATGCGCAGGCCCACGCTACGGAACCTGTCATGGGAATTTAGGAGCCGTTTCACGGCTACAGACACCGCTGACACTGAAGCCGGCTTTCTCGCAAGAGTCATTCAAAGCTCCCGCTTTAAAACGTTTGCACGCTTATAGATCCAGTTTTCGCTGAGACCCGCGTTGCAATCCGCTTTAGGGTGGGCGCGTTCGAACTGGACAACTTCCAAACGCTTCCCATTACGAGCGCTTCCGCCTGAGTGCGCAAAGCGACTAGACATGAACCTAGTTTTCAAACTGATATTAGGTACATTTTTAACTCGCCTTGGCAATTGTTTTTTTTTTTATTATACACTATGGTTAGCGGCCTACCTTCGTGTGATTTGAGTTTAGCATATGCGTTACAGCGAGAGTTACCGCTCCTTTAAGCAATCATAACTGGATGCAGTCCGGTAAGCGGTGAGAAACGAGAAATCGAACGTTGTGATTAGAAGCGCATACAACAACATATATAACCGAGTAAATTAAACATTGAGTACCGTGACATTAGTGATCGCCCATTCCAGGCTTTATTTAATTCGCTTTAGTGCATTTACATGGCAAACGAGAAACGGCCATTTCTGCGCAACAAAACTCTCCCCCACTCGAACCCATCGGCTGAATTCAGCCTCAAGATTATAAGTGACGCTGCGAAGCGAAGCCAAAAACAAGCGGGAGTTCGCCGAACTATGATTCCCGCATAATTATGTCTTAGTACGCTGAACCCAGCGCGCGGGTATTTAACCAACTCTTAGAACGCTGAACCCAGCGCAAGAGTATTTAACCAATGCGCTGTCCACATTCGCCGTCGAACGAAAGTTCTGCACGGAAAAGGCCGATTACAGTGAAGTTGCCCTACACGAGCTGAGCCGGAAAAAATGCCGACCGCCCAGACACTTCCACGAAATTGAGAAATGCTCTGCCCTTAACGACGGCTCGAAGCGTCTGACCCGAAGACATTCAGCTGTCTTTAGCAGAAAATTCAATGCACCAGAGCAGAAATGCGCGCCTGTGGAATAGCACACGCGTGTGTTCAACCCAGGTCAACAAGCCGTTTTTTTTTTTTTTATTCTTTCTTCTCCGTTCTGAGAAAAAAAAAAAATCAGCCGGCAGAAGCATGGCTACCGAGGGCGGGCTCCGTACATAAACGGACGTGGCTTTATTCATGCAGTCTTGCCGCCGGCAGTCCTGCTTCCTGCCAGTTATTCTCCCTTACATAAAACTTCCCTGTCTCGGGGCAATAATGTTAAACACGGGTCCTACAAAGGACGCCGTTTCCGGCTAAAACAAGGAGCTTCGAGCATATTTGCCAATGTCACCACTGCTCGCAAAGGTGCAGGTTAGTTCCCTAGTTCCACTGAAATTCGCTATCTGTCGGTGGCAGCGTCGTATAATGTTCGCTAAAAGCCGAAACGTTCTTCTAAAGGCATTTGTTCCGCTTGTTAAATTCGACCTCAACATTTACTAGCCATCCCGCTCAAGGACCCTAAAGGAATCTGTTGACAGTGTACTAGAGAGTGCGCACGGTTTTACAACCACCGCCGAAGCTGAATAGAAAAAAAAAAAAAAAAACGGGCTGTGCAGGAACGCTGTAAACGAACATCGTAGCTCGCAGTGGGGCAAGGGGGAGCGGCTGAGCGGATGAGGGAATAAAGGCGCGTAAGCAAGGGAAATAAACCCATCCGATTGGCGGGAGCCCTTTCGCATTTCTAAGTCTGCTCATATCCAAGAGCCGCAGAAGAGAAAGGAGCAGATAAAGCGCGGAAAAGAGCGTGGCCCCGGGTCCCGCTCGAGCACCAAGAAGACCTTTACTGCGCCATTATTTTGGACGCCATAATTCCTTATCCGACAAATGTTTAAAACAGGGCGTTCGCTGCCGCCTGCGCTCTCATGCCGGTGTTAAAAAACGCGCCGAGTGGGAAGACGCGGCTATATGCCGCGGACGCGGCGGCGGCAGCGCAGCCGGAATCGTGCGGCATACGGTCCTCTTCGGGCGGAGCAGACGACAACACGTCCCAGAGGAGCGCCATAACGACGGCACTTTTACGACCAGGGGTTATAAAATGTCCCTCCTGCCTCGGCGTATATATCCGTGCGCACATATATATTTCATCCTCCGGTATCTATCGGCCGCAGCAGCATACGGTGCATATGTTTCCAAGTTATAAACAGGGCCGTTTGCCAAAACTCGCCCTGCAACCTAGCCGCCTATCTCCGTCCCGGCGCTTTTTTTTCGCGCGGGCCGCACCTGGCGCCCGAAGCTGAGCGCGGCCGTTTTCGGCGGCCGCCCGTAGATGGCGCGACCGGTCCCGTGCGCGCTGCACAAAACGACACTCGGCGGCGCCATTACTGGCGCGCTCCTCTCGCGGCCTAACGGCGACGCAACAACTACGAAGCGCGGACTCTTAATTCGAGATTTATAACCGTGTTCTCACCAATCGCGGCGGCTTTGATGCGCTCCTCCGGCCCTCCTCGCTCTTCATGGCGCCATAAATTACGGCATTCCCGGGCTGCAGATATGACTTACATCGAAACCCCTAAGTTGTATATATCGCTGATAATAATCCCTGCCTCGGTGCGGCAATAAAGCGCCAGATTTATGTCTCCATTATATTTCACTCTCGTTTCCTTTTCTCGCCCGTATGTGATCCATAAAAAAAGAGGAGGGATGCGGCGCCCGGCTGTGTCTGGCCTGTTTTTGAGCAGCGTTGCCTTTTGTGGACTGCGGGCCGGGCGCTATACTAACCCGAGACGTTATGTGGACGTGCCCTCTGGGCCCCGCAGACAACGCCCCCCCCTTTCTCTCGCTTTACGGCCGGCATAAACCGCGTCCGACGGTCAGGGAAGAAACGAGCTCCCAGCGGCGCGCGCGTGAACATGCATTTACATAACAGTCGCTGGCAGCGAAGGTAGTGGACGAGTTTATGTTACGGCGTCGCCTTTCCGGTGAGAAAAACAGGCGCGCACCCTGTCAGTCGCACGTTAAAAGTCCGCACCGCCGCCATCTATCGCGTCGCGGCACCTTCTCGTTCGACTTTCCTCCCCTCCTCCGGTGCAATGTCAATAGTGCCTTGTTCCGCTCCCCTTGTGATTACGCCTGTCGTGCCGTATACATTGAGGGTGCGGAAAACAAACCGGCGCGCGACGACGAAGCCTTCGCGGCCGCTGTTGATACTAGACCAGAGACGCTTTTTGTCTCCTTTTTTTTTTTCATTTTTATGCCTATAGTACCTGCAGCGGAACTACCGCACGCAACAGCGTAGATCTCGCTGGTTAGCGCGTCTTCTCCGATTAATGTTCTCTTGCTTCATCGACAAGAACGGCATAGATTGGAAAAAACGACGCAGTGCCTAACTATAGCTGCCCCGTTTTCACGCCCATTATTCGTCTCTCCGCAGTAACTGCCATCAAATTAGCGCCTTAATTAAAAATTAGTTGGTTATTGCATGGACGTTTGTTTGTCGCAAAGCTCGATTTTCAACTTCCTGAAAACTTAGCTGTGTTGGAAACGTTCGCTCATTAATGCCATCAGTAGTCATCAATGGCATCAGTCTCTTTCTTGGGTAGCATGCTGCTTGTTCATGCTGTCTTAAAACCACTTATCACATCGACGCACCCCTATACGGCATTGCAATTATGTACTTTTCTGTGGGCCTAATGCCTAAAAAATCTAGGATGGGTGATACAAGCAAGAAATGATTGCTTTCTGGAAGCAAAGAAAAAGGAAGTTGGGAACAAAAATACAATCGCCCAGCCTTGTTTCTTGGCGGTTGCTTTGTTAGGCGGCTGCCAATCGCACGAACAAGATTCTGTGGCGCCATAGAGAAATCGCCGGAAAGTGGCTGGGGCGTCACCTTTACTGCATCTGTTTTCCCTAATATCTCATTACTTCTTTGAAGTTTGCGATAAAATTGCTATTATTGCTATCGGGACAAAGGAGCATAATTTTCAGTGATCGAAACTTGTATTTTGTCTTCATGGCTTCTTCAACAAGAGACGCCACAACAGAACGCAGCTCGCCTCCGTCCTTAGAATGTGTAGGGTAAAATAGCTGCCCCGACACCATCTTATAGCTCGTATTCACTGGCGAGGCACGCATGCCGGCAACCATGTGAACGCGCCGTTACTGGTTACGTCGGGCTCCGCGGGATGGCGGTACTTGTCCGTGCTAAGCACATGATTTGTGTTGGACGTTCCAAACTCTACCCCACCGAACTCAAAAGAATGCCTCGAGTCCAATGTAAGTGCGATTAATAACATCCCTGTTGACACCACCGTTGAGAATCGGGTTGAAACGGGCAGACGACGCACGCCGCTGCTTATTCCTTCGGCGTGGGGGCGCACTGGCACAAGCCGCGCATGTCCGTGGCGCATCGGCCATGCCTGTGGCCGTTTCCAGTGTTGCCAGGCGAAGAAATTGACCGCTAAACTTTTCCATGAATACCATCTTATACACGACGTCGCGAGGCATAAGTAACACGCAGGCGTAGTGCTGTTGAAGCACCAGCTCAACGTGCCGCTTGCACGGAAAGTGTTCGCGTAGCGATCGGCGACGTCCTTACAAAAAGAGTAGAGGGTAAGAACCTGACGCTCTCTGTACCCTTGCTTACGCACGTGGTTCTGCGTTGCAGCTGCACTCGCAGTTTGAATTTGCGTTACTCGTAGCGGTTTCTCTAAAACAACTTCATAGCAATCACGCGGAATAGCTTCCTGCCTGGTCATTGACACGTGGAGCTTATACCAAAACAACGATATCCCGCAGCAGTTCCGTATTACAGAGAACCCCGTTATATATCGCCATTACAACTCTCTCTCATATGGTGACATCAGAAGCAGTGATTTTTCTCCTTCAACCTTCTGTCTTTTGATGTAGACAAACGTTGTCAGTTCTTTCCTGTAGCTTGTCAAGTTACGGACACTCCGCGGCTGTAGTTCTCGGCTACAAACGTATTTCCCTGCGGTAGAATAGCTTTGCGTAATATCTCGGAGTTATTAGGCAAAGCCGATCGTCCGAATTTTCGCCTGTTGCAGATTAGTTTTGTTCCAGTTTAACTTGTTTGTTAAGTTTTATTTTTTCACTTAGCCTTGTTTCGTCGCGCATCCGGTATTAAGTTATGTCATTTATTTTTTACCCTTTACCTCCGCTAGATATGGGACATAGCAGTTTTGAATAAACCAAACTTAATTATACTTACGGTACCTCTAGAGGGGCCATGCAGAAAAAAAAACACAAGTTTGGTTCATTCGAAAGATTGACTCGTTAGAATCATACGGACACCACTTTTAACGTAAACTTCGCTCAAATATGCTACATAATTAGGCGAAAAAGGGAATGGCCATGCGTCTTATTAGCTCATTTCCCGCACTAGAACCTATTACGTAATATGCACAGCTGCGCGATTGGCTGAGGCCGTCAAAAGAAAACGCAAGTTAGGCAGGTCTTCAGACATGCCTTTTGCTTGCAGAACTAGCTATTTTCACCTAAATGTAATTCATATTCATTTTATAGCAGCAAGAATGGTGAGGTAAACAATGAAAGTAACGAAAGTACTCGTAAACATGGAAGCACCAGTGCGTACGGCTGTTGGTACTGCGCACACTATGCTTGTTATAGCTGCACAGCAATCCGGCTCTTTGGGGTTGTATCACAAGACACTGGCCGACTGGCGCAAGCGACATAGTCTTACGTGACCCTGTTTGTCGAGCATACTCAATGTTTCCCGAAACGATTACTGCCTACCGTAACAAAACAAGCCAGGTGCAAATAAGGTCAGAAACAAAGTAAAGGCGGACAGCGGTCCTGTACAGTATAGTGGCGCCATTAAGGAGGACTGATGGTAAACAAGGCGTTCCGCAGTACGCTGCAGACTAAACAGCGCACTGACGTTCGCTTGAAGACCTGTCCTGGTTACGTCATCGCAGACGTCACAAAACACGATTTGGCGCTAGAATTGAAATTTTTACTTAAATTATTTAATTTCTCAATGAATAAAGCATCGTTTGCTGCTGGACAAGTGCTGGGGCACTATAAAACACTAAATATATCGAATAAAACAAACTTGTATTTTGTCTGCAAAGCCCCTTTAAGGCATCACCCTACTGATCACGAGATGGCGGGTTCAAATTCTTGCCCCGTGGCTGTTTTTCAGACGGAGGCAAAAGACAAATAGGCCTGGATTTCGGCACAGGCACAAGATGGTGGGGGCCCAGGGGTATAAACTAGTATATAGACCAACGTTTCGATCCACCTCAGAGCCCAGGTGCAGCTTCGGCGCATAAAACTCAGATCGTATTTTTTAAAAAATATATATATATATATATATATTTTACAAACGACAGAAGTCGGAGCCAAAAAACATCTATTCGCTCGCTACTGGGCACTTAGTCGTGCCAATTTATTTTTGTTGAAGGAACACTGAACTACGAAAATAAATTGGCCGGTAGCGACAGACTGCAGTGCCTCAATACGGACATAGAACTCGCAGAAGCAGATTTTTTTTTTTTAATAACGCGGAAAATATCAAAAGCGCGAAAAGGGTGGCGCCGCCCAATATACTTATGTTGAAACGGGACTGCCCTAGTTCGTTAGGCGTTTTTGAAGAAAACGACACCATAGTGGAGACATGCAAATGTAACATAAGTGTACCCCGCAACCTTTTCCTCCACGCGCTTATTACAAAGACTTAAATTTCAGATAGATGTATTTTCAAACAAGGTGTCTTAATATCAAAGTCGATAAGCATGTTTCAGCTCAAATTTCTGGGAGATGTTTTGCCTTTGTGTACAAGCGAGGTAAAGATTGTGGGTGAACGCAAGAGCGACAGTTCGTACTTAGTACTTGGGCATATTTAATGCTATAGCCAGTGGCAAAATGGCTGTCGCCTTTTTTTTTTTCTTTTTTGCTGTCCAGCTGCAATATTTCCTAGATGCTCTCCGAGATATAAGCACCGTATAGGAATTGTAAGCCCGTTTGGCGCTGAGTTCACTCCATGGAGGAAAGGCGGTGCCCTTTGTGACGAGCCTATTCCCTTCGTGATAAAAAAAAATGGGTCGGGGGGGGGGGGGGGGGGATGAAAGAGAGACATTCCTGCTGTAATTATTTATTTCGAAACAAAGCCGCCTGTGCTGCTGTTGAAAGAGCTACAAAAGGCCAGATACTCCTCTAAACCTTTTATCAACACCTGTTCAAATTTCTTTTCTTCTCCGAGGGGCGAATAGGTGATTTTATGCGGTGGCACATGGTAAGAGCTACCGCTTCTTGTAAGCATTGATTCCAGCCATGATCAAGGAAATACGACGTGCTGGGAAGAGTTGATAGGGGAAAAAATAACAAAAGCAAAAAAGTGGTGGGGCACAGAGTGTGAAAGGCTCAAAGAGCAGCCATTACGATGCTTCGAGGCAAGCGCACGATGTGCTGATTCGTACGGACAAGGGAAGCGGGAACGGAAATCCTCTGACGAGCGCATCCCGACAGGGCGGCGCGAACAAAAGGCCACCAGCCGCGATGCGGTCGCTAATCCTCGCCAATCTCACACTGTCACAAGGGCGGCGATCACACGCGCCGCGGGCAAGCCCGGATCAGCGAACGGATCTGCTTATCCCGGCAATCCACGACTAACCACCGCAGCCAGCGGGGCCAAGACAGCGCGCGGTCATTAGGCGCGCACACAAAGGACACCTGGCGGAGGAGAGACAGCGCGGGTTCAAAGGAGCCAAGACGGGTGGATCGTCTCCGGTGGTCCGGCTCGTAGCGCCCAGCAAGCGAGGGTCACCCTTCGCCGAGAGCCGCCGCGGCGCGCCTCTTTTCCTCGGGGCCACTCGATCGTCGCCATGACAGTCGCGTCTGGTTCTTTCTTCTCCGGCGCGAATGATGCGATTCTGAAAGATTAGCGTGACCGAAGAGGAAGACTCAGGGAGCGGACAACTCTCTTTCTCAATTCGACGCATTCATCCACGAAAGAGAGGAGCCGCCGCCGCGGGCGGAGGCACTCTCCTCCTCCTCGCACAAGAGGCAAGGAGGAAAGAAAAGCTCTTCCCTCCTCCGCGGCGACTCGCCAAAGAAAGACCGCCCCGGCTCTGACAACAAAAGCTGACATAAATCATGCCTGATTGGCAGCTCTGACAACGGGCTGATGGATAGCGTTGTAAAAGTTGACAGCTGGCCCGACGCCAGATCATTAGCTCGGCCGGGCTTCCATTGGCCGCGCCGACCGCGGAGAACCGTGGAGGGAAAGGAGAAACCGGAAATTGATGGGCGTGACGTCACGGGTTGGCTCCTCCTTCGACACACCGGATGTTGGGAGTTCGCGTGCACGTGACGTCTCCGCCCGGAGAGGCGCGATCCGGCGAACGCACCGCGCGCGCAGAACTCGCCGCGACTCAAGAGCGAGCGGAACGTCGTTACGCACCGTGCTCCTTTCCGCGATCTCTCAGCGTCTGCGCCGGCCTGTTTTTTGCTCAGCTGTGACGGACCATTCTCGCGTCTAGACTGAGACGCAGCTCGCCGGGACATTTGCCTCCACGGAGGCTGGATTATCATACTCTGCACGGGATTACTCGCCGCTGTCTGCGTCGGAGAAGTCCCGCGCTCACATCAAGTTTTCTTCGGCCTCGTCGGGGTTCCATGACCCATCACCATGCTGACGTCAAGTAATCAGTACCTGAGGCCAGAGTTCCTGTCTCCGCTTCCAACAACGGTGAGTGACCCTTGAGATCTCGAAAACGCGCTCCAGACAACTTAGTACATCGGAGTGGCAACATCATCTGGCAAGCCAGCCCGATGACGTTGACACACTTCGTGTCGCATGGACAGTCGTTGACAGTCTGCAGGCTTTAAGAAACGGCAACAGACACTCCGTTTAGCGAAATTTTCTGCGACTTTTTATGCGTCCTAATTCGAGTTATCTCCCTCGATAACTCGACTTAAGGCGGACGAAAAAAAAAGGAAGCAAGCAAGGTACTTTGAACTCTCGAGCCTCCAGCAGTTTTCACAGTCATGACTGTGCAGCACTTGTGTACATATCAGTTGCCCGGTATTGACTGCCAGCGATGTGAGGCATTAATAGAGTGTGAATGTCGTGTATATGTGGAATAAGCGGGGCTCACGCGGCGAACCAGGCCGGCTCGTTGGAGAAATGATTCGTTGCCCGTCCGGTGGCGCCAACGCGCGGCCGCGGAGTGCACTAGCGCATGCCTTTGCTGAGCTTGTGCAGAGATTTTGTCTGAAAATTTCCGTGACACGTGTCTGTGGCTTGTGCAGCCCAGTGGTGTCCATATAATCGTTCCCATTAGATACGGTGTGTTTAGAGGCGATTTTACCTTTAAAGTCCAAAACGACTGCTATATGGAAAGGAGTTGCCGGTGACCTCGAAACGCCAGCAGCTCTTTTACGAAATAAGAGATTGGTAGTAATCTGATCAATTCAGAGAAATGTTGGTTTTCGCTGAATGCAGGACTTGTGTTTGCACGACTATGCAAGCCAGTGTGATCAGACATCCCCCCCCCCCCCCCCCCCCCCCTCCTCAGAAAAGTAAAAGACGGGAGAATTAATCCTGACGATTTTTTCTTGATTCCTGCAAAGTTAACGTGATGAGGCAGCTGTGGCACTGACGTCAATTCTCTCAAAAGTTCAATGCAGATGCGTTTTGCAGCTTAGCATACGAGCATAAGACAGCGCTATGCCGTAGTCGTGTCGTTTCCATGAGCAGTTCGGTTCTCTTTGGCCTATTCAGTTGTCCGCGTCTCTCGTTTCTTCGCCGTAACTTTCATACCTGCGTCACCGAAACGATTTCGCTTTCAACCGGAGTTGGCGAGAATTCCTGTTAGCACGTGAAGCCAATTTAAGCGAACTTGTCTCGCGCGCGTACCAGCGTTGGGGGTTGCTGAAAGCCGCAATGCGTATGCTAACAGCTGAAGTCACCTCAGAGTTACACATTCACGTATGAACAGCCTTGCAACAGCGAGCTGACGTCAGGCCCCGCTGGAGGTAGTGTGTTTTTACCTGGTCGACGTCCGATTATACTGAGTTCAGTCGGCGCGCACGAACCTGTCGGGAGTGAATTACGGCTCGCACCGAAGCAGAAGGTGTAGAGGGGAGCAGCGCCTTTTCGCGAGCCGTCTGTAACGACGCCTTTTGATGGCACCTGTTATTAATGTCCCCGCATACCTGAATAACGGCGTTCCTTGGAAGCCTTTCGCTGCTCGTCCACTGAATGACGCGTTCATCCAGCTGCGAGAAACGAAATGGCCTCAACCGCTCCTATCGGGACTCGGGAAACGAGTGCCGAGACGTTCTTAGTGGCTGTTACACTATCGGGGGGCAGCGCAGCGGGACAGCGAAAATGATCTCCTAGTTTCGTCATCATTCTCCTCATGCACCAGGGTCGCCGAAGTGAACCCCGATTTCAGGTCCAGTAATCGGCCCGATGGTCGAAAACCGTTTACGAACCCCGGTACACATGTTAGTACTGACTGTTTTTTTCCGTGCACGCTGCATGATGCAGATAGTTCAGGCGGAATACGCTCTCGTAAAATTTTACGGACATGTTCCTGCGTACTCTTGGAATGGTGTTTTTAAAGAATGGTGCCCCTCTGTCCTGAAGTCGTGCGCGGCGAAAAGTAATTTATGGCCCAATTTGCCTCATACACGATGTGAATCTGCTGGCGTTCTTTATTGCACGCCATTGGCGATGAATTGATACTGTCCACAGCAAGAAGCGACGGTCAGTAAAGCGCAGCCGCGCATCAGCGGCCTTTGTCCGCGTGGAGAATGACCACGTCGTCGTTCAGCGGGACCGAATCGTTAAAATACTTTCATGCGGAGAGCGGTATTTGGTTCAGAGCGTGAAATGCCATTTCTGTGCGAGATTTTACAACAACGGACCAGACATTGTATCCCGTGGATTCGCTGCAATAAAATAACTGGAGGAGGCGCGGAAAGTATGGGACGCGCCGTAGTGAGTGGCTGGGGATAAATTTAAGTCGCTTAGTGTTCGTTGACATGTGCCAAAATCTCTTTCACGTGGACGTTATCGCTTCCGCCACTGAAGCAGCAGCCGACGCTGCCGGGTTTCGAAAATACAACAGCACAAGAACGGAGCTCTGCGGCGTTTTATGCGTTGATTTCTAGTTCTGTGTGAACCGCACGAGAACCAGCACGCGCAACGCTACATTTTACTATCACATCATCTTGACGTATGTATACATTCACTCGACGGAACTGAGCTTTGCAAAAGTTCGTATACACGCCATGTGTATAGCGCACGCCCGGTTGATGTGCGTATGCTTCTCACTCTATAGTGAACGGAGGCAGGGCGAGAACAGAGCGCAAAATCCGCGGCTGCCGTGGTAGACACGTAGATAATATATAATTTATGCGACAGTGTACGTAAGGCACTGTAAGCGGCAGTTGGCCGGTGCGCTCTACTCATGTTTGCGTAAGACGCTCGAGTGGTAAATGCTGATGATCGCCCCAGACATCGGATGCTTCAGCTGTGGACGTATTTTGAAGCACCTTCAGAGTGCCTTTCGTGCGCATAAATGCGCTAGCACACACACGCATACCGAATAGTTCTTTGGCAGTGCGTATAGCCACAAAGACAATGGCGATGAAAATTTACAACGAACAAGTAAAATGAAGCAAAAACCCTGTCTCTGTCTTGCGTCCGCGTTGACCACGTGGCCGCGAGGCAGTGTGTGCAATCCGCGTGGGCCGTATACTTGAAGTAGCGTAGTCACATCTCATCTGTGTATAGTCGGTATCACGAGATTCCGGGCGCGTCCCGTAGATCTGCATCCTCAAACTAGAGTCAGGATGCAAAGTTACCCAACCGACAAATGTTTTGTTTCACACTGACGTTGCGCTGCTACCGCTGCGTGCCTCGCGGTTTATTGCCAAGTCCGCTCTTTCAGTAGCTTATATATATATATATATATATATATATATATAGAAGCTCTAAGTGCGTCCACCAACCATGCTGCATAACTTAGTAAGGCCGCGCCTGGGTTTTGCAGGTTTATCTCGCGATTACCCAGGGCATATCTGCCCATAATATTAAGCCATAACGGTAGAATTGGAATGCGATGGTCGTCGGCTGAATTCTGAATTAAATATACTGTTTATTTCTACCGTGGCGCAACGGAACCACTTGAATACAGAGGACACCTTGAAAAAGAAAAGTCCCGTCCTACGCGCGTTGTGTTCGTTTCGAATCTGGAATTTGTGTGTTATTTTATGCCGTGGTGCCATATATATATATATATATATATATATATATATATATATATATATATATATATATATATATATATATATATATATATATATATATATATATATATATATATATATATAGTCCCGTACGTCACGACGACGGCTGCCGTCGACGCGGTGTGAAAAGGGACGAGAGATACAATGGCCGGGCGCGTGTATAGTGAGGCGTCGTCGAGCGCGGGACGATTAAGCCGCGCGCTCGGGGGCGCAGCGCAAATTGATCGGCCCCGCTGTCCTCTTCTTCCTGTTTTTCCCGCAGCCCGCTTTGAATAAATTGCCGCCGCTTGCTGCCACTCGATTTTTCTTCCCGCCGACACGATGGCGTTGTGAACGCGGATCGCCGCGGAGGAAGCCCACTGTCTGGGCCCGACCGCGGCGGTCGCGTTGGGCGCCCATGCTTCCAGGCTGCGGGGGAGAAAAAAGAGCGCGCCTGAAGGCGGCAAGATATATTGCGCGGGTATCCGCGGGTGCAAATCTTTCTTTTTCCCCCTTTTTTTTCTTCCCTCCCGAAGGGACCTGCCTTGTCGGATCGCGATGCCCAAATACTCGGGGATTACCTCATTTCGCGCCGAGTACTTGGGCGTTGCATCGCGCAAAACTGCGAGCTTTATCAAAATGGAAATCTCTCGGCGACTGGCGGTAATCGAAAACAGTTCTTTCCTGTACAGTACGTGCTCGAATACGAGCCGCGTTTAGTGGCGGGGTTATATTTTGTCAAGCCCTAACGAGGCTCACGGAGGACGAGTTTAATGCTCCCGATTTTGTCGACCATTATATACACACAGTGACGCAAGGAGCGCCCGTAGAAAGATCAGCTGCGCTACAAGTGGGAAGGTGGCTTGCGGGAGTATAATTTTGGGTTGAAAGTCGTCTTCGCAGAGAGCTTGTGAGGGCCTTCTGCTTTCATTGGCTCGCGGTTGAATCACGTTGTGCGCTCGCGATGTCACGCGACATCTAATCACATGCGGAACGATTCGTCTTCGCATAACCCTCTGAAGCGACAGGAGCGTATTCACGTACTTTCAGCAATTCAAGTAAAGGGTGAATATTATTGAGTGTGTGGCTGTGTGCCATCGTATTTCACGCGTGAAGGCGATTTCATACGACGTCCCCGCCCGTGATTACTTTCGGCTCCTCACTGTCGCTTAATATGAGCCCGCGTCATCAACGAGAGGCAGCGTGCCTGCCTCGAGCTGGCTACAGTTCTCGTATATCGATTAGCTACACACCTGAGCTAACAACGCTTAGGTGCTTGCCTGGTGCACATGGGATGACGTTGCCACCTAGGGCGTAATTTAGAGGTTTGTCCGTTTTGAGTCCGTCTCAAGGTTTCCCCCTTTCGAGTGCTCCTTGATTATATAAGTCAAGACGACACGGACGTCACGCCAAACAAGCAGGGAGAGGGCTAACAAGACAAGCGGTTTCTGTGCATGGCAGAGGGCCCACAACCACAACTACGACTGGAAACGGGCGCGAAAAACAAGGCGTTTTTGAAACGGGAACTGAGGATTCCGCCCCTACTATATATGCTGCGAGAGCGGACGTAGAATGCGGGATGAAGTTTTCACGTCTGGGTATGCGCACCCGACTGACTTGTGAACAGTTGAGCTTTGATCGGCTAAGCCTTTTTTACAGTTTTATAGCTTTTACGGTGTTGGTTACTTTTGAGCACCATCCTTCGGTTCAATTTTTCTGATAAAGATCGCGGTTCTATGCGTCAGAGCTACACCATGAGTTGTGCGACGTGTTTCGAATTGTTTTCTCTCCTTAAATATTGTACATGTGGGCTTTTTTTTTTTTCACTGCCATCATTTTCGAGTCAAACGATATGGCCACTACGGCCTACAATCAAAACTACACCCTCATGGCTGAACAACACAACTCTGCAGCTGATACAGAAGCACGGAACGGCTAGAAGTTTTATTCAAGGGCGTCTTTTTTTATTCTGGTGTTATACCATTTCTCTGGCCAGAAAAGTAATGATTTCGTGTTTCTGCGGCCATTTGCGACGGCACCTATGTGCTTGGCCAATTAAGCGTTGTGAACAGCATTCCACAGGAGCTAACGATACAAAATGGTCATTATTTTCTTGTGCGTTCGTTTTCTTTCTTCTCTTCAGTTTACAATTTATTCCGCTGCCTGGGGTGAGCGCTGTCACGATAATGTTTTGCTTGTCTCCTAAATCACCCGCGCTGACAACGTCGCCGCCGGCCTCAAACCGACGGCCACACCGCTCCCATAAACCCGCTTAAGCATGAATAAAGCGATTTCTCTCTCTCTCTCTCTCAGCTAATATACCGCCGGTGCCAGATGAGATCATGTGAACGAATATGTGCGCATATATAGCATGGTGTAGCCCCACTGGTGCTGAAAAGACACTGAGCAGTTTTCATTCCGTAGTAAATTAGCGGATTTGTGTTGTCACTCGAAGCATGCTTCCACACCTTGGCCAGTGCATGCTGGGCAGAGCTGTCAGGCTTAACTTCTGAAAATCGCCGCTTTGATTTTACATTGTCTAAGCGGAACGTAGCAGCCTTGAGTGGTGCGCAAGCACGGATTGTAACCTGTTATGATTGCGGGAAGCGTGTGCGAATGTGAGCCCATTGTGACGTCACCTGTGCGGGACATCACTGTGTGGCCGTAACCGAAGTTCGGGCCAGCGAGGCGCACTGGTAAACAACTTGTAGTCGTTCTTTAGAACCGGTCCCCGCGGCGAGACAGCTATGCTTTATTTTCGCAGCTTTAAAAAGAAAACGCCACAGAAGTACGGTATACCTGGCACGTTACCAGACGTCAGATTTCTGTACAAACCACGCTGAATGCAAATACTGTCGTACTCTCGAGACCTGCTGAGTTGAGCCAGCACCATGAGGAATTTCAGCACGCTCCACTGCACTGCTACTTTGTACAAGCGCACAGTTTTTTGTTACATTAGATTATACTATAGGGCGGTTTGCGCTGCGAGAAAAATATTTCATGGTGTGTTCTTCCTACGTCATGGCTATATATATATATAGCTATATATATACATAGCTATATATATCATGGCTATATATATACAAGACTCTTCGGTCTTGTTTACTTGGAAGATTCGATGCGCCGCAGCGACGAAGTGATGTCGCGAACCGAGTGCACACAGTAGAGATTGGGAGGTGGCTGGTGGTGAAGTTTCTGGGAGCGCTATCGATTGCCGTATCAATCGTTTAGGGAAAAAAACGGAAAGTGGCGGGCATCACTGTTGTTATGTCCAAGATGGCGACGCCAATCTTCGTTGGGGTCCCGTGCAACTCGACAAAGCGAACTTCGAGATCAGTATAGCGGTACATGTGTCCCACATGTCGCAATGTTTTGCTCTATTTGCATGAAGCTACCGCTACAATTTTACACTGCAAACGTGCGATATTAAAAATTTTAATGTCTCAGTTCGACTTACTTACTACATTCGGTGATACAGTCGTCCAACTGAAAAACAAAAGAGCGCTAGAGGGCCACAATGAACTTTTTAAAACACAAATTTCAGGATTTTGTTTATGTCGACCACAAGTTTTGGTGTGGCTCATGGATAGTAATGGTCATCGCATTCGCACATATTTCTAGACTACGCCTGTATCTTGTCCCTAAACCCAAATGACACAGAAACATGTTCCCTTCAGCTCTTTGTTTTCCGTTCGCCCGTCGTTTGCTGTTGACTGTATACACTGGTAATAACGGTTCAAAAGAGCAGTGATACAACGAAACGCTATCGCATTCCAGTAGATAACCGTCGTTGAATGGAATGCAGGGGCACGAACGTTCCTTGCAGTCGCAAAGTTTACTTCGGCTTGGGCGCCGCTCGTCCGCCGCCACAAAACGCGCGGTTTCGTTCATTTTGTTTAAATAGGTCGTGTTTTATCCACTTCGGCCGCTAAGGCGATGTTCAGACTACCGACGCAAAAGCCATATAGTGGTCTATGGACGTAAAAAAAATGGTGGGTCACGCAATTCGGTTGGCTGAGTCGTGAAATGACGTCATTCGTTAAAGTTATTACGACAGTTGCGACAACAGTCTGAACCCGGCCTAACTGTCCCGGTACGAACGGCATCAACTAAGCACTCTTATGCGTCCAGTTACACAACTGCTTGTACGCAATCGACCAATGCGTTTTCATGAAAATCCGTTCGCGCAAAAAAACAGTAAAGTGGAAGTGTGGGCCTGTTGGTTCATCATGTTCAGGGAAAAAGCGTTGTTTTTCACTGGTTTTTTTCCCTGAACAAAAAAACGTTTTCGCATGACCCGTCGTTACGCACACCTTTACATATATGTGTACGTACGCTTGTTGCGTACACTGCAATAAAATGGAAATATTCGTAATGTGACCGACGCACTGGTTAACATAAAGTTAACTAATACCTACTCCCACCTACTCCCGTTGAGGACTACTCTGTTTGTAATCGCCCGGCCGCGCACAACTTGCAAACATTGACAAAAGGCTGCTGGCAAGTCTTTTCCGCTCGGCTTTGGATTGAACGCAGTAACTGAGCAGGAAGGCTATAGTTAGCTCAGTCAAGAAAGAAAGAAGTTGTCAAACAGTACTAGCTGTTAATCGACCAGATTTAGAGAAATCCCCAAAGTGAAGTAAGTTTGTGTGAAGGAAAATTTGACATTCACCTCGATGGCGGTGGTCCCGGGTTCGAATCCTGGACTAGGATGAATTTTTCTTCAACTGCGAAGTTTCCAAGGAAGCTGTACAGCTTTCCTTTGTAGCCGTACGGCTGCATTGAGGAGGATGTCAAATTTCCCTTCACAGCAGTAGGTATTGCGGATTTCGTCTGCTCTCTGCCGAAACTTGTTTTCCGCGTCTTTCGATCGAGCGACCGCTGCCACAAGCTTGTTGCGTGTTTTATACTGCGTATCTCCGTCGCCTCCACCTGTGATTAGTGGCGTAATTTTTGTTCGGAATAACTCGCTCACTTCTTATAGTTAACGAATTGCCGAGTGTTCGTACGAACATGCAAGGCTTCCGGTGAATCACTTTGGGCGCCATTTCCCAATTAATCCTGGATACGTCCGTGCTTGCGGAGCCTCTTGGGCGTTGTCCGAAGAGGTACATTATAATAGACACATTATTAATCACGAATGGCGGAGAGTTTTAGCTGGCCGTATTTAACGGTCCGCTCCGATAGCAAGCGGGGGCGCCATTACGCATGCCTGCCGCGCTTGGACGCGAGCGGCATTGGCTGCTGACGCTCAGGTTGTGCTGAGCGGGCCGCCGGGAAGTTAACACCTCGAGGTTTTAAATTGCAAATAGGGGGCGGCCTTTTTTTGTCCCAACGCCAGTTGTTATTCGCCAGTGCGGCGAACACAATGAGACGCCTCTCTCATATCGAAAAGGTCGAGACGCCATGATGAGTAACAATAAGAAATGGCGAATTAAGTGATATGTCGCCGTTAGCAGTTTTAACTCGCAAGGTTGAAAGGGACCAAGCGCGCAGTTTGACTGACAGCTTCCCAGAACCGAAGGCAGCTGTCTTCACGCTGCCGGTGATGGAGTGCCTCTCCCTCCCGTCGCAGAAAGACGCTGCCTTTTCGTGCTGAGGCCGACGATAGCTGGCTGCAGGGGCGCCATAGCGACAAGCACCGCTCCGGATTTCAAAGTGCGTGTGCGCGTATGTATATATGTATATATATATATATATATATATATATATATATATATATATATATATATATATATATATACAGCAAGAAAGGTTCCTGGGTAGTAAGTTAAGCCTGCAGTTATAAAGTTACAAGGAAATACAACATTTGTTCTTATATTTCAGCCGGGGACCAGCCTTTCTCGAAGATCAAAGCTTGGCATGGGGCGACAGAGTTTAAATACCTTGTTAAACTCTGCTGAGGCCATGTACTACCTTCATTTTGGAGAAAGGCCGGTCCTCTGCCGACGAAACATCAGAAGACTGCGCACTTTAGCGTGTGCGTCTATATTTATATATTTATAGCGTGTATCGAAAGTATTCACCTGAAGGTGTACAGTCGTCAAAACTGTTAACAACAACAAAGAACGAGGTGCCAGCGTATGCACAGAGCGGCAGCTTACGATAGCACTCGGGCTGCTAAGCCAGGCTGTGCGCATGCGCTGAAACACCCGAGGGCAGTAGGGCAGCATCGTGAGTGCCGATAGCCAGGCGCCAAAGATGCGGCTTAAGCTATCGTGAGCTGCCACTCCGTGCGCAGGCAGGCACCTCGTGTTTTGTTGTTGTTAACAGTTTGGACGACTTTACATTTCAGTTTTCTATTCATGTCGAATTTGGCGCAGTCAGTTTATAATTCCGAAATCATTTAATAAATAAGCCCAAGCGTCGGCGTAATTATGTCGGTGTAAGTTTTAATATTTTAACATTAGGGGTTCTGGTGTCTTGTTTCCCCCCTCTATCTTCGGGTTTTCTATGCTGCTGATGCAATGGCGGAAAGGCGATGCAGTCAGTTGGGCTACAGAGCGTTACTGTAGTCTAACGGGAACGAAGACCACTTGCAACGCTTTATATCGGCCGGGCATATTTTTTTTTACCTTAACACGTCCCGCACAGATACGGGAGAAGTGGCCATCGCCCTCGCCATCATGGGTACACGGGCCAGCGTAATCATATCGGATTCCAAAACCGCCATGCGCAATTACGCAAGAGGGAGAGTTTGTATGGAAGCGGCGCATATACTGCGGACCCGCTCTGAGACGACATCAAGACAAGTCCGTCTGGTTTGGACACCAGCGCACTCGTCCCTCCCGGGGAACGAGATGGCACACGAGGCAGCCCGAGGATTCTGCAACCAGGCTGACTCTGAGTCCGAAGAGGTGCCGTCTGACACGTGGGGGAGGGATCGGCTCTGGACATATAAGGAAATTACCCAGCACTATAGGCTGAGTCGCCTGAAACTTCCGGCAGCTCACAGATCCCTCACAAGAGGACAATGAGTAGCGTGGCGTAGGCTGCAGACATTCACTTTCCCCCACCCCGCCCTATGCCATCGACAGTACCCAGAAAGGTACCAGGACACATGCAAATGGTGTGGACTGCCAGCTGCTTCACTGGCCCACATGGTTGGGTCCTGCCATCTCAAACCCCAGTCCGCCAACCCCGGATTCCACATCAGTAATTCCGAGCAGTGGGAGGCCGCGCTGCTCAGCTGCATTCCCGAAGTACAAGCTGCGGTCATCCAGCTGGCTGAAGACGCCGCCAGGGTCCATGGGCTCCTGGCCGCCGTCTGACGAAGCGCCCACCCGGAACGTCTCTCTCGGGTGGTTACGCTCAGCAAAGATGACAAATAAAGTTCTCTCTCTCTCTCTCTCTCTCTCTCTCTCTCTCTCTCTCTCTCTCTCTCTCTCTCTCTCTCTCTCTCTCTCTCTCTCTCTCTCTCTCTTTGCACCACTGATACGTCTACCTGTGCGGGAAATTGGTGATCTACGACGTTATAGAAGGAACAGACATAGCTCTGCTTTCGCAAGTAGGGTAATTCGTAATTTGTTACCTAATGTTTCAAGCAATGAAATTACTGGGCCTAGACCGTTGACGCATCGTCTGCGATTTTTTTGAACCTAGCTATGATCACCGAAATTGACATGCGGCGTTGGGGACGCAGAACTTGGCGCGGTTTTTGATCGTGGCAGACCTAGCATGTTCAGGATTATACCAGTCTGTACAGTGTTTCGCAGTTTCGCTGTTGCGAAACTGCGAACACTGTACAGTCTTGGTATCAGGCAGTGACGCCGTCGCTGCCTGATGGTTTGTTTCAGATTATTTGCTTCGGTTGGGGCCAACGTCAATCTCTTACCAGCACTTCATCCCTCAGTAGAATGTGGTGGTAGTCGATATAATGTGATTTCAGCTCTGAATTATTGGAACGAAGGGACAACGAAGGCAACTCCGGGCTTCGTAGGTCAAACCATACACGTACGTTGAACTATACGTAAAGAAGAAGCGAGACTAAAGCAGACTCTCAGCGACATGTCCACGCAATCAGAGATTATGGCTTTGGCAGGTTAAGTGCATTGAACTGAATGGGTTACGTAGCACTACCTTTGTTTGTGATTGGATGCGAATATGTGTCGCGCTGGCTTCCGTGGTCGCGGATTTTGTTTCCTGCCGTGTAGGCGTAGTAGAGAGAGAGAGAGAGAACACGCATGTGGAGAAATCTCGGCGAACGTTATAAATCCAGAAGTAGTCTTAACTACAGCTACAGAATATACGACTGGGCACACTATGTAATGAAGGCTTTGACTATCAAAACAAAAAGACATGATGACATCCGGGCGTTCTGCTTAAAGAGGAATTTTATCGAGCTTTTCTCATCAGCCCATTTGGTAGTGATACTTAGTAACGATTTAATACGGCGCACAATGTTCGTGAAAAGACGCTTAAGTTTGGTAAACTAAGCTTTTTTTTTTTTTTTTCAGTTGAGCGCGATCGTCGAGTCTCCGCTTTGCTCTGCGGTATAAAATATCTAGGCTTTGCATTCTACCTCGCTAGTTGACTAAACAACACTTCAAAGGGGGGAAGAATGTTCGAGGAACAGTGCGGTTGGCGTGTGCAAAATGTTTCAAGCGAGACCCAATCCCGGTTCGTGTGCGACGAAGGCCGAGCCATTTTGTTTAGCCGGCGCTATAAACGTCCATCAAGGTTAGCGCGTGTGTCACATCGTGAGCGATCGTACATTGTGAGTAGCAATGGAAGAGCTAACAAACGCGGCAATCGAGAACAGTTGTCTTGTCACCACTTTTCTGGGTTCGAACTAAGCACTTCTCGGTAATCGTACTATTTCCATCCGCGGCGATAAGGTCGCCAGAGAAAGCGGGGAATTAAAGCAGACGTCACAGTTCTGAGAAGCGCGTGACTTTCTCGGCGGCCGCGGAATCGATGCGGCGACCTACGCCGCATGCATACATAGACCGCGGATGACGCACAGCGAAGACTTGTTTACCACTTGACTTGCCGGTCGCGCGCTCTTTCGCCTGAACCGCTCGTAATTCACACCTAGAGCAGAAATAAGACAAGGCGTAACGGTAAATAACATGATATGCCCTCGGCGGCAGCCGACAGCGCCACTGGGGCGATAAATCAAACAATGGTTTTCAAATTTTGATCGAACGTGCCGAGCCATTGTTGTTCCGCAAGCTGTTTTCTTGCGGCTGTTGAACCCAGCCGCCTACCGGTCGGAACAAATGAAGAGCGGAGAAGAAAAAAAAAAAAAAAAAAACAGGCGCGCTATATTGCGTGCTGTGCACTTCATTGTCTCGAGCGAGATGTGCGCCGCTGTTCCCTACGCGCCGAGTGACAGGAGCAAGACATTTCTACGGACCAGACAAAGGTGCCGAGACGCCGCACATGTGTTACAAAGCGCGGGCAAATAATGCCCGCTTCCGAGAAGCTACGCCGGTGATGGATCGAGCCGTTCGGATGCTTTGGCCTCTTATTATTCCTGCGCTCAGAAGATCAGGAGAGAAGGAGGGACAGAACAGAGACAGAGAGAGAGAGAGAGAGAGCGCGCGGGGCGTTCGACGCCCGACGTTAGCACATTGGTCGCTGGGCCAGTGACGCGTGGAACTTCTTTTCCTTGTTGCGCGGTTAAACGTACCAACGGGAATTTCTTGCAGATGTTTTAGCTTCCGCGCGAACATTCATTTGTGTATGTGGACCTCATTTTCGAAAAGGCGGTATGAATAGCAGTCAACGCAGGGAGTAAGTTCTCCGGGACATCCTGAAGAATGGCCGCCATAGAGGTAGCGTAGTGTAACCTACAAGCGCCATGTATGTTTCGTAAACTGATTTTGCTTGGTGAAGCAGGCCGTGTTTCATGCCTTATACGGCGCTTGTGCGTTGTATGCGTCTGCTAGCCTGAGCCGTTATTAATGCGACAGAACTAAATGGTCCATTAAGCGAAAAAGCCGACATCGGCGTCTGTAGCAGCGAAACGTCACCTAACCCCCCCCCCCCCCCCCCCCCCTTCCACTGACTGCGGCGCGTAGCACATATTCGCAGGGGCGTATTTACTGTTGTTTTGCTTGCACTCACCATAAGTGCCTAGGTGCCCTCGGAAATTTGGTTATACATCTCCGCGGGGATTTTTCTGGCCATGCTTATGGATGTTAACGCGCCCGTTTCGTTCCGTAACTTCCCGTAACGTAACGATCCAGGAAGACTCCGAAGGAAGGTAGCTGGCTTGTAGTAGGTAGAAGAAGTGATGTTCCCTACTGGGAAGAAAAATTCCCATTTCTAGGTTCACAAATTCCCTATTTTGTGAGATTTTCCCCCGCATGTTTCTCAAGAATTCCCTCCAAATTTCCCTTCATTCTCGTTTTGTAGCTGATAGATCTTTACGTGGATTCCTGTTCCGTTTGGGGCGTTAGCCAGCGCCACCTATGCCTACTTTACGTAGCCGTCAGGACGCAGATGTCGTTCAGAGATTCAGAGTGAACTAAATTCCACTACATCGCCGCTCAGCAGCATTTGACTTTGCAGCTCATGTTCTGCACCAAACAGCATGCTCACTATACGTGCTAAATCTCTAAGTTAAAACTTCCCGTATGAACAATAGCCACACATGGTTGGGTAAACGAGGTATTTAAGCTAAGCTCCGGGGCTGTGGGCACGTCTTGTTAACAGCAAGCGGACTAAGGCGTACCCAAAGTAGTTTTTTTTTTTGTATATTGCGCAGTATTAATACATGCGAACAGGCTTCAGTCCTTCAGCCGCCGCTGTTTCATGCGTTACTAGATCTTTCTTATGGACTATTCTTTCCTCTATGCTCTTTCGTATTTTATAAACTGTATGGGAAGCGGTCTAGAATGCTTGTGGCTTGCGGGAGCACGACTGCGGATATTTGAACATAGATCCGACGAAGTGTAGCGGAACTTTTAAAAAGAAAACAGAATGATAAATGATGCAAGGTCCGGATTACTGGCATTATTTTTCCTTTTTCCTCCGAGACTCTTAAAATTCCCTGCATCTATTAAAGATTCCCTTTTTCCCTTTTGACCAAAACTACAGCTGAAATTTCCACGAAAAAGGGAAAATTCCCCGCACGGAACATCACTGGGTAGAAGCTTGAGATTTCGGGCCCTGTGTGGCGCACTCGAAGTGCATTGCAACTGCTATTTGCAGCTTCGCCCGATGCTCGTCGAGTGCCTTCGCGCCTGTCTTTACTTGGGGTGTGTAGTGCTTTTTGTTTTGTTTTGGCGCTTTCAGTGGTTTATGTTCAGTGCAACGTCAGGGCGCCTCATTTATGTTTGTTTTTCTTTTCCTTTTCTCTTCTTTCGCCCGCAGCTGGACGCCAAGAAGAGCCCTCTGGCACTACTGGCGCAGACATGCAGCAACATCGGCGCTGACAACCCCAACATCAAGCCTATAATCCCACCGCTGGAGAAACCAAAGGACCAAGACAAGAGCAAGGGCAAGTCATCGTCGCTCTCTTCTTCTTCGACGTCCTCATCGAGCCAGCTGGACGATAAGCCGTCCTTCAAGCCCTACGAGTCGGCGAAGAAGGAGGACGCAGCCTCCAATGGTGACGTGGGCGGCGGAAAGAAGTCCCCTTCCTCGTCGTCCAAGTCCCCGCCGCGGGTGGCCAGCTCTTCGCCCGCCGCGTCCATCGCCTCCAGCGGCAAGGCCTCGCCCACGGCGTCCGAAGGCGGCCACTCCAAGTCGGACGCGTCTTCTGGCTCCGCGACGGTCATCACGACAACCAGCTCGTCGTCCTCCTCGTCTACGCCTTCGTCGCAGAACACGCTGAGCGGTCTGGGCTACGGCGGCGCAGCGGCCCTGGGCCTGGACCTGGCGCGCGACAAGGACGCGCTGTCGCAGCTGACGTCGCTGAGCGCCGCCTACAAGGGCCTCAACCCGCTGGCCAACTGCTGCTCCCCGCTGCTGAGCGGCCACCTGCCGAGCGCCGTGGACAACGCGTTCCAGGGGGCGGCGCTGGCCAGCCAGGCGCTCAAGCTGGGCAGCTACCCGGTGGGTTCGCCCCTGTCGCCGTACGTGGGCTACGCGCGCGTCAAGACGGCCGGCGGGGGCACGTCGCTGGTGCCCGTGTGCCGCGACCCGTTCTGCACCAACTGCCAGATGAGCATGCAGAGCGCCCAGCTGGGCGTCTGTCCCAGCGGCTGCTCGCAGTGCAGCCACGACCGGCTGGGCCCCGGGCTGGGCCTCAACCCGGCGCTCATGCCGCCCGGCCTGGGCTCGCCGCTGTACCCGGGCTCGGCGGCGCACTCGATGCTCACGCGGCCCAACGTGTGCAGCTGGATGGTGGGCGACACGTACTGCGGCAAGCGGTTCTCCACCTCCGAGGAGCTGCTCCAGCACCTGCGCACGCACACCAACCTGTCGGTGACGGACTCTGGCGCGCTGCCGCTGCTGTCGCCCAGCCTGTCGGTGCCCTCGGCGCCCAGCGGCCTGAGCGCGGCCGCCGCCGCCTGCCACCTGCACTACAGCACGGCCCCGTCGCTCACCACGCCCGCGGGGCTGCGCAGGACCTACCCGACCAGCCTGAGCCCCGTCGGCTCGCTCTCGGCGCGCTACCACCCGTACAAGCCACCCATCCCGGCCTTCCCCGGCACTCCGTTCGCGCCCCTACCTCACCCGTCGCTCGGCATGTACTACTCGCCCTACGGACTTTACGGACAGAGGTTAGGGCCTCCCGTGCACCCATGAGCCTTTCCCCCGTGGACACTCGCCAGTGCAGTGCCACCTCCCCCGCGCTCTACGGCTGCTCACATGTAAGAAAGTTCTCTCGCGTGGACTCTGTGCGTCAAGGCGTGGCCCTCCTCATCCCGAGCGTAGCACTGTGTTATGTAACGATCTCCTTCGGGCCCTCGCCGGCTTTGTGCGTTGCTCCCCCGCCGGTGTTGCTCTTTCGTTCTGTCCCCTCGTTTCTCCTCCTCAGACCCGCGTGTTCTAGACTCCCGTAGCGGCTTGTTCCAATCTCCTCGCAACAGATATACTTATTGACAGGCTTATTTGTGCCGGAAATATATGCAAGCAATATGCATCACTTCCTCCTAGTTTGCCGCTGTAGCGTAAGCAACAGGGAATGCACGCATTTAGCCGCCTCTGTGGCTCCATTTAAGCATTCGCAATAATACCATCTGCAAGCTTTACGCACCCAAAAGCGCCGTGTGATTTCAAAAGCGTAGTAGCCCACATCACTCGCACAATGTCACAGTTTCCGTTTTGTTTTGTTTTCGCGGCCTTCTTTGTGCACAAATGTCAGCTTCACGCCTCAGTAGTGGATTGAGGCTGCGCTAAAATAGCCGATTGAAGAAACAATGCGTGGTTCGCAGTTTTGTGAAGACACGAAGCCCTGCTTGTGCCTCGCCGCGTCCCTCTTGACATGGCTTTGACTCTCTCAGACGTTCTCCCACCTGTTCACTGCAGTGTCGCTCCCTCGATGCGTGTGGCGGTTGTTGGCGTACTTGGAAGGGCGGGTGTCGTTCTCCGATGCTACGACCCTGCGCTGTTAATGTTCACGCTCACTTTCAAACTTTAGCCAAAAGTACTACTCTGGGGTCTTCCAGCGCGCTCTTTGTGAAGTCGTTATTCTGTTTACTTTTATTTGGTTACACACTTTCGTGCTGTGCGTTTGTAAGAAACGGGGGGGGGGTGTAATCAGGTCAGCTGGCAGTTGGAACGGCCCATCATGCATCGAGAGGGAGGCCGAACAACTCGCTGGAGTATTTGCACACCATGACGGTAGCTTGTCACATTGGCTGTAGTTAACGGCCGTTGCTGCTTTGTCTTCACTGTTACTTATGACCTTTGCCACTGCTCCGCCATAGGGCACTTAGCCTTTTGACGCTGAATAGTCGCACGGTTTCTTCAGGGAGTTCTGTGCCAATTTGGCCAGCGTCAAAGTTCAATTTGCAGTATAGCGAAAGATGGGTCCTTGTACGTTCTCTCTCTCTCTCTCTCCCTCGCTGTCAAGCTCAATCAGGAGTGCTGCCTATTAAATCTTCGTTTCTTTTAGGTTACTAAAATAGTGAGGAGCGGCCCTTGCAAGTATCACCGCGAAGGTATTCCCACTTCTATTTCGTTTCGCGAGCTCAAGCCGAAAGGGAGAAGGGGCTGCTTCTGCACATGCGTACATGTTCACTGCCATCGTCGAGACCATCGCTAAAATGTCGCATTCAGTTTAAGTATAAGCGCCAATTTCACCGCCTCTTTCATTGTAGACTCAGGTTGGGCTCCCGCGTGAGGCGCTGTACTGCAACGCGCGGAGAAAGCGGCAAAGTGCGCAGTACGATATTCATAACGAAAGGAAAACAACGGCTAAAAGCGGCGCGCTTGGTCGGGTACATTTTTCAGCCGGCAACGAGCGAGGCATCTCCCTGATTGCCCCATCGATCAGGCTGACGAATGGCGGCCGGCGCGACGCGATGGCCTCGCTAATCTAAATGTAGCGTTTCTCCGCATGGGGCCAGATTAGCATACCCCGTGAATCGCGTGATGCGAATGCGAGATTGGCCGGGAGCAGCATGCAGTCCTGTGCAGGCGCGCACTTTATAAACATTCGTCGCGGCGCAGCGTTTTTGCGACTCGGACACGCGCAGAATTCGACCTGCTCGCGGACGGATGGCTATCTTGAACGACGAGCCGCGGGCCGAAAGCGCACCTGCTCGTCGTGCTTGCGCTGTCCGAGCATACCGTTCTACGGCGGCGCTGAGGATAGCATATTAGGTCCAGATTAACCGGGATTCGTTTGGTCTTGTGTGCTTTATCGGCAGCTTGTTTGCGTGCTCCTTGATCAGCTGGCTACGAGATAGAGAGAGAATCTCGGGCTGTAACTAAAGCCCACGCAGCTGTTTTTTTTTTTTTTTACCGCAAAACGTGAGAGAAGAGAGATGACACGGATTTACATTGATGCAGTTTGTTCAAGTGACTCCTGGGCTTCAATATCAGGCGCGCGTTGTAGGCTACGCCTTTTACAATGCGTGACACCGATAGACTAGTGCTTTATAATATAACAGCTGACGTACCGTAAAAGGGAGGGCTAAAACTTGGATGGATCAGCAGTTTTTCCGCGTCACTCTTTTGGGACGCAGCGACTGCTTAACTTTATCTCGATCCGCATATCCTGCTTGCGGCTGTGGGCCAGCTGTGTTCGAGTCCGCCGTGGTGTACGCGTGCGTTTTGTCGGGTCAACGGGAAAGCGGCAGGGGCTAAAGCCACTTACGCCGCCATGCGTCGGTAGGGCCCGGTGGATTTAAACCGATGGGGCGGTGTGTTGCTCCTAGGCCGTTAACCTGAGGGGCCATTTTTCGAGACAGGCACTATCGGCGCAGTGCAGCGTTTCTTCAACGTGGTGCGATCTCTCCTGACGTCGAATGCTAAGTCAAGGGTGTCCAAAGCGTGTTGCCAAAATAACCCTATCTGTTTTTGGGTTTTTTTTCTCTCTCTCGCTCTCGCTCTCTCTCTCTTTTACTTCGAAATGTGTTCCAGTTACACTGTCTCGTCTCTTTATTCATGTGGGAGGATTGTAACATATACACTGTACAGAAATATGCCTGTTCGCGTTTTTGTCTCGTGTGTTGCGCGATTTCTTGGAAAGTTGGTGGTCACTTTCATTGTTTTCTTCTTGTGTGTGATGATCGAGTCGTGTACATTAATAATATATTTGAAGCCAGCGCGTGCGAAACGCGCACGCGATAGCCTTTGTTTTGTATTATTATTATTATTATTTTGTTTATTGTTGTACATACCCCTTGATGCCGATGACCCTGCAAATACATGACACTGACGAAAAACCTGAGCATTTGTTGCCTCTCACTCATTCCTCGTCTGCTTCTACGAAGAAGAAAGATGGGAGCTTTCAAGCACGGCAGTGAGCTCCCAGGAACAGCGTGTGATCCTGGTTGGCACGCTAGATAGGCTACTGAAAACTGACCGCAAGCTGCTGGTGGCACTGCGGGTGTGCCTTCCCGCTGTCGTGGGAGCTGGATCGAGTACTAAAGGCGTTGTCGCTTTTGCCATCGCCAGGGTGCATCTGGTGAACGACCAGGTAAGGGAAAGCAACCAATGGGGAGAAAAGTTCTGTAAACGAATATCTGGCATCCACCTGAAACTCAGTCATGCGGCTACAAAGGAGGTCCGTCGCAGTCCTTGCGACTGGCATCCTGGTTAGCTTAGTTTATAGAGTGGCTGCCCTGTAGATAGGTAGTGGTCCCGAGTTATTCAACTCCGAAGTTTTCTGAGAAAGGCGTAGCAGCTTTGCTTCGAAGCCGTATCGCTACATTTCAGGTGGATTTCAAGTTTTCTTTGGAAGTGCATCTGTCCAACGCAGTTGGTAGCAAAGCAGTACTGGCCTTCGTCATTCGCGGTCCTTTCTGGATGCACTCGCGTAAGTGGCACCGAAAAATAAATCGGGGTCCTTTCACCTTGGGAAGAGGAAAGTCCAGCGGAGCTGGCAAATGTAGGCGCTTAGCTAGATTTGGTAGTGACCATGTTGAATTATAAGGACAGTGGCCCGATCTACATGTCACAGACAAAGGACGCACACGGTTGGTGAGTAGGGACAATGACGTTTTATTATAGCCAGCGCGGCTACGCGAACTCACAGCGCAGGCTCTAGTGCGCCGCACAAAGGAGCGCGCGGCATTGCGCAATGGCAGGGGGTGGGGGAGAGAGACGCCACGCGTGGCGATCAGTATACACAACTTGGGAAAGAGGCAACGGCGGTGGAGAGGAGTATTTATGGGGCTGTAACCATACTCCCTCCGTAGACGGCCATGCTTCGCTGTGCAACACACAATCTCACAATGTGGGAAAGCAGCTTACTAAGCTTACACTGATCTTAAAGCCGGCTCGACCTCAGGACACAGACGCATTGCTGGGAAGAAATTTTTTTCATGGGCATTGTAAGGCATCTCATATCAAAATATAGAGGTCCTAAAGCCCCTTTTTTTATTTTTGTGAATTTTCCCATACGCTGCCAAGTCCCCGAGTTTTCGTTCCACAGGAGCGCGAGAACTGGAGGGATTATTCATACAGCTTCGCTGCAATACATGTCGGATGCGCTCGCTCTGCTTCCGTGCGCATAAATCTTGGCCATTGCAGTTAAGTGCATGTTAGTGTACCAACAATTAAAAAGAAGTGGCAGAATATTACGTTTCAGGTAACCCCCCCCCCCCCCCCTTCCTCCTTCACGGCTGGGCTAACGCATTATTTTGGAAGGGCATGGGGTTAAGTCTAGGCACATTGTTCCGGTGACCTAGTTCAGGCACTTGGGGATGTTGGGGCACTGTCCGGGGTCACCGTGAAGTCGGAGAGTCTTGTGCAAACGTGTAATGATCTCCGACGCTTGGGCTCGTTTATTTCTAGAGGAGATTGACCACGGCGCATCTGCTATCTCCACGTTTTCTATTTAGTTTGTACTACGGTTTTTTATCCCCGTAAGGGAATAGATATCTGATGGGACCCGCTTCTGACTCAAAGGATGCTTTCACACGCCAGGTATATGGGAAAAAAGAGCATGCACATTCATGGGCTCAAGCTAGCGCCCACCGGGGTTGGGGAGGACGGAGTGAGCGATTAAGACGTTACCGGTACCGTCGTCCTTGCCCTGTCAGGTGGTGCACCACAGTGGTAAGAGACGTTGCCGCGTGGATACGGCATGAAATTATGAGCTGATGGACGACATCAAGCCGGGACGAATGTCTGTCGCGTAATTGTCGATGAACTTGTAAAAAACATATGCGAGCTTCGCATTCATCCCACAGATGCGGTTATGAAAGCTTGGAGAGCACATAGCAATGCCAAGTGCACTGCGTGACCGTACGAAATAGAAAAATCACTCTGCTGATTCAGGTTTAGCTGAGCTACGGTACTGGAACGTTTCTGGCGCGTAAATACGAGTCTCTTCTGTTGGGCTTCCAGATTTATTCATTCATTGCCAAGCACCGCGGTACGGTTGCCCCTTGAAAGAAACCGCGCACCAGAGTGTAAAACTGGTGAGAGATCTGCGGGGAGTCTGGGAGGAAGGGGGGGGGGGGGGGGGGGGACACTCTTGCGCACAACTCCACGTTCGGGACATGCGAAGGAAAGACAGGAGCCCGTCTAGCCCAATACGCGAGCGATTTGATTAGGGCAATACTGCCATCGAGTGTTTTCTGCTCGTGTGAAACCTGTTAGAAATTTCGGTAACGTTTTGACTGCTGCTACGAAAGGAGGCTTTGCTAGAGGCTTTGGCGAATACTTTCTGGCGAATTTCAGCTGTAAAAGGGCAATACTCCGAGATCAGGAACGAAGTGCACGTCTTTAGACGAGTTAGTTCTGCGTCTTAGGGGCCTGCAAGAGGGTTTGGTTTTGGGCAGAAGTAGCTGTGCTGATCATGTCAGAAGCAGGATCATGCTCACAGGAATATGCTAGCAAGGAATATGCTGTTGTTCTCTCATTTTATTATTTTGTCTAACAAATATTTCCTTGTAACCCCTGCTGCCCACTACTTGGTGATTTTTGACACCCCCCTCTCCCGTGTTCCCTCTCTAGAAAGAGCGTGCCCATGGCTGTGGGGGCTTGTATTGAGAGCGAACTCCTCCATTTTTTTCGTATAATCCTAGCTTGCTTGGCAGGGCTAAATCGGTACCGCTCTCGCCGTATGCGTGACCTGGACTGAGCTGCCCATTCATTTTGCGCGACAGATTATCTGGATGTTCCTGCATTAACGGAGAATGTCGGGAAGTGTTCTGCACCCTCTTTGTAAGATAAATGAGCGCGCGCCTCTTTCGGGCGCAAAGGTTGGTAAGGATGCTTCTATATATGCGTCACAATCAGTTATCATATATACATGTTACTATAAGTTATGGTATAGCGTATTGACTTTCGTTGCACAAACTCTTCGCTTAAGCGTCTTGGTACCTGCAGTGGGATCTAAACGTTTGAACGGAATGAAGCACGTAAAGATCCGAAAATTGTCCAGGACCGAAGAGAGACTCAAAAACAAATCTTAATTGTTTTGAAAAAAAAAGTAAAAAAATGGTGGGCAGAACCACTAATATGGGGGAGGCTTGATTACTTAGCAAACGTTTTTGTTTTCACTAGGTTGCACGTGTTCGCGACATAAAACATAATTGACACGGGGCGCAGCCAGAAGGCGTGCACGAAACTGCTGCGTCTCGCCAGCGGCGGTGTCCGCGTGATTTGCTGCGGGAGCGGCTGTGTTCCGTTCGATGCGGCATCCTCCCCCACCTCTACTGCGTTTCCACTGCCGCTCACCATCCCCCCCGCCTTTTTCCGTGGTTCGCCTGCTGCAGCGCTCTCTCTCTCTCTCTCTCTCTCTCTCTCTCTCTCTCTCTCTCTCTCTCTCTCTCTCTCTCTCTCTCTCTCTCTCTCTCTCTACACCGATTTCCTCACGCGAGCATTTATGTTCCAGCATTATTTCGCTTTGGCCGTGCAGCTGAACAGAAACAGAAGCAGACAGACAGTTAGACAGACAGACAGACAGACAGACAGACAGACAGACAGACAGACCAAATTTTTTACGTTTAGGTAACCCAAGAAGGACGTTTGTAAAAAAAAAGGAGTGAAAGGAGCAAAATGGTGCGGAGGAGGTTCTGCCATGCTCAGCAGGCCTCAAACTACCGCACTCCGGGTTCCCTTAAAGGGGTCGTGAAGAGATTTTCAAAAAAACTGTGTTGTGCGTGCGCTTATAACCGTGGAACCTTGATAAACAAACAATGCATACCCGTTTCGTCGTCCGATATCGGGAAATAGGTAAATAAATGCAGTTACGGTTTCACCGAGGCTTTCCTCCTCAACTCGTGAAGTGACGTTTCAGTAAGTCAGTAAGCAGCCAATCACAGTTCTCCCTCGTCTGCACAATATGTCGGCATAGGGCGGGCTTGCAAAGGGTCAGATAAAGCTACAACATCGGCGCCATGATGAAACTCGCCCTGCAACTGAACGGGAGACGTCTGATCTCTGATACGACTGATCAACATGGTCGAACTTTCAGTCAACAACACCGGCGAGTGGCGCAGGCAGAAGTAACCACGTTTAATCTAAACTGGGCATTCGTAAACTGTTTACGCTGCTTTCCACGAGTCTAAACTGTCGTTTTGCTAGCCGATATTCTTGCACAAGTTTGCCGACGTCTGTCTCACGTAGCCTGTAATGTGAGTTGCGCGAACGTGAAACTTCTGACCTGACGAGATACATGACCGAACGCTTAAAATGAGAGTTTATTACATAAACACGTTTATCGAAGGAACTTCGAGTAGTCGAACTTAAAACCCACTCATTATTCACTCATCAAGCGCAAAAATAACTAGCGAGAACGATACAGCGCCGAGTCGCCGAGTCCCAACATCACGCAGTTCGACGATTGCTTTCCTGTTTCCTGCAATAAACAATGCTGTTAACGCTGTTTTGTTGACTGTATGCGCTCCGCTTTGGCTTACTGCAGAAGCGCTCAACAGTAAGTTGGCGGTTGAAGCTCTGGGTAGATTAGAATTTATGAAAACACGACAGACTTCTGGGTTACAAATGCGAAGAGGCTCTTATGCAGCAGTTTTTCGGCGCGCGCGCTTCCCGCGGCGATAGTGTAGTGGATAAAGTGTCCGACTAGGCTGGCCGTAACGTTGGGCTGGCCCGGAGGCCGCAAGTTCGAATCGCACACGGAGCACTTTTTTTTTTCCTTGAGCGGTCTTGGGCCATTTTATACAAAAAGATAAAATTCCGAAGAGAATTCGGCAAAAGAACGTGAAATTCGGCAGGTAAACTGGCTACAAACTGTACAAACACCCAGTAGGTCTGAGTTCTGCTGCAATGGTTGCCAGACAACTGAAGCGGTCACGACACCGCTCACGTGGATAGAAAACTGTTTTTTGGCAACGAATAAAGGAGGCATTATTTTTAAAATATTGGGTTTGCAGATTTGCAGAATATTATACACAAAGAACATTGAACTGCGTTGAACTCTGGAATGTACTTCACATGACGTCATTCTAGTTGCGCTGCCGACCGCCCGTGCGCGCATAGTCGCTTGCGATGCGTCCCAAAGCGAGAATTTCAACGGCGCCTCCTAAATTCCAGAAGCAATGAATTGTGAAAATATTTGGGATTTATGTTCTTAAAAGGTCGTTCAAGCAGACAAAATTAATCAAAGACAAATGCATTTTCTCTTCACGACCCCTTTAAAGGGACACTGAAGTGATATGTAAACATTGCGGGATTACCTGCGCAAATTGTAGTCCGGAGTCCCCAGACCATGTTTCGACCACCCTGGGCGCGTTTACGCGATTTTATTTAGTAGAAAAATTAATTCGAAAATGCTGTCCTCCTCTCTTTACGCTCGCCCATTTTCTGCGGCGTTTTCGTGTGACGTCGAGAGGAGCCGAGCTCGCAATTGGCTGCGCTACTGCACGGCTCCCCTCCCTTCAGACAGTCAGTCGGCCCAGCGTTTCGTCCGCCGGCCGCCGACGGGTCGTCGCAATTCGTTCGCTCAGTTGAAACGAAGCCAGGACACGTTTGTGAATGGTAGAATCTGCCTTTCTTTACTTGGTTAGTTTGTACACTGTATCTAGCTCCAAGTCAAGGTCGCTTCACACAAGCGCTGCACAAGCGCACATGTGACGCTTCGCTGACTGGTACGCCAGTAGGAAAATATAAGGCCTCTTGAAGGCGGGAGAAGAGTCAGCGAAGTCAATATAGGTACTAAGGAAATAAAATCAACTGATATTTTTACCGTACAGCGTAAAACTAGGGTGCGGGAAGCACTTTTTTGCGCTGGGCGAACAAGCACAGCGGTCAGCAGCACGACTACGCATCTGCGAACGCTTTTCCGTCTACGAAATGCAATTGCTAGACGTGAGCTATTGTGGAAACTCGGGCGACGCTTACTGCACGAGCGCAATACAACAAATAGTCACCTAAGGTGCTTGAAATGCCAAAACTAAATAAAAGTGTAAAGTGGTTGTACAATATATACCCTATATTACCAAGGCAACCGGAACCAGGTCCGTGGCCGAGTTGTTTGGGGCGCTAGCTATGCCACCGCAAGTATTTTGCAAGTCAGGAGTTCGAATCCCCGCGGGTACGTGCTTTTTTTTTTCTGTAAGTTAACTTTTTCGTTTTCCGCCGATGTTTTCTATATTGAGTTCACCTTTTTTTGGGCCGCAACGTTCATGGCTCCACGAACTAGTTCACAAAACGCGCGCAGGCTGGCACTGGCGCGCTAGCGAGTTCTCGTTGGCGTGCTGTTGCCATAAGCACCGACTGCTTGCAGGCAGTGAGCACAGGCCAGAATGAACAGACCCTTGGCCTGGTGCGAACACGCTTTTTACGATACAGGCATGAGGGAGGCAAGCTCCAAATATGGGGGAAAAGCGCATGACATTTGGGCGTCTGCGGGTACGCGGAGGGCGTTCATGCACTGCGTAGGTTTCGGCTAGTGAATGCTACGATTCCAAGCCGTCCTAAGAGGCTTATCTTTATGCATTTTTACAGCTGACAACATGGCAGAAGCGCGGTACGATGATTACTGAGTTATTGAGAATGCCCATCCAACAACGCCAACGGTTGTGTTTTACAGAACCGAAACCGAAACCGAAACTTATTTGGTTGCTCACCTTGGGCATCGTCCAATCACGGTGCCCGCTCCTCCTAACGTCACAGCTTTAGTTGGTGTGGCCGCCGCAAACCGCGCATGGTAGTTTTTCTTCTTTCGCGCTTTGTAAAATAATTACCGATTTGTCAATCGTAAAAACGATGAAAAGTGTGCTAATTTGAGCCAGTCTACGCAGTGCAAGCAAAAACGGGAGCTTGACAAATTCACTTCAGTGTCCCTTTAACTGCGGCTGCATGTTGTGTATATAAGCAGCATGATTTCACCTATTAAATACTGGTATGATGCTTGGAGCCAAGCAGCGCTTCAGCTTGTTTATGCAAACGGCAATTTAAAAGCACGTGTCCATTCGGATGGAAGAGCTAACCAAATAAAATTTTGTGCGACTCACCAAAGGCGCACACTGTTGACAAGATGCGCGGATATTAACGTTAATCACCAGCCAAATGGAGTAAGGACCTATCGTATACGGCTTTAGGACATTATAAGCGTCGGCCTTACGGGGAAGTATTTCGCCACAGGACGTCGGTAACTTCCGGCGATGGACAGCAGTATAAGGGGAACGAACTCGCAAATACCTGTGCGTTCAAATTAAATACGTACTGTTGCGACCGGGTGGGGGCACCCGATCCGAGCTCCGTGGCCTCCGACATACGAGTGGTAGCGTGTATGATGCGAGCGGCCAGCAGCTGTTGCAGCCGTAAAGAAGTCCACAAGCCGTAGGCTAACGTAACGGTTTACTTCATAGCGAGAGGTGAGCCGAAGCCAAAGAACAATGCCCCGACGGGCGAGGTTACAATGCAGGACTCGAGCAGAGCGACAGCATCGATTCGCTGCTCTAACAGGAATGAATTACAGCGCTTGGGCAGCTCTATTTATACCCAAAAGCGATAACGGTCAAAACGCCAACAAGCTGGAACACGCCACGAACGTCACCGACACACACAACGCTCTTTCCAGAGTTCGTAGCCTCGGCGCACGTTGAGCCCGAAAGAGGGGAGAGAGGAGGACTCCGCTGAGTTTGCGGGGCCTCTGTGTCCTTGAAGAGCGTGGAGACGAGCCTCGCCGGCAGCCGCCGAAGTTTTGAAATGCGCCGAAAGCGAAGCGTCTGCCTCGGCTTGTCGAAACTTGTCACCGACATGGTGGCGCCTGTTTTCGAAGGAGCACGCAGTGGCTTCGCCGCACAGCCGAGGAGTGATGCGGGAAAGTACGGCGGCGCTGGCCGATTCGTAACAGTACATAGTATACCGAAGCCAGCGGTAGCAGCATTAAATTAAAAATACCCGCGTGAGAAAAAAGACGCCATTAACACTTCTTTTTACTGTTTGCGTTGAATATCCTGCGGCAATTTTCGTAAATGTTTCCCCAACGTTGCCGTGGCTATTCGGTCACATCATCGACAAGTACGAAACACAGTGGGGGAAGCACCATCCACTAAAATCATGCTTTAATTTTACTCTGCAACCATAAATGCCTAGCGAACTAAACGATTCTGTATTTCACGTTTGCCCACTTTTTTGCATGCCAATTCCTCTGCATTCCGTGCGGAAAACAACAAACAACACAAGCACTAAAAGTATAGGTGATTGATCTTCTTCACATTTCTGTAGTAAGCAAACACGATTTACTGTAAAATTTCCTTCCGCAAAATCATGCCGCCACCTTGCCTGGGGTATTTTATTTGACACATATATGCTTCAATCGTTCTGCATGCACTAATGTAGCCACCTTGCTTGCGCGCGTACAAAATCGCCTTGTGGGTTTGGCGATACGTTTCTGAGGGCAGCAAAATTGGGGTGGGACTTTTTACGGTCCTAAGTTTTGCATCATTAGCCGAGCTGCAGTAGAAAGCTACAGGATTGCTAATCGGACGTTTTCTTGTTCAAGCTATATCAGAAAAGCAGTTGCAGCAGACAGGAACCGCCATTCGTGTTCAGTAGAGCAATGCCCAATGGAGGAAAATCATGGTGCTTCTGCCGGTGTTAGTCCGCCAACCGGCTATGTTCCGGCATGAGTGGGACTGGAATGGGCTTGTGTCGCTGCGCAAAGGAAGTTCGTTTGTCGACAAACATGTTACGTTGACTTACAATAGTGTCCATTCTCAGCACGGAATCGCACTTTTATTTTATCTTCCCCCTCCCTCCTCTTAGCTGAAATACCTGTGTCCCCATTCAAAACTATACGACGAGCTTTAAAGTCAAAGAACCGGTCGGAAACTGCCGTACTTCGAACAAGGAACGTTTCTGCCTCGAAGAAGAAATGATTCGTGCCATATTTCTCGACACTTGAATGTTTTGGCTTGAAGCGGCTAAGGCCCTTCATGTGTCCGCATATTTACGCTGTCTTTGGAAAGGGCGTCACCAGGCGACGCCGCAGGGTTCCATGTCCGCAGTCTACGTAACTCAATTCCGGGTAAAATAACCGCCCAATGGAGGAAAATCATGGTGCTTCTGCCGGTGTTAGTCCGCCAACCGGCTATGTTCCGGCATGAGTGGGACTGGAATGGGCTTGTGTCGCTGCGCAAAGGAAGTTCGTTTGTCGACAAACATGTTACGTTGACTTACAATAGTGTCCATTCTCAGCACGGAATCGCACTTTTATTTTATCTTCCCCCTCCCTCCTCTTAGCTGAAATACCTGTGTCCCCATTCAAAACTATACGACGAGCTTTAAAGTCAAAGAACCGGTCGGAAACTGCCGTACTTCGAACAAGGAACGTTTCTGCCTCGAAGAAGAAATGATTCGTGCCATATTTCTCGACACTTGAATGTTTTGGCTTGAAGCGGCTAAGGCCCTTCATGTGTCCGCATATTTACGCTGTCTTCGGAAAGTGCGTCACCAGGCGACGCCGCAGGGTTCCATGTCCGCAGTCTACGTAACTCAATTCCGGGTAAAATAACCGCCTCAGTTTTCGTACTTATTCAGGATACGCAATGAACGAACTGCCGCCAAAATAAAAAAAAAAGTCATTGGAATAGTCCAAGATCTTGGCATCTCGGCCAAAATGAGACGGTTCACGCCGCTTCGAGTGGGGCGGAGGGTTAAGTTTCGGCAGACGGATGACGCTGTTGCCTCAAGACAGCGTTTTACCACTCTCCGCGGACGGGGTTCCCATGCATGGGAGGAAATAGTGATTTAGTGCGCAGGCACTGAGTGGGTGCACCACAAGTAACCTGTGCGCTTTGGAGCCGGTGTGCGTTATGTGAAGCCAAGCACGCTGTTAAGCGCTAACCACATCGAGTGATTTTGCGAGCGATTTGGGAAGCGACGCGACTAGCGACGGACTACTTTTCGCCGTGGACCAAATCACTCATCGAATCGCTCGGTTCTGGGTCGCCATAAAAAGTCCGATATTGACGAGAACAAGCAAAATGTATTTGGATTTTCGTAATGACGCAAATGAACCAAATGAGGCTTGCCAGCGCACCGAGAAGACATCTACAGCAGATCGTCTTATAATTATTATTCGATTTGGAAATAACAATGATAGGTGTGGTCACATGGGATCATATCTGGCTACCATCGTGCAAGATTTGAACGCGAACCAGCTAGCGGTTGAATGGGAGAAAAAATGTAGAAGTGGCTCACATAATCTCGCATCCACCATGTATGTATGTATGTATGTATGTATGTATGTATGTATGTATGTATGTATGTATGTATGTATGTATGTATGTATGTATGTATGTATGTATGTATGTATGTATGTATGTATGTATGTATGTATGTATGTATGTATGTATGTATGTATGTATGCATGCGTGTATGTATGTATGTGAGCATGTATGTATGTATGTATTGGGCTTTTTTATACAAGTAAAGAGTACTCTACTTTTATGACTTCTTTACTGCACATTGATTCGTCGAATAATGGAAACAAGCTGGCGGCTGTGTCCACTTCGGAATTTTGAAGCAGCCCCGCTTCATCATAGGTTCAGCGGGAAAAATATGCAAGCAACATGAAAGCCAACATATAAATCTTTTCATATTTGTAGTTGTTCTTCTTGTCACTGAAAATTAGCTTACTGGCGAGAAATTCGCGCATAAGGCCAACAGATACTGACGTATTCCAACTTCGGGACGCAGGATGGCTTCTAACACTCTTCAATCTGACTTTCCCATTCACAATGTGGGATACTTCCTTCAACCCAGCGAATGACTTGTTCTTGCCCTGCTCCAGCTCCTAGCAAGCTTTTTCAGCAACCGACCCACTGGTCACGGCAGCAAGCTGTCCTTGACGTCCATGATGATCCCGATGTTTCGAAGCAGCGCTTTGCCTCACAGTTTGCGAACAGGCGGGATGTGAAGTCTTAGCCGGCCTCGCACAACGCTTTCTTGTGCTGCTACGCTGTTAATAACGACCTGCCCACCAACAAATTACATGTGGTAGCAGTAGATTACTTTTTTTCAGCCATCCTCTCCGCCGTGTCATGCGCGGCCTTTTGTGGAAGAGGAGTAGCCGATCACGGTCACGAGAGAGAGAGAAAGATAACTTTATTGGCTGAAAAAAAAAAAAATGGGTCGAGGGGAATCGAGGTCCTGATGCGGTGGCGGGCAAGGTGCGAAAGGCCCGCGTCCTCCTGGACGTCTTATGCATAAGCTAGGTTGGCGGTCCCGTGGTGACCGTAGGCCGGTGCCTTCTGTCAACCTCTCCACCTTATTTACGAGGCGGACCTGCAAGTCCGGGTCGGGGCAGCGAATCGAGGCCTCCCACCTCTCCGCAGAAGGAAGTTCGGGGAAATGGTGTTGGTGCATATCCAAACGAGGCGGGCCAGGTTGGTATGGACGCCACAGGTTTGGTAAAGGCTGTGGTGGATATTGGTCATGGTGGCCGTATTGGGGAAGGCTCCCATCTGGAGTTGGTGTCAGACGCGACATTGCGCTAAGAAAAGGGATTTGTCAGCTTGACAACGACGGGAGGCGTCTTCAAAACATGGCCGTCCCTGCAGCTTTGTGTTCGCTTCCAGAATTGAGTGTCTTCATCACAGCTGAGTTCCTTTCGTG
This sequence comes from Haemaphysalis longicornis, assembly GCF_048455015.1. Classification (NCBI taxonomy): domain Eukaryota; kingdom Metazoa; phylum Arthropoda; class Arachnida; order Ixodida; family Ixodidae; genus Haemaphysalis; species Haemaphysalis longicornis. The sequence continues at coordinate 360,769,763 of NW_027526203.1, read as the reverse complement.
CACAATTAATGCTGCGCATCATAAAGGACATCAGGATTTCCAGGTTTGAATCTTTAGTAACAAAAGGCGCATGCAAGGCAAACCGAAACAAAACACGAAAATAATTCTTTCAGGCCTTCACGGATAAAGATAGGCCAGAATGTCACTGTATGCATGCCACAATAAAAGCTTGGTTAAATTGCTGCGTGATCGATGAGTCGCGGTGTTAGTGCAGATGGGAACGATGTATATGCGAGTCGCAAAGTAATTTTTTGTTTGGATGATTGACGAGATAGCAAAGCTCAGGTGGCACTTTCAACCTGAATTACGTTCATGATCTCAGATTTTAACTCGTCTTTGTGTGTGTGTGTGTTTGGGGGGGGGGGGGGGGGGGGGAGCGGGGGGTCTGGTTGTTTTCTTTACGAAAATGCAGCAGAAAGGCAGCTTGGTCTCGCTGCCGGCCGGGATTCGAACCGGCGTCCCGGGCAGCTCTCCAGTAGCGGCGAGGGAGGGAGGGAGAGCGGCGGGCAGCAGCGCACGCGAGTGGCGACGCAGAAGAGGCGAGACGAGAGCGGAACATAGGTGGAGACGCGCCTGTCAAAGCGTGGATGGGCGCCGGGGGAAAAATGACACCACCGGGAAGCGATCAGCGCGCGCTCAAGCAGGGGACACACGCAGGCCTGACAGGCTGCCGCGAACATCTCTCGGTCGCCGCCGCAACGACAGGGCCGCCAGACAATGGGCCTTTGGCGCCGCCTGAGTGACAGGCCCGGGTCCGCTGGCCGACGCGCGCTTCCAGGTGCCTTTTGTTTGACCCGGAGACTACGAGAGCGGAGGAAAAAGGCGGGCACAGTCCGACAGACAGCGACGGCGCATAAAAATGAAACACTTTGAACGGCAGCCACGACCTCCGCGCGGAGGCAGGCGGCGTATGCTCGCTGGGTGTCCCACCGGCCTGTCTTCCCGTCGCACGGCCGACGTCTTGTAAGCCGCGCAAAAGCCGTGTTTACGAACGACAACAAGCGGAAAGTAATTCCGCCCTGAATGCGTCGGCCACATTGAGAGCGCTTCCGTCCTGTCTTCCGTCACCCGCCGCGTGTTTCCCTTTGTGAGAACGGCTTGCTCCTCGCGGTTCCTTCGTTTCCCATTATTTCCTCCCACCGAAGCGGCAAGGGAGGGCCCCCTCCGGCCGCAGAGGGAAGAAGACTGGCGGTCACGCAATGTAGACTTAACGAGCCTGACGTGGGATTTCTCGGTCGCTGTTTTTCTGTCCATCTTCAGCCGCGAGTGCGTGCCGGCTGCACAGGAATCGCTCCGCCGTGGTGAGATTGACAAGCGCCCGCTGCTCCCCGTTCGAGGCGTCATTTTCGTCGCACTGGCCGTTCGCGGTTCCGCCGACTGGCCTTGATTGTCAGATGAAGAGCCGCTCGACTGTGACCGCGGCACATGCATGCATGCTGCGAGCGAGCGGGGTGGTAGCGCTCCAACCTCCGTCCCCCGTGTCAGCCTCCAGCTTTTTTTCTCTCTTTCGCCGCCAGGCGACGACAGCGGCGTGACTTTGACATGTTTCCGAAACGAGTCCCGCCAACTGTACCAAGTGACAGGTCCGTCTCGCATACATTTCCTGTCCGTCACGTTATCAAGGCGTCTGTCTAGGTAGGCTTCTCCAGGGCGGCAAGAGCTGCGGAAAGAGCTGAACACGTCAAGCTATTGAAGAACCGGAGCACTCGTGTTTTGTGATGATAGCACCCACGGCTTTTGTGTGTTCACTGTAGCGCCTTCCTGCGGTTCCGAGTGATTCGGGATAGCCGAATAAGGCCTGAGATCCCGGCTTCTCACGTTTTTCCAGCCACCTACCTTTGGTGGTGGTGGTGGTGATGGTGTATGAATGCGTGTGTGTGGGTGTGGGTGTGTGTGTAGGGGGGGGGGGGGGGGGGAGGGGGAGTTGGCTCTGTGCCCGTAATAATTTACCAGCGGGTAGAAATCCGAGACAAGCACCAGCTCATATATCAATGTCGAAGTTCTAAACGCTTTGCTTTCGATTCGGTTGTCCCTTTGCTGATAAAAGTTTTAGCGTGATAGTAAACGAGTTAGCGCAGCCCATTGTGCTGCTCTTCGCGACCCGCTACCGAGTTCAAAAAGGAAGGGAACGTGGGATAAAGAACGTGCACTTCTTTACCCGAGGTGTAACAAGGGGGCAGTCGAAAGCAGTGCCTCAGTCCAAGAAGTGACCCGCAGGGGTCACTACTGAGATTTCCTTCGCCACTCTAAATTGAAAAAAAAAAAAAAACGACGAAAGCGTTCTATTCAGAAACCATGCGATAGCGAGAGAATGTAGTTTAATGATGCTGAGGAGGTTTTGTCCAGCAGCGAGCCTAACATGCTTCGCCAGGAACCATGTGAGGGCCATGTTAGCATGCCGTATACCATCGGCGTGCAAATGCAGAGCCTAGATCGGGTTACGAAGCGAACGTACTATTACCTCAGATGCGTCGTGCCCTTGTGCATGGGCTGAACCATTCAACGCAGGATGATGAGCGGTGAAATTGGAGGCTTTGCGCATAATTTTATCCAAGCAGTTGTAAACTGCATTCCGGCGAGCAAGGGGCGGTGGAGGTATGTACACTGAATTAACATTTTTAGGAAAGTTTAACTCCACTTAGCTAATCCGGGAGTTGCTTGCTTTTTCTCCCCTTTATAGCAAAACCATGCACGTACAAAGTGAAATTCTGAGCGTGACTCAATAATTCTATACTCGAGTACAATTAGTTAAAAGCGGCAACGGAAGTTGCCGCTGTGCCGCAACACCGCAGCGGGATGTTACTCCGCACGGCGCATGTAGGGGGTTGCTGGGAATATTTTGAACATGGCTTGAGCCGTTTTCGTGATTTTTTGGACTTAATATGCTTATAAACTACTGTAGCGTCGACAAACAAACTACATGAGAAAAGGCAGACGATATCACGCATTCATAGCAATGATCTTTCAGAACGCGCGCGCCCGTTGACATCCGGGTCCGTCGCTTAGGCGGAGTGATACCGTACATTTAACTTGTTCCCGAGTATACATACTGTCACGCTCAAGGCATGGCTGACCAGAAAGGCTTCGTGAGGCTTTTGATTACTGTTAAATTCCCAGCGTTTGCGCACCTTCTCTGCTTACTGTCTCCGCAAGGAGGATGCAACATGCTGTCCGTATACTGCTGCGTCAATCCCTGTGAGAGGGATGACGCCCGTTTGGCTTGTGCATCACTTTCAGTTGTTTCGCCACGTCTGCCGTTAAATATTTATATCAGTACCTCCATTTCCTGTGCACTTCGAGAGTGACTTTATCCGGGCAACACCACAGGGCCAGGTTATGGCTATAACGCGCCCTTAAGCAATGTAGATTAGTTGAAGAGGCCACATTATCAAGTGTGATTCACGAGAAAAACTGTTTTGTCGCGATAACAATGCTACAAATTTTTTCGCAAACTTCAAGCAAATAATCTAGCTGTAACGAGAACAGATGAGGCAGCGGTGACTCACCATGCAGGCGCTTTCTCTCCGGGACTTTATGGAACCACAGGGACTTGTTAGGCGGTATGCAGCCGCCCACAAAGCCAGCGTGGAGAAACGTGAATGTGCGATTGCAGTGGTACCTCTAGTTTCGTTTTATCATAGCACTTGAATGCTAGCCTGCAGTTAGCGCACTAACATCTTCGATCAGTTTCTTCGGACTAGCCTGGACGCGATCCGGCACTCGATTATCCCATGTGTTCTTCTTAAACTTCCGTTTCGAAGGCAAGCCTCATACTGCCCGTGGAGTGTCCATGACGGGTAAATTGGGGAAGCCTCCTTAAAACTATGTGTTTAGTATTTCCCCTGTCACTTCACTGCTGACGGCGTGTAGCGGGAAATTAAAAAAAAAAACGATCTTTCTCACCTTTTTTTGATTAGAAACACGTCTCCCGAGACTGAATCGGAGCGTTTGAGTTTTTGGCTTGTTTTTTAAAAGATAAAATACGCCATTATATAGTAAACCAATGGCTACTTTTTTCTTAAAATATACAATGGTGTATTTTATTTTCATGGCCACTTGAACATTTACCGCACATAGGATGCTCTGCTTTAAAGTTGACTTGTGCTCTTTTCGTCAGCGTCAAATTCATAATAGCCATCTTAAAAGAAGTGCCCTTGCAGTGGTCCTTGCTGTCACCTTAAACGGGACTCCTTGGGGTCCCGTGATGACAAGGCAATGTCGGTTACGGGCGTATAGACGGGGACATGTTGACTTCATCATCATTGGCATCATTGGACATAGCTGACTTTGGTTTAAGATTAGCTTCTTGCATAAAATTGGATGCCCATACGGTGCACCGGTTCGGAATAGTGCGGGGCGCGAATCCAGCCTTTGCTACTGGAGGTGTTTTTCACGCATCGGGTGCTTTAAAAGAGTTGCGAAGGATTTATGAATTGGTGATAGATTTATGAATTTTCATGCATGTGTGGAAACACCTGTAAGCATTTTTAATCCCCCTCGAAGGTCAAATTTTGAAACAATCCGCCTTATTGAGCCTCTACGTCCCTGAAGGAAACTGCGCTTCAAATTTCAAGTGTCTGCACTGCAGTTTGGGCTACCGTATGATGAATCATTAAATAAGTCGACAATACGAATTTATGTTTTTAATCACGGTAGGGATCAAAGTTGTAAAAAGTGTTGCTTTTTTACACTTCAAGCACGAACGAGTTCTATAAGGAGTTTTAAAGATGTTGATCGACCAGAGACAAAACAATATTCCCACAAGAAGTCCCGATCCACCCATTTCGGGGCTTATGAAAGAAAAGTTATCAGTTCCCTGCTTGGCATTTGCATCAGTACCATTTTAGCACAACAATCAAAGGCATAACGGATTATTAGGGATTCCGGTTTATTGAGCTTCTGCTATTACGGGAGGAATTTCCCCATTGGAAGTTTCTAGGCCTTGTGATAGTTAGATCTATCGGTCGGTCGGTGGGTTCAGTCTGACAGTGAGTTGTGCTTATCGGTATAACTACCGTATTTTAGCTGTTCTAAGCACCTTCCCCTACTTCTGGAAAAAAAATTGGAAAAAAAGTTTACATGCGAATCTAAGCAGCTCCATTTCTGAGCAACCATAGCAAGGTGGATTTCAGACGTGTGGAAGCGGGCCCAAGACAACGCTGTGGCCAAATCATTTATGAAGTTTTCAATGACAAACCACTTCAGCGGAACAGAAGACGACCTGCTGGGGGATACTGAGAGCGGTGGCCCAAGCGGCACAATGAAATCGAATGGTAGTGAGGGGGTCTGAGTATAAGATGCAAGCGGTGGGTTCACTGTCTGTACCTATTTTTCCTTTGAATGTTTGCAAAATAAAACATTATTCCTTGCGCCCATCTCGTCGAGCTACGGCAGCGAAAAAAGTGGCGGGAGAAAGGTGGTAATTTAGGTTTCTCGAATCTAAGCACGCTCCTCACTTTGGGCATCGGGATCGCGGCAAAAAGCAGGTGCTTAGGATCGAGTAAATACAGTAATTATATTTCTGAGCACATGCTTGTCTCAGCCCTAACGACTGGAACATATTGCAAGCACTGATCGTATTTCTGATTGAAATAAGATGGAGAAACAGGCGCGTACAAAATGTATGGTTAACGCTAAAAATATAAGTGGTTGAATTGTTATTCTGAGGGGCGCTTTCCTATTTCTCGACGTTTATAGGCCTATGAGTTTTTTTCATTGATTTAAAACTTCCATGTAATCGCTTCCCCACCCTAGGCGGTGTGCTTCTTGAACCCTTGATCGTATTCCCAGTCTTGCCTTGTTTTGTATATTGGAAACTTGTTAACTCCCACTGTGGCGATGACGCATGGGCCTCCTTTCACGTCACACAAAGGGTCAGCGACCGAAAAAAGCGCCGCGGTGTCACCCGGCGCAGCATGCGAAGACACCTGGTATTCCGACAAATATATGCCCGCATATTTCATCTGCTTTTGCGCACCCTTTGCGCTAGTCACGGCGTCTTCTGGTGACAGTCAATCAACACTATCATTTTTAATGTCATGTAAGGACGATTTTTTCTAGCACTAAGAGCTTTAGCTGACAGGATTAGCTTTTACTTTTACAAAACGGGGTTACGCCAGGTTTGATACGAAGAGGCGAGTTTTTTTTTTTTTTTTTGAATTCCTATAAAACAGACTAAACAGCCACGTTTACCCGGACGTGGCTTCGGCGGAAAGGTTTGAACTCCTCCCCTCACCGACATCCCAAATTTCCATCGTATGACAGCCCATTAATGAAAGCTCCAAATGGATCACCCCACACTATGAAGAGGACACACGCCCAATTCGCGCACGCAAAGTTCATAATAGAACAATGACAGGGTGGGCCAACACAAACGGCGCCCCTTGCTTTGACAGAGCGCGTGGCCTGGCAGCTGGAGCTGCAGCCAGAAGCGGCTCGGGGAGCCAACAAAGACACCCGGGCCGAAGCTTGACAAGTGGCGCGCCGTTGTTGTCCACAAGCGCATTGCCGAGCACGAGACGACGTTTTGCGGGCATGTTCCCGTGGCTGTTCTCGCCGTCTACCCTGTTCTCGGCATCCCATTGTCCACAGCAAGTTTCATGACGGTTTTTTTCCTTCCCCCTGGAAGAACGCTGCGCGCAGGTGCGGCTGAAGTCAATGTACTTCTGGTCTCATAAAAGACGACATATTTTTCTCTCCACACACTTGTTGGTGATCTAGCGCAGAACTGCGTAGTGGTAGTTGTTGTTGTTGTTGTGGTTGTTGTTGTGGTTGTTGTAGTAGTAGTAGTAGTAGTAGTAGTAGTTGTTGTTGTTGTTGTTGTGGTTGTTGTTGTGGTTGTTGTAGTAGTAGTAGTAGTAGTAGTAGTAGTAGTAGTAGTAGTAGTAGTAGTAGTAGTAGTAGTAGTAGTAGTTGTTGTTGTAGTAAAGAACTTAATATAGCAGATGAATGCAGATACTCAGTCCAGCAGCCCAAGTGACGCTTTGGCGACCTCTGCCCTGGAGAGCAGTAGTTGTTGGGCGTCCAGGACAGTGCTGGTCGTCTGGTTCACCCACAGCTCGGGAAGCGGAAGAGGCGAGGAAAGAGGTGGGATGGCTGTTTTGTGAGCACACCCGATGCTGATGTGAGTGGGCTCATAACTGCCTAGTGTATAGGCTCGAACTTAATAAAATTGAAGAATGCGGCGTCAAGTCTGAGTGCGCTCATCGGTTCAGTGGAGTTTAGAACGCTCGAAGGGGCTCGAAAATGGAGGTTCGGGCCTCTGGTACCACGTACTGTGTTTCGTTAACTGTTTTTACAATAAGTTACTTTCGCATTTGTAACCCTGGGCGGAAGTTTTATGCGCGTGCACGGCCCGTCCTTCTACATCATGACGGAAGAATGTACCATTCACAGACCCGGATTACCAAAAAGGCGGGTGGTGTCACGCGGATACTGCTTAAGCTTGCCTGGCGATGTCGGATTTATGAGCGAATGACAACGTGACTGTGTGTCTTATCACGTTATGGGGACTCAAAGGCGAAGCAACTGCCAGATCGATGTGCAAGGCTAATCCCGGCGAACAACACTACGCGACGACAACGACAACTTTACGCGCTAAGCCATGTCAAATTCGGTGAAATCGGAGTTGAAAGATGTCTTTTTTTGAGGCGCCATACTCGAACCGTCTTAACAACGATTCAATGATTGTTTTAGGTAATTGCAGAAACGTTGGCCAGTGGACATCTGCTGCAGCGCATTTTCAACGAAAATGAAAGGTGGAGAACGAATTCCTGTTTGCACTGACTAGCTGGTAACAACAAACAGGAATCTCAAAAACACAGCCAAGTTACAATAACTACAATCCGTAAGCCTGGCAGGTTAGACAGCATGAACAACTGTATGGAAGGGGGGGGGGGGGGGCTCAATCGTTAGGAACGTTGAAATAACTATTTGTCAAAGTCTAATGTGTCCCTTGCACTCTAAAGTTTAGTTTATGCAATCTCCCTTTTTTTCCTGTGCAGATGAAAACTGTATGCCTCAGTTTATTTAACCCCAGGCGCCTTTTTTCTTTCGAACGCTGTTGCATCCGTCATTCATCTTGCAAACTACCGTAGATCGAGAGGGCAACAGGGGAAGTTACTCACACACAATATCATAAGGGATAAGAAATGTTCGTTCTAACATCATAAGGCTGTTTCGTTGGCAGAACTTTTGTTAGAGGTAGAGCTTAGGTCTATGTAGAAACAACGAGGCTGTGTTAATACAGTCTATACGTGATGCACTATGCGTAAAACATTTAGTCGTGAGGTGTTATGCGTGATCACCAATAGAGGTGATGAAATTTCGTCTAGGTTGGTTAAGAATTAGAAGAGGTGCTGTGCGTTCCCCTTACACAGTAGGGGAATGCTTGCGTGGTTCGAAGCGGATACGCTTCGGTATAGCATTACAACACGGTCTTGGAAGCATGGCGTCTGTCAGACAGTCGCCAGATGTCATTTCTCTTTTCGAGTGTATCCCAGGTCTCGTTAATCGTGATCTAAGGACCAGACATTTTTCGTGAGGTTTCGTCTGCCTGAAGTGAGCCACCGTCAAAACCGCGTATTACACACGAACACGCGCCCCTGGACTTCTGAGGTTGGACCGTGGACAGTCTTAAACAACTCAAGCATTGACATTTTTTCGGGTGCCAATTTCAAGCTCAATGGGCAGAATACTTTGGGAATTGAATTATCCGCTTTATAACCTCATCTCTCGACACCTGTCTAACACTATCATTTTTTTTCTCTTCTTACTTTGTTATTGTATATGTTCGGCATGCGAAGCAGTATTCGGCTCATGTCTGTTGTCGGGCGCGTTAAAATACATAAGTAAATAGTACTGATCGGAGTTTTCGTCGGTGCATCCTATAAGCAGGTATCTGTAACGAAACTTCTGTGCCTGTCCATTGTGAACGCAGATTCCGAAGATCAGTTGCACCACAAGGCTACGGATATTCACCAGTGGACATCGAAATCCCTTCTGCCAACAGCAGCCCAAATAAGGTGTACCGGCGAAAGCAGCGCCCAAACAAGGTGCCTGCCAGGCACGTGTGCGACCGACATTGGGCTCCGCTCTGGCCGCGTTCGAACGCGAGAAGCGAGGCCTGAAGCGGCTGATGCGAGTCGCGTCCCATCTCTCGGAGACGCGGCGCTCGCTTTGAGCCGTTGACAGGTAGTTGACAAGGCAACGACAGGGGCAGGTTACAAATGAGCCGCGAAACAATGGCAGCCGGCCAAGTTCCGACCGGCTTCACGTGCGGCTGCCGGACACTGGCAGCGAATCGCTTTGTTCCGCCTGGTCGCTGCAGGAAGCCTGCTGCAGGCGCGCACACGCCGCGTGCCGGAGGAGGGAGCCCTGCCTGCAGCGACAAGCACGGCGTAGCGTAGCAGAATTCGCCAGCCAGGGGCGGGGGACTAGGGCGTAACCCTGGGACACTCGGTGGTGCTGTCACCACATATACGCTGAAGGCTGGTAAACCCCATTCAACAGGGGGGGTCACATTGTCTTGAATGACCAGTGCCATCGTCCTGCGTATTTATACTCCTCCGAAGGAAGCAGAAATCAAGAAATGTCCTCCGCAAAATACCATTCTCGCGAAACGCGGCCGCCATATTGCCTGCTAACCAGGGGTAGAGGAACTATACCAGGGGGTGATTACGTTTTTTTTTTGTTTTTTTTTTTGTAAGCCTTTGAGTACGCGGCGATCAAGTGCAGTACTTGCTTGGCGATTTAACTCGGTCCTTTTATATGGCGAGTATACAACTCCTTTCGGTAATCACTGCTGTAGCTTTCGAGCGCCAAGAATTTTTTAACACGTGACAGGAACATATTACAAAAAAAAAAATGCACCGCAGACTGAAAGTGTGCCCAGTTTATTCAGCTTATTCGTTCAGTTTTTGGAACTGGCAGTTCTGACAGTAGAGTCACAACAATTGAAATATAAGTAGTCGCGGGCAGAAATGGAATCGGGGCGCGTATCGGGGTGCCTACTGTATTAGCACGGCATACTCTGCCGGGGGACATTGGATCTACCTTCTTTCTGGCTCAGCAACCTGACACCAACGCCATATGCTTAGCCTACTGACAAGTATCAGGGTCACATTGAGTGTACTCTATTTTTTGGTGCCGTCATATAAGGCGCATAAAGATGAGAAGATTTAACTTTTTAGCACCTGCTAACGACAGCATACAGTCAATATATGGCATGCTTGTCCTCTAACGTACGCCAAGCACCGTCACTTCATTTCCCCAAGCTAAGCATACTAATGCTATGCTGGGATCGTAATTTCGGGGCCACGCTTGTTATCGTTACTCGAAACGACGCCGGAAAGGTACGAAAAATTAACCTCCAGGAAAGAACGCTACCAGCACCCAAAATCGAAGATATAGGTGTTATGAATGCCAATAAAATTTTCTACCTACTACAGCTACAAAAGATTTCTGTACGCATCTGCCCCGTTTGGAGGAAGGGGACAATTTCTGCGGAACCGGAGATTGGGAATTGTTTGGTAGGGATTTCTGCGTCATGAGTGGAAGAAACCACTGTTCTTAAAAAAAAAGACAGAAAAATGTGCTCTGTGTTTGGTAGCAGAAGACCAAATGCGGTGCGGAGCGGAATCAAGCCATTAACGTTTTAGTAATCACACACACAAATCTCGCGTTCACTGTCGTTTTGTTTTTCGACTTCAACGATCAGCTGATCGTTCGGCGGACGCATTTTTGGAAGTATACAGGTAGTTCACAAGCGATGAAAGGTGTCGTTGGAAGAGTGTGGCATGTGATAAGGCCCTCTGATTTCAGTTTCTCCTTTAATCTGCAGGCTCCCTGTGCCATATGACGATATTTCGAAGAAGCGTTTAGTCGCGGACGCCGATTATATTCTAAGCCCGTCTGCGCGCTGCTCGCAGAGGATATATGTAGCAGATGAATGTTTGCGGGCGCTCACTTCACGACAAGACGACTCTTTGTCGTGTGCTGATCCCCGAGTATAATTCTGCATTATCCATCGCACTTTCGTTGAATAATCCCGAAATTAACACACACTGGCTTGTGAATGGTGGCGATCAATATCTGAAGTATATTATTGGCAAAAGTAACTGGCGTGCTGTCAGGTATGAGTGTTCCGCTGGATATGTAAGCGCACAAAACCGCAACTCACCTTTCGCACGCCCGTCCCCGCTGGCCGCCGAACAAGTAGAAACAAGTCGGAGGGCCCCCGCCAGGGGGAGCAACAGCAACGTTGCGGGAGCAAAGGACGCTGTTAGTCTTTCCGTTGGTCCCATTCCCGTCGGGGGTCCAACGTTTGGTCCCTTCATTTTGCACACGGCCCTAATCTTGGCGCCTTTGGTCTTTAGGGGATTAAATTTCCTTCGCGAGGCGTAAATGCTGCAGTTCGTCTCATTTTCTCCCATTTTGGCTAAGAGTGTATACCCGTAGCATGAACATCTGAGGAACCGGTGGTTACGGAGACACTGCTAGTAAATTCAGGGCAGCGTAACTACAATCATCATGCATACGCCGGTTCCGCTACGCTGGCCTGTGACACACACCTGGCGCTTATGCAGACCGAATATACTTCACTAAGATCGCGCCAGAAACATTTACACTCTCGTAAACACACCCCATTTGCGAGCAGAGTGACTGCTCCACATAAACATGGATTTCAAACGCCCGCAAACGCTAAATCTCTGTCGTGAACATGCCGCGAAATCAGCGGCGACAGTGGGGAGTGGGACGGAGACTCCCGCGCCTGCTTTCGAAACGGGCCGCTAGGGGGATTTCAGTGGCGCCCCTACAGGCCGCGCTCGAGGCGTATAGTCCGCTCACGCACAAGTTGACCGGATGAGGTGCTCGGCGGAGCAGACAAAAAACTGGCAGTCAGTATGCATCTGCGTCCGAATGTATGCAGTTCGGTAGGAAGCGTACTTGGGGCTGTCATCGTGTAACCGGCACCCGTGTGATAGCGTGGCCATAGGTTCAATGCATGATCCAGGGGATGAACTTCGAGCTCAGGTTTATATGCTACTAGAATTGGGCAACTCCAGCTAACCGAACTCCCACTGCTCCAATGGGAAAATTGGCCTCTAAAATTTTGACATTTCTCCCGATTTCAACAGCACACGGCCGGATTGTAGTAAGTGGCGCTTTTTTGCCGTTCTGTTACAAGAGCCACAAAGAGATGGCGCCACATCTTGGTCCAATTTTTGCTCGTTTTTCGCAGCATCGCTCAATCCGAACAGGTCGTTCGGTGATGAGCTCCGCTGACATCAATCAGCGAGTGTGCGAAGTTGTTCGTCGAGAGACCAACACCCTAAATTCGCCTTTTCTGTCATGTCTAGCTTCATTATATGCAACTTGCGTTAAACTGCACATATTTGTCATTCAGCCATCTACATTTTTAATTAAGTCAAGTTGTATGTGATCTTCGAAATCCCTTTAGGGGCCCATGAAGACCAAACTCTTGTTCAGTCCGTTAAAACGACCGCTTTGTTCCGATAAAAATGATGCCAATTCCATCGCAAACTTTAAAAAAAAAAAAACATTCCAGATATTAAGGAAAGCAGGAAATAGTAGGGAGCTCTCTATGACGTCACATGATCTTGTTCGGGCGAATGGCGGCCCCCGACCAAAACCACTGCAAAGAAACATGACTGTGCTGCGAATCATAGTGGGGCCCCTGGTTCCGTTTGATCGTTTAACTTGAACCCTAACGGGCAGTTAACACACTGACAACTATATTTTTAGTGTTGGTGCCCTCTATTGCATCACAGCTCCCTTTATTGCGTCACCGCTGACGTCGTGCAGCCCAAAAATTTGAAAGTTATTCAACATTTCTCGCGTTTATCGGTAAGACAAATAAATGGCTTTCGTGACTGATATTGAGTTGAGTGAGTTACCAAAGACTAAGTCCTTTTAAATTAATCCAGGTTGTATTTAGTTTTCATGGCCCCTTTGAGCAGCCTTAGTAAAGGCCCATTAATTTGAAGCAAAATTAAGACTGTTGGTATTTTGCTGTCCTGCCTAAACCTGCGTCGTCTTTTAGAGGAAACAAACTTTGGATATAGCGGCATAATGGTCGCAATGCAATGCTTCGGCCCGACAAGCGGTTAGTACCTCGGCTTTCGGAAACTGCCCCCGAACATCAGTCCATGCCCTTGTGCTGAGCAGGCTGAAGCCATTCTCGGATAACTCGCGGTGCTGGTCTGGCAACAGCTGCGGCAACAATCTGCACCATCACCGTGTTTGCCAAAGCGGGCGTAAATGTTTGTTCGTGACGTGGCGGCAGCCTCTATACTGCACTCAGTTACAAAGTATGAAGGGTTTGCAAATATTAATGCTGTATCCAGTAGATGACGGCATGAAGTAGCCCTGTATTTAATGCTCCAAACTTCCAATTCAAGTCACTGCATTCAAATTTTTTGCATTCTTTTCGGACATCGCATCACTCACGGCAGCAGCATTATTTCGCGATTCCTGCTTTCATGATTCCTGCCTCTAAAAAGGCAAATTTTGATGTGTTGCTTGCAGCGGCTGTGGTTACTGCTATCGCCACTTCTTGCTACTGCTGAGACAATTGTTTACTGTATCATTTCATAAAAGTGTTGGACATATTGCCGTTGAGACAAGATAACTGTTCTTTTTTTTCTGCAGCAGTTTCAGTAGGTGTGAGTACAATTAATAACGTGGATGTGCTCCACCGAAGATCTGTATTCTATAAGAAATATCAAAATGTTGGAACCAGTGCCAGCCATCGCTCTAAAATTCCGAAATGACCATGTGCGTTAACGTAAGAGCGATCAAAGGCTGCCATCGAATGCATAGCTCATATCGGGGAGAGAAGTTGATTCGCGGAAACAGCCTTTTCTGATGTATGCTTTCCTTCGTTGCTCTAGTTACTTCAAAGTTATCAAAATTTCAAATATCCGCGGAACATCACGCACATACAACGAGGCAGAATATTTTTTAAACTGATAATAAGGACTAGTATTGGACAAGTTTTTTTTTTTTTAGTGGGCCTCAAGCTGAGCTCGGGGAGCCTACGGCGCAATCAATTTTTATGTAAATAATTGAACAAACAAATGTACAATAATCTGGAAGGTGTATACCGTTAATGTCTTGATTGACACGTGTAGTATAAAGAATACAGGTCTTTCAAATAATAATAAAAGTACAAGACAAAAAAATGAAAATAATGTCAACTTCTTTTGTCGCCGATCCTAAAGTGCCCTTAAAGCCTTTTTGCCCCCTAAAACCCGATGCCGCGTGAATGAGGAGAGCTCCATCTTACAAGCCACTTCAGACGCGTACGATGATAAACTACATCGTGTTTACAAGAATTAGTAACCCCATCACCACTAGTTATACTACATAAAATGTATTTTCATGGTTGTTCCATAAACTGCCAGTATTTTGAATGCAAGTATCAGCGAGGCTTCAAACCTGCGGCAAAGGAGTCCTTAAAGCTTTTCTCCCCACGTTATGTGTATATCCTTGCAGCTCAGGCCCTGCGAACCTGTCTTGGTCTACCACGATGTACGTCCACAGCAGCGACCATTGCCCTGGCTCGAAATCACCTTTTGGCAACCTTTGTGGACGTTGAAATACTCAGGACCCATATCAGGCACCTCACCCGTCTACCTGATCATCACGTCGCGGGAATACCAGCGACCCGTCCCCGGGCGTCGTTCACAAGGGTAGTAGCTGCCCACAACACCAGCATTCCATCGAACTACACGCCGGCGATGAGAACGCTCGTTCCGCTGTGGTGTGTGATGCAGCCCCGAGTGTGCCTAGATATCCCAGGAGTGACAAAAAAAAACGTGATCTTCCAATTCCGGCCCTGCAACAGCTCGCTTTGACGTACATGCACGAGACATACAGTGACCGAACCCATGTATACACTGATGGCTCGGTAACATCGTCGGGTTCTGCCGGAGCTGTTGTTATACCACGACTGTCACTGTGCAGCAAATTCAAGATAGCCAATCTTACAACATCCACGGCTACAGAACTTACGGCCATCCGTAGCGCTCTTCACACCATCGAGCAAAGTTCGTGCCGCAGATGGGCTATCTTCTGTGATTCGAAGCCTGCACTTCAGTCACTCCAGTCAGCGCTGTACGGGGGACCTCACGAACAGCTCCTGACAGAAATAAGAATGGTGTACGACCGTGCTGCCCAGGCGGGTCATGATGTCACCATACAGTGGCTTCCGAGCCACTGCGGCATTGTCGGCAACGAAAGTGCGGACGCTGCCGCCCGGCTGGCGCATCAAACAGCGACAACTAACTCATCCCATTGTCTAGGACGGACGCAGCTAGGGCCCTCCGCATTCTTGCCCGGGAAGCAGCTATCTCCCAATGGTCTCCAGAAGATTTCACATGTGCACGCATTGGTGCCTTTGACCCGCACCTGCAACGTCCCCTTCCACTAGGCCTCCCACGGTCTGACGCAACTCTTCTTTGCCGTCTCTGGCTGGGGGTGGCATTCACAAATACTTACTCGTACCTAATAGGAATTGCAGCAAGGGCGGAGTGCGAAACGTGCGGCACATCGGAGACCATACGCCACGTTTTATGCGAGTGCCCACGCTACTCACCTGCAAGGAAGAAGCTGTCGTCAGCGCTGAGGAACCTGGACTCTCGGCGGCCATTTTCGGAGGGGAAGATTCTGTGCCACTGGCCTTCTCAGTCATCCGCTCATAAGGCGACTAAGGAACTATTACATTTTCTACGGGCGACGAACTTGAACCTTAGGCTATAGACTGAGAACCTCCACTGTCAGTCACTGTCAGTGCCTCAGTGTTGGGCATAAGTGTCTGGACCAACTTTTCCTCTTTTTTTCATCTCTCTTTTTTGCCCATTTCCCCTTTCCCACGTGCAGGATAGCAAACTAGGCTCTAGCCAGGTTAACTTTCCTGCCTTTCTTCTACATTCTTCCTTCCTTCCTTGCAACATACTGCTTCGGTCAGTAACTTTGAATGTGGCCTCGTGCTTCGCAACAGCAGGAAATTATCCTGCCATTACTAAGTCAATTTGCAAGTTGTATCTACATAGAAAACCGGACGCCATGTGTGCGCTGCGCCAATGCTGTACATCCGAATAGACACGACCTCAATGCCGGAAGAAGGATCCCAAAGCCGCGGTTACCTTCGCGTAACGTGAGAAAGAGGGAGGTAACAAACGGCGTCTCGGCCGTCTTGGCAGGCAGTGGGTGCGTCTTAGGCGCGCTAAGAAAAAGAAAGAAAACGCTCTTCGCGGAAAGGTGTCCTCGTCGCGGCGAAGCTTGGCAAGAGCGATAGGCGCCGCTGCATATGCCTTTCCGACAAACACGAGTGCCATTCATCACGCAGCCTGCCGCCCTGGAGGCTGCCTGTATGAGAGAAAGCTGCTTTCGACAGCGTACAGAGGAGCAAAATTAGCTGCAACCACTCGGTTGCTGCAAACGAGGCGAGTCCTGAGAGATCCGACAGGCGCGTACGCTGCACGCGGCTGCGCGGAACAAAAAAAGAGCCCGTGTATGTAATACATGTTGGCGCGAATACGCTACAGAATTGACTTGTTTGGGGTCACAATGGGGGCAGGTGAGAGAGCCGCTGACGTCAGTTTTCCAGGCAGCTAGGCGCGTGTCCCTCCACTCGGCTCATTTCGACTTCGCTTCTTGGTCCAGCGTCCCTTACGCGAAGTTCACTGCCTTGGGTTCACAGGCTCTGTTTTGGCCTGGTTGACTTCCGAATGTGGCTCAGTTCCTTTAGCGCTGTCCTTTACCATGACCCAGTGGGTCCTAATTTTTTCACTCGTGAATTCATTCCGATGACTACAGCGTATATCGAACCCAGCGATTGCACGCAACCAGCTATAGCAGTATAATTGTCACCGGCTGGGGTTGCCTGTCCATCAGACTCGGGCAGCTTAGGAAAGCAGATCAGAAACAAGGGACTCGGGGATCGAAAAGACGTCTGTTGACGCGTTCTGCGTCCTATATAGTTAAATCGGACGAGTTAGTGAACAGTCTCGGGCTCAGTAAGCCGGTCAATTACAACATGCTGTTCATCCTGTCACTAGTCATCAAGAAGGTCGAGAACGCACTGACTAGGGGCTGATTGATTGATTGATTGGTTGATTGATTGTGGGGCTTAACGCGCCGACGCTGCACAGGCGATGAGGTGTGCCGTAGTGGAGGGCTCCGGATCAATTTTTCCCCCTGGCGATTTCTAACGTGCGCCGAAATGTCGAACCCACGGGCGATTTCACTTTTTGCCTCCATCAGAAAGCGGCCGCCGCGACCAGGGAAGCGAACCCGCGTCCTTGGGCTCAGTAGCACAAAGCCATAGCCACTGAGCCACCACGGCCGATACTGACTAGTGGCGGAATTCTGAATCTGTCCGTTTCAAAAACGTTCATTCCAGGTCGTTTTCAATTGTGACGTAATCGCACTTACGAAGCATCTGACCGATGACCTGCGTACTGACCTCTGACCAGTGACCAATGACCATGATGACTTTTGTCAAACGAAAACCTGCTCTTGATCATGGCAGTTTTTAGTCAGGCTGTGTTCTTTCTATCATATGCCGTTATTACTTCTCAATAATCTCTCTTCTCTCCAAATTGAAAAAGATTTATAGCCGCTTAGCTGTTTACTCCAGGATGTCGACTGATGTGCGCAGGCGCGTACCAACATTGGTTCCTCTGCCCGACTCTATACGTAATGCATGCTCAAGTGTATATGAAACCAGGGGCCATTTCCTTCTTCGCGATTACCCCCAGAAACCGTGTAACCTGCCCTCTATCTCTTCCCGAACGCATGGCCCCGCCGTCCACAGGCAGCAACACCGCTCGGGCGGGATAACGCGACACACGTTCCGTGTTCGGCGGCAGGTTTCCTCGGGGCACTTTAGGGCGGATAGCAGCGCCTTCGTCTCTCTCCACACCTGTTGCCTTACATCGAGCTCGTATCGACGTACAACACACACTTGCGGACGAGGTCAGCACGCGACGTTTGCGGGCGAAACGGCGCACGAGGCCCTCATTTCCACTGACAAGAGCGACAGCTATGCGGGCGTTGATATCGTTCTCGGGGCGGTGCGACTCGGTATCGCCTTGTATCGCTCGCTGTCGGGTCCCGGACGTGGCGCGAATGGATGGCTCCCGCGACAAGAGGAAGGTCCCGGCCCGAGGGAAGGCCTTTGGCGGCGGCGATAACGCGTCGTCGACATCGCCGGGCAGCCAGGCGGAGTCGCCTTTCGACAGTCGGGGCGATAAAAAAGTATCAAGCGCGAGGAGCGCGTCGCAAGTGCAAATCGCCGCTGGCTGGCTTGTGTTTCGGCAGGCGAGATGGAGAGAGATGCGCGTGACAGCGGCGAACAGTGTCCAGAGCAGCGCCCGAACGGGGTCGGCCGGCGCGCAGTCCTTTCGGCGGCTTGTCACAGCCGGCCATCTCTCAGCGCGACATCCGCCAACTGAGGCCGCCTCTGTAAGCGCTGCTTGGGGCGCAACATGACGTGGCACTGGCCGGGCTTGTCTCTGTCGTATATGCGAGAACGTGTCCGCCGTGATAGCGGCCGCCGCTTCTTCCCATCGTGTGGCAATATTTGGTTACACTTTACACCCGCCATCGGATCCCTGTCGCTTCCCCCAGTGCCGCCGCGTGGGAGATGTGGCGGCTTGGCCTTGCAGAAGCGATTGTGGGAAACGGAAGCCGCCGTGGACAGGGCTCTGCGTGTGGCAGCAAAGGGCGCAATCACGCAATGGGAAGCACGAGGTGCCAGTGCTAACCATCCATTGCAAATCTAAACGAGTGAATAAATAAAAAAACACCGAAAGGAAGGAAGCGGAAGCCATCCAGCAAATTCCACCTGAGGAAAGAAACTAAACATACAAGCGCAAGTTTATTCCAATCCCCCGCGGTGGCTGAGTCGCTAAGGCGTTGTGCTGCTGAGCACGAGGACACGTGCCTCGATTCCGGCAGCCGCGATTCTGATGGAGACGAAAAACGAAAACGCTCGTGTGTCCATATTTCGGCGCTCATTAAAGATCCCCGGCATAATTAATCCGGAACCCTCCCCACAGCGTTGCTCATAGTACTGGAGTAGCTTTGGCGCGTAAAGAGAGCGAGAGAAAGGTGGTGGTGCAACGCAATTTATTGGTCTTTAGAAGCGGAGGGGGACGAGGAGAGGAGGCCCGGACTCCGGCTCAGGGGAATCGCAGTCCCGTGCACACGACCTCGGCTCTGCCGACCAACAGGAGCTAGTCCTCGAGGGAGGGGCTGTCCAGGATAAAGCTTCAATGCCTAGGAACTGGACGGGATGGAAAGGGGATGCTTCCGGTTGTGGTGGCTTGTTGATGAGCCGGCTGTGTGGCCTGTCCTGAAAGCAAGGGAGGATGAGAGCCGGTTCGAAGGACCGGGAAAGGGGCGCGGGGGGGGGGGGGGGGAGGTGGAGGTCCGGGGTGCGACTGCAAAGCAGACCATGTGCTCCATGGTTCTGTCAGCGCCACAGAACTTGCGTTTGGGGTTCGTAAACTTCGTTGGGTAAAACTGATGTAGCCTGACTGGACACATGAGTGTGTTTGTCTGCAGTCTCCTCTGCATTGCCTGCACTCCGGCTTGGTGAGGTTGGAATGGGGATCTGGTAGTCGTCGCCTCCTGGCTCGAAAATTCTCGATGATTTCGGCGAATGACATAAGGCTATCGGCTATATAATCCACCGCCTCGTATGGATCGAAACTGGTGTTTCCGGAACCGGGCGGAGGAGGGAGAATTTGAGGGGCTCGACGCTTGTGGGCCAGTTGGGTTTCAGCGCTGGCAGCCCGCATGAGCTCGCTCATTGCCCCTGTTGCCTGAGTCTGCCCGAGTCCAAAGCAGGTGGAATGTAGTACTTGTGTGGCGGTGCCTTGATGAGGTGGCGAGAAGAATCTTCTGGGCTTTCTTGGCCACTTCTTCCACTTCTTTGGCCACTTCTTCGGCTTCTAGAACAGAGACCTGTGGCAGGATTGTCCGTGTAGAGATCTGCTTGTGGTGTGATGGACAATAGGTGAGCTTCGATGGTAGCAGCTCTTTCCCGCCTGCGGTCACGATGCTGCCTCGGCTGCATATTTCCGGGAATTTGATCGACGTGTATTCTAGAACGCCAAGTTGTCGGTAATGAGTGCTTTGCTTGGCTCTCATCGACAACCCAGTGAACTCTCCAGACTGAAGCGACGCATAAATGAAGATTCTTGACTAGTCTTGACCGTGCACTAGAGAGACATGCCGCTGTTGGGAGCGGAAGCAGCATCCTTCTCCCCCTCACAAGAGACAGTATTCTAAACGGAATGCGAGGAGGAGTGAGGATGCTAGTTCTCGTCAGGATTAGGTACAGTGGCGGGTATGCAAGGAGCGGATGGGGAAGGAATGTGTACAGGTTGCCTGTGTTCTTTTTAAAATAATTTCTTCTCGAGCGAACTAGCCTGAGCATTCTTTCTTTTTTTTTCACACTTTCGGCTGCGCAGCATTGGGCACGGGACCGGAAATTGAGGTGGCACGTTTGGATGCGCCAGCTTCTCCTGCAATTTTACTAACGGGGGATAATGGGGAATCGTACACGTATTTAAAAATTGTCCTCGTATCTTCTCGCTTCGCTGTAAATGTCGTCGAAAGGCGATGGCCTTCTGCCGCCCCTTCCACGTAACTGCCTCTCCGCTGCCGACCTCTCACGCTGTCCGCCTCCTCTCGCGGTGGTCTCATGATAACGCAATGGAAGTTTGCCGAATCTAATTCAATTTTCCCCCGTTAGCACCGGTGGCGCACCACCTGTTGGGATTTTTTATTGCTGTTGGGTTTGGAGCTCGAGCCACAAGCACAAGGCTCGGGCGCGAGCCCTTCTTGTATTTTGTTGCTAAAATGTTGTGTTTAACAAGTTTTCCTTGTTTGCTATCACAAAAATTACACCCACATCTTTTTTTTAATTAAAAGAACACTGCTAGTATCAGTTATGCATTAGTTTTGCCCCATATATGCCTTTTAAACCTACTAACATTTTGGTCGGCGTCCTTGCTTTAATTCCTCAAAAATATATGCCTGTTTCCTAAGCATGCTATTAGGGGCTTAAGTATGCTGTGCCTAATAAGTATGCTACTATATTTAGTAGTTTGGAAATGTTTTGTCTATATACAAACGTCTCGTTCTAAATTTCTAAACTTTTGGCCGGGTGGCTGAACAGATAGAAAAACAGACAGACAGACAGACAGACAGACAGACAGACAGACAGACAGACAGACAGACAGACAGACAGACAGACAGACAGACAGACCAAATTTTCGCTCTTGAGTTGCCTAAGCAAAGAGTGTCGTCTTTAAAAGGCTCGCCCCAACAGTATTTGGATCTGTGCAGGATGCCTTAGGAAACCCTCATGTCTGTTTTTGTGCGCATAAACTTGCCCGTCTTTGTCGGCAGCTGTGGTGCCAAGAGCAACGCTATTTTGTGGGTCTGGCGCTTCGTTTTTTGGGACATTTTTTTAATCTGTGGTGGCGGGCAGTGGTGACGGCGGAGCGCGCAGTATTTAAACCATTTCTTCTGCCCATTGCAGTTGTTCGACTGGTTTCGCCAACCGACGACGAAGGAAGAAGCGCCTGGAATTATGCCCCGATCAAGTGCTACCGTCGGTCTGGATAGCCTCAACTGGTCTGCGGACGCGTCCTGCGGCGCATCCTGCTGGCTCAGCTAGACACGTCACCAGTCTGCGCCAAGCACCGGCTGGTCACGAGTTCCTGGCGCTGCCTATATAGCCTCCACGGGTCCTCAGTGGTGACGGCGGTGCGCGCAGCACCTAAGCCATTTTCAGGTAAAACAATTCCCTACACATTTTCATCTGTTCTGTGGCTATATCTGCCGTCACTGCTGCCATCAGTGCCTTCTGGTTTTTTCTTGCACTTTGCTCGTAAGCTATAGCTAAGGAGCTTGCAAAGCTTTTTCGAGAGTTGAAGGAGTAGCTAAAATCAGAAATGAAGGCATTTAGAGAAGCAACAGAACGCAACCTTCGTTCGGATGAACGCGGCATGCGCAGTGATATCGAAGAAATGGAAGAGAGCATGAACTTATTAAGCATAAGTCTCGACGACGCAAACGCGCGCCTTGCAACCACTCTAGCCGAAAACAGTACACTCAAAAATGAAAATGACATGCTTCGCCTTAAAGTTGACACTCTTCAAAAATAACTGGTTGAGTTGAGTGTCAAACTAGCATAGTAATATCGGAGCAATACATGCGAAACAGGAACATAGAAATTAAAGGCATTGTGCGTGAGCCACATGAGCCAAACGAAAGCCTTCCTGAGATTCTTGATAAGATAGGCGTATCTGTCGATGAGCCAGTATCGCGAAGTGACTTCGATGTGTGCCACATAATGCCTACAAAAGACAAAATGTTCTCAAATATCATCGTGCAATTTCAGCGACGCGATAAACGCGATGCCGTGCTTGAAAAAGCGAGAAAGACAAGGCTCGCAAACGCGACTGTGGGCTTGCTGACACCAGCGAGTGAGGCATCATCCACTGAACCACGTAAAATGTCGATCTACATAAATGAACATCTTTGTCCATTCATGAAGTGACTTCTTAGAATGAATATTGCGCGCAAGCGCGAACGCAGCTGGAAGTTTGTCTGGACCAAAAATGGATCCATCTTTTCACGTCGCACTCAGTCCTCCCCTATCACATCGATACAAAGTGAAAGCGACTTATGATCTGCGCAGCTGAACAGACTGCTTAAATTGTGATGGACTTAGTCGTGCGCACGTGAATTGTGGGTCGTTATGGCCACAGTTCTTTCGAGCGATATGCCTGCGTTTGTCCAAACTATTGATGCAAACAAGTGCTTAAAGCTATTTCATTTAAATACAAGGTCACTTCTACGAAAAACGCCACGAGGTATGGCAGTTGTTGGAGTCATGTGGAGCAGCCTTCGACATCTTGATGTTCACTGAAATCTGGTGCACTGAGGATTCAGATCATCTCGTGTTACCGCGTTACAATCATTTTAGTCTAAATAGGATAGACAACACAGGGGGGGGTTCCATACAAACAAAAAGGACTGGCTTTCGAATGGTTGCTGATTATTGTGCCATTACAGCTGACTAGGAGATTTTATGTATACAGTACAATATTAGTGTTTTTGTAGTCCTATATAGACTACCCAGCGGTAATATTCCTGTATTTCTTATGTTTCTTGAGAACTTGATGTCATATGCAAATACAAACAGATATGCGCTTACAATTGGCGGAGATTTGGACCTTGATTTCTTAAACACCTCTTCTGTTATAGATTTTACACTTCTGTTGCATTGCCATTGCTTTCAGTATATATATATTGGGTCGCCTACTCGTGTCACTACCTCGACTTCGTCGTTACTTGACTTGTTTATTACTAATTTTTCAAGGCGAAACTATAGCGTCTGGTGGTTTAAGCTCAGATATTAGCGATCATATTGCAATTTTTTTATTTGTAGATGCGCGAATATCACCAGACATTAGAAACAACGAAAGCATAACATTCCGCGAAATAACACCCCACACGCTTGAAAACTTTCGACATAAAATAATTTCACTAAACTGGGATAGCATATTTGCTCTTAACGACACAAATGAGTCGTAAGATCCATTTCTCGAAAATTTTAAACGATGTTATGTTGATTCTTTCCCCATGAAAACCCTTCGTCCTCATGAAAGGTCACGTAAACCATGGATTACAAAAGAATTGCTCGAACTAATCGGAATGAAAAACAAAATCTATCGATCTTTAATTCACTCTCGTGACCTGAATAAACTGAATTCCAAACGTTCTGAAACAAATTGTACAAGGCTATAAAACAATCGACACAAGTTTTATAAACGTATATTTGATGCTTCGAGTTTCTGCAGGAGTGATGTCTTGGGGAAAAAATTAAATGACCTGTTGAATAGAGGCTCAAAACCAAATGTCCCGGAAAGCCTTACAATTGATAACAGGGAACTGATGGTAACCGAACTTGCTAATCGTTTTAACAACTTCTTTGTGGAAGTATGCGGCACTCATTCTTTTTCCCGAAGCTGATATTCGTGTTTCACCATTACAACAATCTCTCTTCCTTGAACCAAGATGTGTTACAGAAGTTTGCGAAATTTTCAAAGGCTTAAAACATAGCCGCAGCCGGGATGTGGATGACCTTGAAATTCGGCCGATAGAATATGTGCTTGATGTGATTTCCCCGGTATTAACACACGTATTTAACACCGCATTATTGACTGGCGTCTTTCCTACTAGCATGCAGGTTGCCAAAGTAAGAGTGACATATAAGCGTGGTGAGTAAGATAATATAGGAAATTACTGCCCACTTTCAATATTGCCTATTTTTTCTAAGGGTCTCGAAAAAGTTAATAACTGTCGCATTCAGAAGTTTTCGCAAAAGCATGATCCTGTATCTGATCTTCAGTCTGGATTCGGAAAAGGCCGGTTGACAGAAACCGCACTGCCAGTTCAGAAAGACACCATATTGAACAATTTCGAAAACAAATTGCTGACACTAGCAATGTGTTTATATTTTAGTGAGGCATCTGACCGCGTGAATCGCTTAATTTTGCTTCGAAAGTTAGAAAAGTATGGTTTTCGTGGACTTCAAAACAAACTTATCCCGTCATATCTTCAGGGTAGATATCAATTTGCAGAGTTAAATCAACATACATCACGCCTAGAAGCATTAAGGGCAGAGTCCCGCAAGGAAGTATTCTAGGCCCCGTTCTTTGTCTTTTTTATACAAATGCTATAATCACAATAGATAGACGATGTAAATTTGTAATTTATGCGGATGACCGCACGGTGTTTTTTTGGGGGGAAAGACGTGGCGACACTCCTGGCGAACTCAAACCAGGTCTGTTTTAGACTGCAAGCTTGGAGTGAACAGAATGGCCTCATTTTAAATTAATCTAAAACAAAATGCGTCGGGTTTCGTGTGCCGGGAACCACGATCAGTGTTCTGGAAACAGTTGTTCTTGGCCCTTATACTGCGTCCATCGAAAAATCTGTAAAAACTCTCGGCGTTATTTTTTCTCAGCACATGTCATAAAACGATCATGTGAAAAAACTGCAGTCAAAACTAAGCTGAACGGTTGGAATCATAAACCCGAGTCGCCATTTTTTGCCAACCACAATTAAAAAGAAATTATATCAGCTCTCTTCAACTTTAGCTTGAGCTATTGCATGCCGGTCTGGGAAAATACTAGTGAAATAAATATAAACAAGATTACTGTATTACAAAAACAAGCGCTGCGAATTATTGAAAATGTAATTATAGAACCACCGCTCGAACCTTCAAAAAACATCGAATTACTAAAAGAAAAGGATATGTATAATTACAAATTGACATGCAATTAATAAAGCGCCACGAAGGGAAAATTAGATTTGCTTTGGAACCTAGCTCACCTAAAGCAAACCACATACACATATCCGTTTGGTCAACAGTCACCATTGGAAGTTCTTTTTCCCGCAAAAATTATGGGAAAGAAAGATTGGAGCACGCATTGCCTACTATATTAAATTATTTTTACTCAAAAGAAGTTGACATTACAAAACTTCCCCGAAAGAAAATTGTCGAAATGTTTTAATTCAATGCCATGTCAAAATTTTTACGCGTTTTAAATGTATGTTTTAATGTTTTAATGGACATTTGCTTGTGTGACGGCTTTGTGGCCACTGCCGGTGGGTGTCCGTAGCGCTGTCAAGCCGCAAATGAGCGGAGTTTTCTCCGCCGTCCCCCCCCCCCCCCCCCCCCTTTCTTTCGCTGTACTTTTTGGAGCGAAAATTGGGGTGAAAATTGATTGAATTTACAGAGGATGAGCGCTGCGATAGCTCCTATAGTTGCGAGAATTTCACTGAACGATAAACATTGACGTCAAAGAAGGAGTTTTCAACAGCGCACAAAAAGTGAATAAGCTGCCAAGAATGCTGCGTCCGTCTGTACTGAAATCAACGCATGGCGCGTCGCAGGCGCTGTTGACAATCAATGCTATGAGTGCATCTTTTCGCCTAGGTTTGACGAATCAAACTGCTTTAAAAGAGAAAGAGAAATATCGCCTGGATGTAAGCGGAATAATTAGTCACGGCTTTTTGATACATAAAAAGAATAACTGCAGATGTACACATGCATGAACTACCCCCTCCCCCTGGTATGCACCCCCCCCCCCCTTTTATGTATGCACTCACCCCTCACCCTTCTTCCAAACAGAACGTGCGGGTTCATGTGAAGAAGGAATAGGCAATAATAGGGGCCACTGACCTCGCCTGTCATAAAATGACGAATACTGATAACTGACTTTTTGTGGCAAGCGGTGCACCACGCTTTCGCTGCTTCGACGTCGGCTCTCACCATGACGACCCGCCATTTTGGAGTCCCCCTGACGAAACGCAAAAATATAAACAACAACCGGAAGGTTGTGCCGTGAGCGTGCACGTGCACTGCGCCCCAACGTTTTTATAGTTTTGAATCGATTCTCGATATGTTCGCTGTTCACCTTCTTTTTCTTTCCTTATTACGCGCATCCACCCCGTTCACCATCCCCCTCGCCTACCGTGGGGCCGATATAGACGAAATAAAATCAACTGCGGGCCACAGCCACAGCGTGCATGTTATATTGCACGTGATACCACCCCGCATGGAACGCTCGCCTAAGATGGAACATAACCTATGCAAGGTTTTGTAATGTAACTCCATTTGTTGTTCCACAGTTGCGAAAGCTCCACGTAGTATCTACTTCTTGCTTGTATACAAGATCCGGTGTCTTATTGTGGCTATTCAATGACTGTACATACATACATACACATACATACATACATACATACATACATACATACATGTAGGGGGCGATCACACCCCCCCCCCCCCCCCCAAAGAGATCCTCAGCTTCTTATTTTTAGTTTCTTTTTAAGCATTCGACTTGCGCGAGGTTAAATCCCACTTGTGCGAGGCCGCAAACGTGTTGCGACCGGCAGAAATGCGGGCTCGAGCCTAAGGGGCGCCACAAACCACTGTGTCGCTACGTAATTTGTGCGTCTACACGGCATACGTGCACAAGTCTGCATGGTTATCACCTCCTCCGCAGAATTGGCGCAAGGAGGGAGGGAGCGGTTCTTTATTCGCCCCCCCCCCCCCAAAAAAAAAAAAAAATCGCCCCCCCCCCCGCCCCCCCAAAACCAATCTCTGGGACCGCTACTGTCGGAACCGCAATCCAAATACAAAACAAAAGGGAGGAGCTTTGCGCCAGTCTTCAGTGCCTAGCATGCGTAATCATGCGAACGGCAATTAAACTCCGCAGTACGATATCTCGGAGTACGGATGCGCTCGAACAATTCTGCCAGATGAAACTGCCTGGAAACACGATTGCGTACAACTTTTCAATACAAACATGCCTGCTTACTACAGCCACAAAAAAGTTAACTATTCAATTTTAGTTAATTACGCCACCGACATAAATAATTGCCACCTCATTTTGTGTCCCCCTGGGCGCATAACCTCAACGTAGAGGTGCTCTTCACGTAAATCTAAGCGCCTAATTAAAAAAAAAACATGTCGACTTAACTTCGATCACACTGTATACAAGCGGCCTTGAGTCACTCGCCAATGTATGTGCAAGTTGTATTTGATACATATATTGCGGCGTGTACAAGCTTTGTCCGCTTTAACGTTATTGCAAGTAACCGGGAAATCAGAGACAGCCGTTTTGTCACCCAAGCTCTTCCTTTCTAAGGCGAGATTTGCTTCGCCATGGGCGACTTGGAATTCATTGTCACGACTTTTCGCACCCTGTAGTTCTGAGCTCTTGTATTCAGCTCCCGGAGATTACGAAAGCTTCGATATTTTCTCACCAATCATAAAAGTTTACCCTTTCGCAACGATTGGGAAGCCTGAAAGAGTGAAGGATCTGATGAATAGTTTTCTGTTTCGCGGTAAAAGAACGAGCGAACTCTTTTTACCATGTATGTAAATTGTATATGTGCTGTGCATGCTGCAAAGAAAAATGATTCCACACACAACGAACATGTAAAGAATGGGACCAGCAGCATACTCCATGAAACTTTTGGTGTTCTTGTCTTGAATTCTAGCATGTCCAATGGCAGCTGACGATGATGGCAGTAGACAATGACCTATTGCTGTCATTGTCTACTGCCAATGTTAAAAAAAAAAAAAAGGAGAACGCTTGCCCGTTTCGGAGCCAGGTGCGCAATATAAGCTAAAACGCCCAATATTGAATAGCGAATACTGACGACCCTATCTGCTACAACAAGCCATATTCGAGATTTGACCAACAGCGCTTGCAGTATTTATTCGCGGGCTCCAGTTTTTTTTTCTACATACAAACATGTACCTGAAACCAGTATATAATAATTTTTACTTTTAACTTTTAATTACTCATTTAGTGGCAATGTTTTCATTGCACTTACGCCCCATAACCTGTAGATGCGATCCAAATTCGGGCGTCACTTGCTTGCTCGAAAAACAGCAACTAAATCTTGGTCGTGCTTTGCACCCAGTTGATTGGTGACGAAGCTGATCGCACATCCCAGGTAGCTGGTGTACACGTTCTGTGCGCCAGCTATTTTACCACACGTGAAACATGCGAAAAGGGTCAACGAGCAGTAAGCTTTGTTTGTTTTCCAATCATGCGTCCTTATGAAATCGCACAATCGGGGCCCCGTCCATTCGCCCGACTAGATTTATAGCGCTCGGAGCACGCTTTTTAATTCCACTAAGTATGTGCAACTGTGCGTGGTCACTCTCGTTAATCCCTGCTGCTGTAGAAACAGGGCCGGCGCCCAATACTTTGCTTAGCGTGGAATTCTTGCTCGGAGACTCTGTGGGTGGGAATACCTGAAGCAGCAGACTAAGGCCAAGGCAAGAGAAGGACGCCATGCTTGCTTTGCAGAGGATGAAAGCTGCGCTCATTTTGGTCCATGTGGTTCGGTGTACCTTGCCTTTTCGCAAAGGGGTTTCCGCCGCGGCACAAGTGGGGCACATTTGATCTGTTGTTCCTCCACGGAGCGTTGCATCCCTTTCGTAGGGAACGGATTCTGCAGCTCTAGGGGCCTTAGTTGGCCTGAGGCGAGTGGACGATTGGACAGCAGCGAAAGAGGTAGGGCGAAGCAGCCCTTGTCGAGACGTAAAACAGAGAGGTGGATCAAGCCGCTCGGAAACGAGTGATCCAGCGTCTCTCTCTGCAGGATGAAAAAAAAAAACACCCGCATTTCCCCGAAGGGGAGCATGGGGAAGTGCGAATGCACGGGTGATGCTATGAGGGGGAGTTATGTTGAACTGTGTTGGCATTCGCCCGTTAGTTGCATTTAACACCCCCGCGTGATCAAGTGGGGATTCACACACCCCGTTAGTCGTTCTCTGGAAATCTTGGTGAATTAAAGTGTATGTTCGAGGAGATCACACACACACGCAAGTGAAGTGAAACGACAGTATTCTTTATTCAGCACTTGTTGGTGTTGTCTTGACGGTCATTATGACCGCCTTGTGGTCACTGAAATGTACGGTCAAGAGTTGTTGCAAGACCGCGCGTATCAGACAGTTCCTCGCAAAGGCCAGGTCGATGTAGCTGCCGTTGATGGTGGTGGGAGCCTCTAGCGGTAGGCACGTCATGGAGTGGTTGGCGAGCATGTATTCCATCAACCACTCGCCGCCCTTTCGCACGTCCACGTTAAAGTCCCCAACAACCACGACCGGGTCCGAGGGCTTTACGCGCCTGGCCACACTCTCCATCGCCGCGTCCACGTATTCGACGACGTCGTCGCGCGAGATGTTTGGCGCGAGGTAGAGGGTGACGACCACGATTCCGTCGCCCGAGTACGCGTCGGTGTAGACGGCACTGTACGGCGACTCGTCCCTGACCGGCGAGGTGGACACGGCGTGCGACACGAGGTTCGCGTAGACGTGACCGACGAGATAGACGCCCCAGTACTCGCCCCGACTTCCGCTCCTGGCGAAGCAGCAGTCGTCGATGGGGAAGTGGGAATGCACGGGTGATGCGAAAGAATTCTTCTTGGCCAATCGCCCTAAGTGGGTATGTGCTAAAGAAATTAGGAACTCTTCTTGGCCAATCGCCCTAAGTGGGTATGTGGTGCGGACGGACGGACGGCGTTGGACGCGTGATTCAGGGTCGCTTAAGAAGTGCATTCGCACTTAAAAGAGAGCATCGGAGCTCCTTAGCGTCTCCACGACCCGCAACGACACCGTCCTGACGGCAGCCAACGGCCGACTAAGTTGGAACCATTGTTCATCACCAATGGGGACCGCGGGGTGAGCAGGATCATTCTATTGCAAATCAAACAGTTGCCTTGCCTCACCTTTCGTGTTAATCTCCATTCTCCGACCCAAAGGCAACCTATTTAGCGCATAGCGGCCTGAAGATAGGTGAGACCGTTACAGGTGGAAGTGACTTGTCTTGTGGGTTCAGCATTGCTCTCGGTCTATAGATCTGTGTGCATGCTTACGAGTGGAGCGGCATACGAGACTTCATTACTCTGGGTCGACTGGGGCACAGTGCATGTTTTTTAACGCTGCGTCTGCCGCAACGCTTGAGTCAAGCAGCATGATGGAATTTAGGAGCCTGATATGATATGAGCGGCTATAGTTAAAAGAATTTGCAACTATTCAGGACAAGTTGGCATTGGTGCGTGGAAAAATGCGCACGCAAGTGTAGGCTGACTGAAGCGATCCGAGAGTTCGTTTTGGAAGATTCGGAAGCAAATGAATCGGTTCCCGAACTTACTTGGGATATTTTATGCAGATATATTGACCGAGGGCATGCAAAGATTTATAAGTGCGAGATAAGATCCAATGAAAGATGCTTGGTATCCCGCAACAAGATTCCAAGTGATGGCTTGCAACCGTGACGAATGAGGTGAATAGCAAGGCTGAAAGGAAGCAGTGCAGGTATGAGCTGCTTTTTGAGCATTGCTTTTGACCAGAGCATATGTACCGAGTGCGCAAGTCTGTCATGCCAAAAAATCAAGGGACTTTGATGCGGCCGTCGTATGGGGCGTCGAAAGAGAGTCAAATGAGACGGTCAACAGCGGCGTTTTCGGTTCTCGTCTTGTAAATGAGCATTAAAGGAAGTCTGGCATCGGCATATATTAAAACGCAGGTCAGAGAGCATAGAATATTTGCGTTCACTCAGGGAGCAACGAAATATGCAGTATGGTCAACGCCCGTTTCGCAGCTAAGGCCCACGTAGTTGCTGTATGCCAAAGGACAGGTCATTTCTCAAGGATGTATAATAAGAACGCCCAGGTCATGTCACAGACACAGCAAAAAAAAAAAAAAAAACAAAAAAACAATGATAACTTGTAGGTCACGAGGCCTCGCAAGAAAGAGACAACCGTTGGAATGCAAACGCTACAAAGAAAACAGGATTTACTCCAACACTGCTCAGTCCGCCGAGAGAAAACTGGTGATCTAGCAGTGATTCGGCACTCAGAAGAAACAAGCTGAGTTGTTCATTTAACCATTATAATGGGAAGAAACGGCTCGCTATTTGTTATAGAGGTTCTCGTAAGACAAAAAAGGCGCAGGAATAGAATCCGAAAAGTCTTTCACAGCGCAGTTGTTTACCCCGGCTGGCTGAAAGGTCAATGCACCAACCAGATCGCTCAAAAAAGTGAATGTAAATCGCGGTAATTGTCGCCAGAGGTCATTGTCGTCGTCATCTCTGCAGTCATCGACAAAAACGCTATGGCTGCTAACCGTTATAACGTCGCCACCGTCTTCATCGACGCGTGGACAACTAACAGCCACACAATAATCGCCATTGCCGTCGTCACAGTACACACCAGATTGGCTAAGAAACGAAATGCAAGGTATTTGGTAATGGTGGTGGTGATGTTTATTGACGGGTGGACCTAGCCTTGCGTGGTGTGACGGCAATTGCTCCCCCGATCAGCACCTTTTTACCGCTATGCGCGGGAAATCACCAGGAGTGGAAAGCAAGGCATCATAATTCTTATTTTGGGTGTTTTACGCGCCGAAGCTACCCATATATGCTGAGAGGTGCGCCTGGTAGCACCCTGCGGATGATGTTTGGTCACCTGGGGATCTCTAAAATGCACCGAAATCTCGATACAAGGGCGTTCCGTTTTCACCTTCCACCAGAAAAACGTCCGCCGCGGCCGGGATTGCACCCGCGTCCTTAAGCTCAGCAGAACAAGTACGTGGAGCGCAAGCACCACAAAGCCCCCCCCCCCTCCCCCCCCGGCGGCTCGCGTCGTAACTCTCGCCGTCGTCTTCGTCTGCGATGTTGGAAGGGCGCCTCAAAACCAAGGCTCCCTGCTCAGCGATCTTCTGCTGATGACAACTTCAAGTGCAAAATACCCCACACCACCTGCGATAGACTGCGAACTCCATTGCCTCCACCGAAAGCTACAGAAGCCCGCGCTTTCCTCAGTGCCCTCACGCTGACTATTCCAACCGTCGCGTTAGCGGGCGCGCGAGTCGCAAACAAACGGAACACGGGTTCACGTGCGTGGCCCCCGGAGGGCAGCATGCGTCTCGAGATTCCACGCGCACCCAGGGGAAAGGCAGCGCTAAAGGGTGTCGCGTGTTCTGAAATTCCCCTCTGCCCTAGAAAGAGCTATACGCGCCTCGGGACGCGCGTATGGATGAATCCCGCGGGATGGGCTCACACGCGAGGAAATGAAGAGCGCCTGATTTTCACGAGGATTCGCGTTGTGGCGAAAGGCACTGTCGACGCTGCCGGCGACAGTGTTCCAGGAGTGCTCTAGCGTAGCAGAACTTACTAGCGGGACACGCTGCCTGCGGATGTTCCCAAGCTGTCTGCTGGCACGAGATAGAAGCCACCAGGAGCAAAAGTTTTCTGCGTGCGCAGCGTCTCATTTGTTATACACGCAGCGCTGCTGAAGTTAAAAACGTGGCAATCTTGGGTTACAACGCTTAGGATCTTTATGGTGTAGATGCGAATTTAGATAGCTTCGTGACGACATGTCTCTCTTCTTCGTACCCCGTTTACCGCATGCGGGGAGGACGCATGACAATCGGTAGCTGGTATTTTCCCAGTGAGTCGTGAAACACCAGCATACAAGAGGCGCGGAACAAGGAAGGAGTGACAGTCGAGGCATGGAACGGAGTGATACAGTGCATGAACGGGAGTGCTCGCTTGGCTGTACCTAGCGGGGCATCAACACGGACGCACAGACGCGAGCGGGGTGTTTCGGGCAAAAAGACTGGCAGCCTGAACGTCGCAGGCGGCATGGTTCTCCCCGTGGAGCATGCAAAACTTCCCCAGTTTGGCTCGATGGTTTTATCGACACACGCAATATGCTTGCCTCCGCGGAACACACAAAAATGCGCGCATCTTTGGCTCGACGGTTTCCTAATGTGCAGTAAAAGGAACGCACTTGGAGCCCTCGTTGTCATGCGTCATACGTGACACATGCTACAACAAATTACGGGTGCTTAGCCTTTCCAGGAGTATATGACTCTGGAACACTGTACACATGTTTGCGTTGCATTTAAGATAACAAAAAGGGTCGGAATATTGGGCCGCTGCCGTCCAAGCGAGCAGACATTTCAACCATTCAAACTGCCCGCGCACATCAGTACCAACGAAACCGCAACCGGAAGCTCAGGACTAGTTTTTGTGACAGTGTTTGGTGTGCAGCTGTAAGTTCGGGTGCAGGGTTCTATGGGAGTGTCCTCTCTCTCTCTCTCTCTCTCTCTCTCTCTCTCTCTCTCTCTCTCTCTCTCTCTCTCTCTCTCTCTCTCTCTCTGGTTTAAGTAGCCTTAGAAAGATTATCGTCTATAAAGTCCTTCTTGTGCTGGCTACCGCTTCCCGTACGGTGATATGCACGTGCCTGAACCGAAAGGCACCGGCAAAAGGGTAGGTACTGGGTTCCTTCAAGTGGAAGACACCACCGGGCGCTCAGTTAGCTGGGAGCTGGCGTTCGGGACCCACCGCTCCGTTGTACGCAGGAAGAGGCAGCAGCAGGAATGCGGTCAGCTTCGCCGTCTTCTGCGATTGCCTCCTGCGTATACTGCGACGCCACTCCTGGTGTTTCCCGCTCCACTTACTCCCCCTCCCCCAATTTTACTTGCAAATGAAAAAAAATTACACCATCTTCCCGTGGGGAACCCTGATGAGGATGCGAAGCATCGTGGCGGTTCCGTGTGGTTCCATTGTGTTGCCGTTATGTTGAGTGATCTGGTTTTTACTAGCGCCAGAGGGAATTCCGCGACCGGGTCCACACCGGTGGCAAAGCCACGCAAGTGCTGTTGTGTTACAGTGAGTAGGCGGTGGTTCTCGAGGCGCCGAAACTCGTCCATCATGTTCTTGTCGATGTTGTCTCTGTGGTAGAATCGGTAGTCTCCGTCAGCTTTGGTGAGGTAAAGGTTGTTGACATTGGTGCACCGGCTGAGAGCAATGTACACGCCCTCCTCTTCGCAGCTTTGTCTTCTCGTTCTTCTTCATCTTCGGCGGTTCCCCTACGGGAAGATGACGACGGTGGTTGAACGCGAACCTATCTCGTGATGGATTCTTTGGTTGGCCAATCCCTAGGGGCATCCTGCCACAATCAGCATCAGATGTGCTGCGGACGGGGCTGGTTGAGCTGCAAGGCGCGTGGCGCTTCCCGCCACAGCTTTCCCACGGGAAATTCAGCATCCCCCTCTAAAGTTTTCAGTTCGTCGTTTCCGTTGACGTTCAGCTTCGCGTGCCTTCGTTGTATCAGTAGCTTCTTGACGTAGTTTGAATGAGTCAAGGACATAAGGCGCGTTCGTAGCACTTGCTCCTGTCCCGGATTTGTAGCGTAGTGGGAAGAGCACCGCGTACCTCCCGTTGCGGCCAGAGAGTCGTGAGATCGAAACCGGGCGCCGCTAACTATTTCTTTTTTTTATAGTGTAGTATCGCGGAGCTGTGGGTGTAAGGAGGAGAGTTGCGCATGCGCAGTGAGTGTGTGGACGGCGCCGCCATCAACGACGGAGGACCAGGCGAGCCTAAGAAATGCTCCGCATTTAAAAAAATTCCCGGGACATCTCCACTAACATGAAACCTGGGGAGGGGCGAAGCATGCCGTGTATATCTGTATTCGTGGCGCCTTGGCGTTTTTGCCAACGGAGAGGAAACCATTGGGGGGGGGGGGGGTGGAGGTATAAAGCTTTGCTGTGAGAGTCTCGTGTCTTTCAAGCACGAAGCATTCTAGCGCGACGCGTAAACGAGTGTCGCGGTGTTATTTTAGTACGGTCACCCACCGCGGTGGCACAGTGGCTAAGGCGTTGCGCTGCTGAGCACGAGGTCGCGGGTTCGATTCCCGGCCGCGGCGGCCGCTTTTCTTATGGAGGCGAAAAGCAAAAACGCCCGTGTGCACGAGATTTCGGCGCACGTTAAAGATCCCCAGGTGGTCAAAATTAATCCGGAGCCCTCCACTACGGCGCGCCTCATCGCCTGCGTTGCGTCGGCGCGTTAAACCCTACAATCAATCAATCGATCAATTTTAGTACGGGTTACGAAGAGTTTCAGCGCGAGGCGTAAATGAGTGTCCAGGTGTTTTTCAGTATGCTTACGAAGCGTTCTAGCGCGAGGCGTAAACGAGTGTCCCGGTGTTTTAGCACCGCGACTACATGACACGACGATTACAGCGACGACAGGAGATGCCAACAGCCCCAGCCTTTAAGGGGCTTCGCCCCTAAAAGGTACCTTTCACCCGAAAGCAAAAGAGCTGGGGAATGTTGTTGTAGATGTTAGTGGAATGTTCCAGCGGGGTTAACTTGGCAGCTGTACTGATTTTCGCTTACAGTCTTGAGAATTGCAAAAGCAAGCAAACAAAACACTGCAAAGCAGATGAAAGCAACAAAAAAAAATCGTAAACTCTGTGAAGGTGGTTGCACAGTGAA
The DNA here is from genome assembly GCF_048455015.1 of Haemaphysalis longicornis. Classification (NCBI taxonomy): domain Eukaryota; kingdom Metazoa; phylum Arthropoda; class Arachnida; order Ixodida; family Ixodidae; genus Haemaphysalis; species Haemaphysalis longicornis. The sequence goes on along the minus strand of NW_027526203.1, from coordinate 360,733,837 downwards.
GCTGTATTGGCGACACAATGGTACAATAGTACCACTACATTTATATCCCATTTCAGATTTTTTTTTTGTCCGCAGCGTCGTTGCCGTTTCTTGTACTCGGTGTCGCGGACCCGCACTTCCTCCGGCGCCGCCGTATCGGTGCGACGATGCCATTTGCGCTCGGCGTTGCGACCCCGTTCTGCTTTCCTGGCTGCCGGACCGGCCCGACGGCGAATGTTACATTCGGTGACACGGGCGCGCTCTCGTTCTCTCACCTCTGCGCCGGCGACGGGCAGCGACGGTTGCATTCCCGCCACTGCTCGGGGCGTCGCTCCTCGTACCAACGGTTCCATTGTGCGAACCACTGCGAAAGTGTTCTCTTTCCTTTTGTGGCTCGCCAACTACGTCACAAACACGTTGCCATAATGCGTTTAGCCGTGAGAGGACCCATCGTTTCCTTTCCCTTCGTGACTAGGTACCCCTCGCATCCACGGATTCTGAGGGTTTTCTGCTAACATACGGTTTGTCCTAACCACCGGCTGCTTCGCTGCAAAAAGAAGAAAGCATCTCCAGGAGCATCTTACCAGAATAACGAATTCATCGTGCTAGCGAACATATTACAGAGGACGGCGCTAAAGAAAGGACGAAACAGATGCTAGAACTTCAACTCGGTTTATACACCCGCGGCGGTGGCTCAGTGGCTAAGGCGTTGCGCTGCTGAGCACAAGGTCGCGGGTTCGATTCCCGGCCGCGGCGGCCGCTTTTCTGATGGAGGCGAAAAGCAAAAACGCCCGTGTGTACGAGATTTCGGCGCACGTTAAAGATCCCCAGGTGGTCAAAATTAATCCGGAGCCCTCCACTACGGCGCGCCTCATCGCCTGCGTTGCGTCGGCGCGTTAAACCCTACAATCGATCGATCGAACTCGGTTTATACCGAGAGAAACAAGGAAACACGCATATGTGTACAGCCGCCGATTTTTTAAATAATATCGCGACCGGCGGGTGGGGCAGCGCCTTATCACGGTAGGCAGCGGCGAAACGAGCGAGATAGATCGCACACTTCGCATGCACCGAACGAAGCGGCCAGTGAATCGTCGTCTGCTAGGGTGTTCCGGCAATTGCATGCACAGAACGAAGCGGCCAGTGAAATCGTCGTCTGCTGGGGTGTTCCGGCAAGTGCAACACAAACCCTTACCGCGGCAACAACATCGTCGTCGTTGTTGTCGCGTCGTCGACTGCCGACGGCGCATGCTCCAGCCTGCACGGATGCCCTTGGTTGGCACAACTTTCGCGGCTATGTGCTGCCGCCATTGCCATTAGAACATGGATGTGCGAGATGCAACCAACAGTAAGATAGCCTTTGTGATAACGTGGAGCGTAGAGGCCTCAAGCTGATATGCGCCTGCGTCATCAGGGCGTTAAGGCGGAGCAAATGCTGGCACTCCAATAAAGGGCTCAAATGAAGTAACCAAAACACACGCTGTTAGAAAAACGAAGCTGACTGCCCTTTAACAACCACTAGTTCCTAGCCCTGGAAGTAAAAGAAGCTGAGTGGTAATTATTACAACCTATGATCGTCGCAAGTATATATAATTTGTTTGAGGGTCGCAAAGGTGATAAATGAATCCCGGATACTCGAGGGAACCCTGTGGGCAGATATTAATTAATGGTTTCTATATCCATGCTCTAAAACTTGTTCATAGTGAGACCCTTCGTTGGGGAGCATTACCACGTTCTCTCAGGATCGCTACAGAACACAAATATCTGGCGACCTTATGCGGCGCTTGCAGCCGCGTAGTCAAAGACACCGCGGCGCTGCTCGCTCCCCGCCAGCGATGTAACGAGAAAGGCTCGATGCGAGAATGGTGGCCCGGGCGAGATGTGCTGCGCGGCCGGCCGGCCGGTCGTCGGTTGTCCGCGACGGGCGAGCGGCGTGGTTGACAAATGCGACACCCCGCCACTTACACGAGGCAGCGCTCGGACACTGGTGAGGAAAGGGAGGAGGGCGGCCGAGGGGGAAGGCGATCATTTAAATTTCATCGCTCAGGTCCCGGGCAATTACGGGCGGCGCGTTGGCGGCCGCGCCATTCATCATCCGCGCTCGGCTGGCTGCAGAGCAGCCTCGGGGCGTCGGCTGCCGGGCCGACAACTAGCGCGGCCTTCGGCTCCGTCATCCGTCTTGGCCGCGGGCGTCATTAGGGCGCTCATCAGGGGCCCCCGCACTGGGGCCGGAAGCGCGGCCCTCAACGGGTTATTTTGGAAGGCGCCTCTGAGACCCGCGCCCGACAACGCTGGCGCCTTCTCCTTCCCTGCGCCGGACAGCCCGGCTCGCTTTCAAAGTCTCACGCCGGCGGGCGCACGGCCACTGTGTGCTGCCCGAATCCCGGAGCTCGGGCACGCAGGCACACCCGACGTTCGTCTGTCCAGGCGGCCCCAAAGCGGGCCCCGTGGTGGGGCTACGACGTCGCCCATTGATGGGCTTCGGTATACCGCGGAAGTGTGGCCACTTTCAAGGTCGGGGCAGTACGAGAAATTAGTAGTACATTGACTCGAGTCAGCGTTAACGGTTAGACACAAACTGAACAGACCGTGGCCATGCGCATATAAGGAGGAACACACAAAAAAAAGAAACCACCTTTACCCGTGTTTGTTCTCTGAAGTAAGGAGTTACCAACAAATTTGTAAAAAAAAAGGGAGAGGGGCAAAGAGAAGTGCTGTTAATGGAATCTGTAGACGTAAGTCACAGCAGTTGTAAGAATTGTTACTCACCAACTTACCGAAAGCCCAAAGCCGGAGCTGAGTTGAACACAGTTGAACCTATGTGTCCCTCGTTACGTGGAGGGCCGTGATACCGAAAGGATGTCGCACGCATGAACGACCAGTCTTATTTCCACTGACGGGAGCCGCATCCTCTGGTCAGGCGCTGGCGCCGAAGAAAACACACCCCTATAGGTCTCTTCAAAAAAACTAATGCTCGAACAAAAATGATGGCGCATTGCTGGCAAACTCGCAATGTAAATACTGGCTTGGCATATGCAGTCTCCTCAATGGTCCCCTTCATGCCTCCCGAGCCTGTAATGTTTCTATCTCTCCACTGGGTGGTAAAACCTCGATGCGCCCTTAAAAATCTACTACCGACATATCCCCCCCCCCTTTGTAGAGACAATTCTCAGTACGTTTTACCTATGTTGCCCACACCACAGAAACTCCGGTTTCTGTGATGTGGGCAACATAGGGGAAACTCCGGATGTAGTTACTTCAACTCAACCATTCTACGCCCCTCGGTAAGCAACACCAGTATCTGCAGTCTTTCGGAATCTCGAATTGGCAGAAGTACTCACAGGCATTAACTATATGTATTGATTTATGTGCGTACGCCACCTGAACGGAAAGAAGCTCATGTCATCGTGCTGCGTAAACTCGGAAGGCCAGTGATTTCAGCGACAAAACACCCGAAATATACATCTGTGCATAAAAATGGTTAGCAGTGCAGCGAAGGATGATGGGAGCGAAGCTCACGGTCAGAAAACGAGCGCCTTGCGTGGATCAGGGAACAAGCTCGAGTGGAAGAAGGCCACATAAAAAGAAATGTACTGTAGCTGGCCGTGTACCGAGGCGAAATGACTACTATTGGACCACCAGAGTAACAAAGTGGCTGCCGAGAGACGGGACTGGAGTGAGGGGTAGGGCGTTAACTCTATGGAGGAATGAAGTAAGAAATTAGGGGTCGAAGAATAGGCTTGGGGCACCGCAGCGCAGGAGTTGTTGTGGGCCACTGAAAGAGGCCTTCATCCAGCAGTATACTTAAATAGGCTGGTGATATGATGGCGATGATCCTGGTTTCCACCGCGTCATATACATCGATAAAGTCACAATCTTTCTAGATTCTGTGGCAGCCTAGAGACTGTAGAACGCACCTTCGGAGCTTTATTGTACATTTTTCAAGCCCACGCACAATACGCTCGTCTGGAATGTCCCCCCAAAATCTAAATATATCGGCTCCAACAACAACAGTCCTGAGAAAAAATTGGCCCCAATCTACGCTGTGAAGGTGGTTGGAAAGCAAAGCTGTAAATGACACCCACAACAACTGCCCATGCGAAACCAGATATTCTGCCTACCGTTACCTAGAATTCGCAGGGGCGGCGTCCTGAACGCAGAAGCGCCGGCCACGGCCGGGCTAGAGCGGCGGACTTCGCTGCTGTAGCCCGGACGTGCGTCGGCAGAAAGAAAACTACGAGGAACGTCCTTCGAGGGTGAGACAGCAGAACCTAGCCACCCTGATGTGCTAGCTCGGGGCTACATCACCGCGCGACACAAGCGAGGACATCGAAACAATTCGGCATGTGAGCTTAATGATTCTCATTTATGCCGATTAAAAAAAGTAGTTTAGTAAGTTTGATAATCGCGAGAAAGTTGAGGGAACTGTTATAATCGCTATTTATCAGAACCAGTTGCTCCTGTCGCCTTTTGTAATACCTGTTAAAACACAACCGAATCGGTATCCACCAATTTTTAAAATGGAGCCCCATTCGTGGCAAGCAGTGCGAGAAAGGTAGTGTTTGTTTAGCGGCCAGATGTCTGCATGTGGTCTCTACATTTTGTTTCCGTGCCCTGGGAACCAATCGTTAACGTATCTTTTGCCGTACGACCACCTAATTCCGTTGTGTCCGGGTTAGCCAGGAGGTGCTGTCGAACAATTTATTCAAGCCGTGGGAATGAAGCGCGCAATGGACGCGAAGCTGCGCCTAAACAGGCCCAAAACAACCGTTCCTAAAGCAGACAACAAAGCCGGGTCGTGCCGACGCGCCCGCACGGCGTGAGGGCGCGGGGACCGCTGGGTTAGAGTTCCTGTATATAGCTCAACTCTACGCTGGGTAAATTCGCCGCGCCATCTACACTGTGCTCCGTGAGTGAAAACCGCCCTTCCCTCCGCCGCCGCGTTGGGAGTTTCTTGTCCCGCACGCCACGAAAGAACTGTTGGCTGGTAGAGGTAGAAATCTTTGCTTTAAAATGGACTTTTATCGTTTCTTTATCCCTCCACCCGTGAACGGCCACCCAATCGGTGTAGCCCACAACCATGGTTTAGGTTTAATATAAGGAGCAAGACGCGAGCGCTCAACATGTATCACTGTAGTAATAAAACATATTTACTTTATTCAAAACTTACTGCGCTGAATCATCCGCCGCAATCCAGGCCTCAATAGCATGAGCTTCACAACATCGTCGAAGCCAGGATATTTTCTGGAGTTCTGCACACCCTTCCATATATATCAAGCTCGCAACAGCTCAGTGCAGCGTACTGGAGAGAATTCTAGGGAAATATATGCGAAAGGAACTTGGCGGGCCCACGTGCGCCGTAAACTACCCAATCGAAGTTTCCACAATACCCTGGAAGGAAAGACGTCCTAGCTGCAAGATAGCACATACTCCCGACGCCCAACCAAGATTGGACCATTCTGTCTCAGCCCTAATTTAAGATTGCTCCCTTTCTCTCCTGCGTAGGGAATCCCTATCATGGGTAATGATCCTTTGCCTTACATTCCAGCCTACCGCCTGTCCTACGGACGTGGTCGTAGGTCCAGGGAGAATCCCACATCTTCCCAGCCCATCGCACATCCTGCAGTAAGGAGCGCGCTTTGCTTTCTTTGGAACGCTTTTATACCGCAGTACCTCTGCTTCTACTGCGGCTTCTACTCGGCTGTGTAGTGGTGAATCCATGCTTCGTCCGCGGCCATGGATCGACTCAAAAAGTCGTGACGATTGCGATGAAGCATCACCTGACAATGCATAAAAACATGCTTTCACATGCGCTTTCGGTCGACGGTTAACAATCGCGGCACTCATCGGCAATGGGCAAGGCAATGGGCAGAAATGGGCAAGGTATATATCACCAGGCCTTCATTTACGCATTCACGGAGAAGCTGCAGAAAAAGATGATGAAGTAGTAGTAGAGAAAGAAGAAGCAGCTTGCTGGGAACGGTGGTCTCTACTGTTTGTCCTCTCTTCGCCCGTCCATTTCTCTACATTTGGTGCCGAAATCCCGTGCGGAAACGTCTTTTATCTCTACGCACGAATGGTATAGGGCCTCATCTTTTGTCTATTCCGCCTCTTCGCGCGGCGAGTGGGGGAGGAATCGTCTGTAACGTACGGCCCTGAACGACACGGGTGAAGAGAGGAACGCCACAACGATGGAGCGCTTCAAGATGAAGCTTTCGACGAGACTACCCCGACTGTTGAGACAGCTAAATGAGGCTCGCAGCATGCTCGACGACGAAAAGGACATTGCCACACTCCTCGGGATGCACGATCGACTCTTTACCAGCAACGCTGAACTTGTCAAGATCTACGGTGAGTTTGCCCCATGCGTTACGGCGGTTAGTACCGGGCTCGAATCTCTAGTCAATCACAGTGACGTGGCCATCAAGATGCTGGCCGAACTTCGCTCAAGATGGTCTCACTTGAACCACGGTTAGAACGCCTTCTGCAAGCGCCAGTGGCCATAATCATACCGTTAGCTCAAGGAATTTCCGGTGGACCACGGCTGCTCCCTTTCCAGCCGGCGTCAACGTCGCTGCCCATCGGTGCTGGACTGCAGGAGGAACATGTAGCAGCCGAGTCCTCAGCCAGGGCCCCAGGGTTTGTGACTTCCTCTACGGGGGTCGTTGTGCACAGTGTGCGGGATAAGCCGGAAGCCACGAATTTACAATCCGACACCACTGGATTCCGCAATTCTAAAGAAAGCGCTGAACAATCTCGAGAGCACTCTGCCCAACAGCAAGGCGAAGCTCTGTCGTGGCTTCAACCGCTGACCACGCTCGAACGCAGCAGGCGATCGCAGCTGCAAGGATGCAGTTCTACAACGGACGCGTCCAGCACGCCGCCATCTCGCAAGACCACCGCTGAAGCGCTGCCAAGTACCATGTCTCAGTCTGACTCAATCCCAAAGCAAGGAAGGACGTCGGTCATACCTAACGTGAACGATTCACCGAGCAACGATGTAGTGACTGACCGAAATGTTCCAGGGGGGAGGATGTTGAACTATGGGTTCATGGGATTGGGCATGCATCTTCCTGGGGGGAGTATTTAGAAAAAGTTGATAAAGTAGTAGTAGAGAAAGAAGAAGCAGCTTGCTGGGAACGGAGGCCTCTACTGTTTGTCTTCTCTTCGCCCGTCCCTTTCTCTACAGAAGCTACGTCATACCGCAGCAACTTCGACATTCCTCTCAGAATCGCCTAGCGCCCTTCCACGTGAACAGCGTTTAATGCACACTGGGAATTAACTTTGGACATGAAGTGGAATGTAATTCGTGGTGTATGTGCATATAATGGCAATCGCCCCCTAGCCTTGCCTGAAGGGTTCGCGATAAGTTAATAGCTGGGCGCACAACCCATCGCGGCTGGGAACTTCGATCGGCTTATTCCAATTGGCAACCATGTCACCGTTATACAATGTCAATGTTGTTGAGACTAGCGCCAAGGCGCGCGTTCTCAGGCATTAAAGTCCAGTATTAAGGGACAAAAACTCAGGGTGCGAAACAGCCGATTAGATGTCAGCTACGATTTGCAATTTTCAGCGTCGTTTCGTATGCGGGGAATTGTCGACTACGAGCACTTACATCCACCGAATTTTTCACCGCAGTGCGCGGCGACACCTCGGGTATAATTGAGCCCGTCTACGGAGGAGAAGGGCTCGCTGAACACGCCTTGGCGAGAAAGCGCGGCCTCCGCTGGACACGGCGATGAAGCGGAAGAAGCCACCTACGGCAATCGCGAGCGGCGGAGCAAGTATACGTGCTTTACAGTGGGCGTCTTGAGCCGTCCATTCGAGTCTCGCGAGCTCTCTCATCTCTGGCCGTCGAGATTGACACAATGATACGTCGAAACGGATAACCTCTCATCGCTCGGAAGGATATACGCAGCATCAGAGCTGCCAGCTGGCCGCTGCGGCCCTTGGGCAACCGAGCCGTGGAACGTTTCGGGGCCGAGAGAGCGCTTGTCGCCGTTTGGAAAGCTGCGAGAACCCGCGCATTATACAATCGATCATCGCGCTAGTCTGGCTACGCTGCGGGGGGCTGAAAATGACGCCGCTCATGAGCAGACACCAGCGCCGGGAGCGCAGCTGCACAGCGCTGTTGCTGAGCCTGGCGGCACTCGTCCTCGGCCGCGGGTGGCAGCCACGGGTCCCGCGGAAGACGCTCGTCTTCTGCGCTCGCCCCCCCGCGAGAGTGCCAAAGCCGTCGCGACGCCGTCGCGGCACGGACAAGCCGGGGGGGGGGAGGGCGCGAAGACGTCCTCACTTTCGAGCGACGCGAGGACGAAACAAAAAGAGGCAAGAACAGGGGAAATGGTGATGGAGAGGGAGCGCAAAACGCGAGAAAGTGAACCAGGGGAAGAAGCAAATAAAAGGGACGGGGACTAATCTAGAAGAATGATTTCGTGACAGCATCTCCCGGAGCTCATTAAACTGACCATCCGTCTCTGTCAGCGGCAGATTCAGACGATAGCGATATATCATCGAATGTGTCGCCGCTGCCCCTTTCACGTCGACGCGGCTCCTCCTCCCCTCGCGAATCATGCCGAGTTGGCCGCGGCGTTTCTCCGTGCAGCTCGCCTCCTCCTGCCACCTCGCGCTGCAGATATGTGTATATAACGGCGCGCACAAGGAAGCCGAGCGAGGGACAAAGGCAATAAATTTAAAGCAAACGGTAGCCGGGACTCGGAAAGAAAGGAAAGATATACACAGCGAGGATGACGCCGCCGAAAACTGAGCTGAGCGCGAGTGAAGGAGACCGGTCAATTTCCAGTCTTTCGCGTGACCAACGATGGATGGAGCCCGGCGCGATCAAGGGTGCGCCTCACTCACTGACGTGTGGAAGACTGCAAGATGAAGGATGGGGCAAGTAGGCGAAGATGAAGTGAACTGTGCGCGAGGCGAGAGGAACATTATTTGTCCTTAACTGTACGTTCTTCGCCCGGCTCGCCCTCTGGCATTCCATTCTAACGGCCCAGGCTCGTGGAAGAAGCCGCGTACTTGTGAGCTATAGGTTCGCTGCTAAGTGGTAAATTCACACTTGCTTCTCGCTGACTACTTCTTGAGATTTCCTGCGGGGGTTGTTTATTGCGATGGTTCTGATTAGGTGTGCCATTTTTCAAACGGTGTGTATACGTGTACACCAGCTGAAAAAAATCCTCCAGTCGTAAGGATAGGGGAACTTCAACAAAAATTAAGCTCTTTTAGTAGCTACTTCCGGCTTACGGTAAAAAATTATGACCAAAGCTTTATTTTGAGTTCTAAGAATAAAAATCAGGTAAATAAGTAGCTTCCATAAGTAGCTCACAAGTATTAGGGATCTGTTCTTCTTGGCCATGCAGTTTTTCCATATTTGACAGTAGCACCGCTGTTTGTTAGAGTGACCCCCACTTCATTATATCTGTTTGAGGACGGTGGTCTCTGAGATCCTGCATACTCAGTTGTCCCTGTAGGCCTCTTGCTCTCCTCGACTTCTAACTTCATAACCTTCTTGAAAGGCCAGTTCCTTTTCCGTATGCAGCCGAACCACCTCAGTCTTACTTCTTGGACTTTACAATCAGTGTCTGTGACTTCTCCAATCCCTCGTATGTGGTCGTTACGAACCCGACCTCCCCGTATCGCTCCCCATGTGGTCAGCAGCATCCTAATAACGTATTTTTATTCTTATGCCAATCGATTGTTTCAGAAGGTAAAGTTTTTAGCTTCACGAGAATTCCGTCTCTGTTGCCGTTGATAACTCGTTCAATATCTTGCATGCATGCCTGTATTCTGCTGGTGGCATTTTTCTTCATATATCTTGTTCCGTCGACTATTTAGGCTAAGTACCTGAACTAGCTAGATCATCCAGCTTGAGGTCATAAGATTTTTTTAAAATTCACAGCGCAACAAACAAAGATGAGAGGGAGGACCAGACACACGGGCAATGATCGTCAGCTCGAACCAGGTTGATAGTCGGTGCCTGTTTGTCTTCTTCTCCTTCTCGTCTTTGTTAGTCGCGCTGGGACTTCAAGAGTATGAAGAACCAACTTGTCCAAGCATCAACGTTGACAAGTTTTTCTTCAGATTTACTGCCTCCTATAGTACTGCTTATACTACTGCCTGTATTACAGGTTCGCTGACTCTGAAATGATACTATGCACGATGCATTTTTTTTTCGGCTACAGGGCTCTAAAGCTTGCCACAAAACTCGAGACAGAATCTGCAATTATAACATGTTATCAATGTACATTGGCTGATCGGTTACGATTATCGCTTCAGAGGTACAGGGGCCTGGGTTCTATCCGCGGTGCTTCCGAACTGGCGATAAAATCAGTTGGTTTTTCAGATCTCTACGGGCCGCATGCACCGGCAGTACCACCGGCATCCATACGGCGATCGACACACGGAGCCGCCCCCACGGCGACAGACAAAAGGCGAAAAAAAAAAAAAAAAACATAGTATCACCCATGATAACGTATTCTTGGTGGAATCTATAAATGTAAACAAAATCTCGCGTTTTATCATTTTTTTATTTTGCCGTGAATTCATTGAGCATGGCGGCTACAGGAACGCGGTCACTTTCCCGAATAGTGGAATAACTAACCAAGATGTTCCTAATAACTCTTTATTTACTTTAAAGGTATTGTTGAAATTGCCAAATTGTGGCCCCCACTCCCTTATATTCAGGTGAGAAAAAATTGCCCGCTAGCGCTACCAGACAAGTTATTGCCCGCCCTACCTTCTTTCCTTCTTTCAGCGTCTCGTCTAGCCGTGCTTGGCTGCCTGCGGAGACGGGCACGCCACCGTCGAGACTTTTACGATTAGTTTCGCTTTCAGCGCGGGCATGGAGGTGAAATAATTTCTCCCGTATCGCTCGGAACGATTTTCCTCAGTTCATTTCACCCTGTGGTTGGTGCGTATATGTACACCTACAAGCTTCAACCGTGATCTTATCATGACTCTTCAAAGACAATAATCGGAAAGGTAACCGTCGTTAATTGTTAACGCCGTTGTCGTTACCAAACAAAATTAGCGCACGTTGCTTAAATTTGCCGTTATTCTAATTTTTTTGTGAATTAAAAGTACTTGAGTTCTACCCTTCACGACATACAAGAATTGCAGTGTAAAGTTTAAGAAAAGAAATCCATGCGGGCAGATTGAATAAACATTATGTAGATGAACATTTTCCACCACAGCACAAATGCGTTTGCGAAGGCGCTTCCCGGCAGCTGCGTTTGCTCGGGAATCAACAGAAACAGTCGCGCAGTCAGCTGGACTGAAATAAAGTTCATGTAGAAACATTATTAACTGACTTATTATATGAGTGTGTTTTTGTGCGTTGGGCCCGTAGTGGTTTCTCGGAACGCCTGCCGAATGAGAGGTCTGGCCGTCGAAACCACGCGCGCGTTCTGTTCTTTATTCTTTTGCGATTTCAGAAGAAACTTACCGGAGGCAGGTGGGCGGCTCAGTGTGCGTGGGAAATGAATCTATGCAGTAAGGAGGGTGTTTGCATTTCGGTTCCCGTGGCTTCTTGCTTAAGTTAAGACGACAGGGGAGTGGTTTTCTGGGGAACAAATTGACGAGTAATGTGACGCTACCCGTTACTAGAAAAATATTAACGTAAGTACGTTACCCGGTACTATTTCGAAACTATAACGAGTACGTTACTTAATTGCCTAAAAAAGTGTTTTCGCCGCTAATTATAACACGTCACTGCCCCCACCACGTATATTGCCATGCCCAGAACTCAGCCATACGTGAAACTTGTGGTTACAGGTCATTCTCTCCTCGCGGTGCCGTCAGTGGCTAAGGCGTTCTATGGCGTCAGTGGCTAAACCATCTGTTTCGTGCACGCGGTTACGTGCCGTCAGATGTGGCCATTCGATATTGTTGCCTCCGAAAGATAGGCCGCCAGGTTACGCGGTGTGTTGACTCCACGCCATTGACCAGATAGCATTCGGCATCCATGAGTGAAGAAGACGCCTGTACGCGCATGAAACAGAAGGACCGCGTGTTTTATGCTATTCATGCTATGCTTCGCCCGGCTTGCCACCTAAGGCGCAATTATGAGCGCTAAGGGCTGTTCCCACTCTGCGGAAACGCAGTTCCGCACTGCGAAACAGCTTCTTAGTGGCAGAGGGGTTGGCGCACTGCAGCGCATGCGTCAAGCACGAAATCTTTTCCCTCAGAGTCACTGCCGGCAGCGCACTTCAAGTAAACAGCGACTAGGACATGCGTTAGGGACACCGGATGGCGTGGTGAGTCGCTGTCTTCATTTTCGACTGTCGCTCACCGTCAACGATTTCACAGCGCGCAGCGAATGGAGCAGAGAGGTTCAAACACCTCTTTTTGCGTCAAGCCTCACAAGCTGCCTACAGCTCGCAACAGCTGGATGACGCAGTTGTTGACAATTCCTTTAGGACTGGCCACATATTATTTTTGCTCTGCTCTTCCCGGCTCTTTGTCTTAATCTTTCTCCGACGCGCTCTCCAGCAACAAAGCAACGAAGAGATGGGAAGGCACACAAGGGCGGCGCTTTAACGAGCGCCGAATACGCGAGCGTGGCGTCGGTGCTCGGCGTGCAAGCGCGGAGGAAGTTTGTAAACGGACTGGTGACAAACGATGTTGCCGAGATAAACGCGGCGTGACTGACGATCTGTTGCGCGACAGAAGCAGGCCAGCGCAGGAGGTCGAACCTCGCAAGCAGGAAGCTATTTTGGCTCCCCGGTAACCCGCGCAGCTAGTTCTGTGACGGCAGTTGCGGCAGCAGCTTCCGCGGGGCCTTGGATCCGCGGCCAACGGGCTCGCTGGGGCAAGACGCGCCACGGACGTTGACTGATCGCCGGCCGCGGCCGGGGAGGAGCGGGGAAGGACCCCCACACTGACAACGCCTCACTGCTGCATGACAGGGCCTGCGCAGCACCGGGAAGGTGTCTCCAGGACACCTTTTGTCCCAGGCTCCGTTACTGGGGTTTATAACCGGATTTATGAGGCAAAATAACGTAATATAGAGTAAACTGCAGTAAAAGCACGTATAAATGAAATAATTAACTTATGAGCAAGAATAACGAGGGGCTGTGTCCCCTTCCCTTCCCCTTTCCACCTGGGAGAGTTACTACTTTGTCAGAAATAGTCAACGAAGGCTGACAAATGCACTGCGTGACCATGTTGGTGCATAAGAAGGCTCGGCTAGCTTACGAGTTGCGTGATTGGGATATTTCACAAGGATTTCTGGGTCTGCGAAGCACGGCCTTCGACAGCATTCGGCACAATGCAATGTAAAGCGCGTAAGTCCTTCCTTTAGACGATGACTGGTGTTCCCTAAGCACCACATCCAAACAACGTCCCGTATGGCCCACAAACGTACATACATTCGACCCCAGGGCATAGGAATACATAGTAAACAGAGTTATTCTTACAAGCAACGAATAGAAATCTGTGGCGAGCCATGCGTACTACATCCTGCTGTTGTACTGCTTCCGATAGCATATAGCTTATTGCCATCCATCGAGCGCAATCCACCAAGATTGTTTTTTTTTGTCTCGCCAAAGGCGTGTCAGTGGACAACGTTTCCGATAATAAGGCTCCATCGAAAACACTCGGCTTGCTGCGAGACCGCTCGAGAGTTGACACCATCACGCCATCACAGAATGTCTCAGCATTTTTCTCGCCCAACCTTTCACAAAGTAAACGGTGTTACAGGCCTCTGCGGGGCTTTTGAACCCTGTGGGCTGGTTATTGTCTTTACAACTTTGAGCTCGATCCGCTGGCATTTCATAGCTATGATGGCTGAATTAGGATTAGAATGAACCGCTGCCAAAGGAGGCCGAGGTATGGGAGGTTTGTATTTCGAATGAGCTCCCCATTCTGTCTACTCTTTGCAAACCAAGAGGCCTACTTTCACCTGTTGCAAATAACCTTGCCATTCATTTATTTTTTGCCAATGCCAATTCGGTGGCTTATGGAGCAGCAGTTTTTGTACACAGTTCACTCAGTGAAGAAAACTTCAGGGTGCACCTTCTTATTAGCAAATCCCTTGCCGCCCCTTTAAACGCCGTTTGGTTAAGAGTGGAGCTTCAACCTGCCTCTTAGACTACGGGACTACATTCGACAAATGCCACGATTTTCGAACTGCAAGGCATCGCTCTCAAACGATTCAGCGAGAGCACTGCACTGGGTTTAATGGGATGCTAATCGCAGGGAGACGTACGTAACAAACCGCTCCATTGAGGTTCAGCGGTTTAAGGGATAATTCCTGTGACTGCATTAGTGCAGATAACCCGGATGGCCTCTTGCGCGTGACGCGTCTGCGCCAGGGTTGACGAGAAAGAGCACATAATGGAAGGGACCAACGTAGTTGCCGAAGCTATGACATAACTGGCCTGAAGGTTTGTTTCCTCTTCCTACTTGACACAGCGTTAGCCTAGAACTATAGCGCCTGAATGTCCTGCGACGATTATGCCAGAATTGCTGAACATAACCTCAGAATTATTGAACATAACCTTAGATTTTTTTGCGCTTATTTTTTAGCCTGCGTCCAATCTTTCTCAGCACAATTGTCGAAGCCTTGTCTGCAATTTCCGACTGGTCTGACTGAACAAGGCAATGTCGTCTGCAAGCCTCAGGTGGTTCAGATATTTCCCATGGATTCGCACCCCTGTCTTCCACTAGTTAAGCTTTCTGACAGGATACCTACCGGACAGGCTGTAGATAATTGCGGAGATATTAGGTCTCCTGCCGGGCACGCTTTTGTATAGGAAACTTACGAGTTCTTTGATGGAGCCGCTTCGGGATAAGAAAACAGCTTGGTGGATTAGGGAACAGACTCGCGTGGAACACATTCTAGCTCAAATTAAGCGAAGGAATGGGCATGGGCGGGTCACGTTAGGCGCATCGGGGACAACAGGTGGACCATCCGTGTAACGAAGTGGCTGCCAATATGACGTAAACGCAGTAGGGATCGGCCAAAAACTCGATGAAGGGATGAACTACAAAAATTTGTGGGAAAGGGTGGACTCAGCTAGCACTCTATAGACGTGGCTGGAAATCTTTGGGAGAGGCCTTCGTCCTGCAGTGGACACAGGCAGGCTGCTGCTGCTGCTGCTGATGATGATAATGATTATCTCTGCCCACGTGAAAAAGTGATTGGACAGACACACAGAGATAGATAGATAGATAGATAGATAGATAGATAGATAGATAGATAGATAGATAGATAGATAGATAGATAGATAGATAGATAGATAGATAGATAGATAGATAGATAGATAGATAGATAGATAGATAGATAGATAGATAGATAGATAGATAGATAGATAGATAGATAGATAGATAGATAGATAGAGACAGACAGACAGACAGACAGACAGACAGATAGATAGATAGATAGATAGATAGATAGATAGATAGATAGATAGATAGATAGATAGATAGATAGATAGATAGATAGATAGATAGATAGATAGATAGATAGATAGATAGATAGATAGATAGAGCGGGAAAGAGAAACATGCCACTGTAGAAAAATAATACAAGTTTCCTTAAAACAAAGAAAATCTTAGCCTCGGGTGAGAAGCCGCAAAATGAGTTCACATTTCACCTTCCGCGAAAGCTGCTTAGAAACTAAAAATACCCCTTAAAAGCCTCCTCGTTCGATCCCTCCAGTTTTTCTCACAGGAGGAAAAGGGAAGAAAAACCAAAAGGGGAAAAAAAACCCATAACGATCTTGTTGAGTGAGGACGCTGGTGCGCTAAAAATGATCCGTGGCGCTGGCGACGCATGCGCGCGTGTCTGGGAGGCTCCGCCGTGGTATATGAAGACAGCCGACAAATCTGCCGGCAATGGTCCCTGGCAGGGCGACGAGTCCTGCAAAGAGTGAGTAGAATGCCGTCGGGTGTGCTAAATATAAACCTCCAGCGTGCGCCTTGCATGTAGCTTGCGTGGGCGCGGCTCCGCGTTCCGTCTTGACTAGTCCTTCTTCATAACAAGTAGTTGGCAGCCCCACTCCAGCTGCTGGCGGTCGGCAGGACCGCAACAGGGTGTGCTCGAGCTATAGCATTGATGCAACTACCGCCGCTACAAGTGCTCCTTGGATAGCAAGTACTCACAACTACGGAATGAAGGATTGATGTCAGAATCGGACCTACAATCGGATGACTGAGGACATCAGTCGGCCGACGCAGTGGAGAGGACCACGTTGTATGAGCCTGCATTGTACACACACACCCGTCCACGAGGCTCCTCTCAAAGTGATCGTCTTTCTTCACTCCTCGCACTTCCAAGGCAATTTGTTTTTTTCTTATTTTTAGCTGTAATGTCTTCTACACAATTCTGATCTCTCGCCGGTTCATGGATGAACTCGCGTAGAAGACATAATAGTTTATGCTGACCAGTATTTTTAATGCGAAAGCATTAAATGGCCGATTGATTCAAACACCGCTGTCTGCAGCGGCTCCTAAGTTCTCATTGGCTGCGACGCATTTCATATCCATCTCGTCAGAAAAAGACAAAAATCAATGGTTGATTCCTCTGTCATAGGAATGGGGGGTAAAACACGAAAGTGAAATGCGCAGCGAAATCTGCAGCTGAACATGATTTGCGGGTCGGCGGCTGTCTTGTGGGTGTGCTTGGAGAGCGACGTCCTGCTGGCGGGTCGCTTCGGCAAAGGTGTACTGGTGTCATTTCCGTGACAGATATGACGTCAATGAAATCTTGGTGTATCCCGGCATAAACACTTTCGTGTTCAATTATAAAACCCGAAAACGAACCCGAAGTATTACTTACTCTTTAGTACTAATAGTTGCTTCCCCGGAAGAAGACCCCGTGTGCTGGGGTGCACCATTTACAGGCCGCTTGCTTCGTTGTACTGGCGCCACTTCCGTGGTGGATATGAGATCATAGAAATCTTTGTGCATCCGGGAATAAAACACTTTCGTGTTAACAAAGAAAAGGAGCCCGCTCATTCGCTACGAACGCGGGTATGGGACATTGGCAGCGGCGCATCATGTGGCTGCCAGCGTGAGCATACATCGGCTGCGAATGCAGGTATGCACTGGCCTCGTTGGCTACGATCCGCCGTGTGGTTGAGGACGTAACACAAAGAAATTTAAAAATCCAAGTCAATGGGGTGCTGCCATTAACTCGAAAATCGGAGAGACGCTGCTCCTTTTGCCTCTCGCCTACGTCCTGTTTCGAGACCAACGAGAGCGGCGAGAAATGTGACTTTCAGGGAGTTTTAAGCCAACAGTAGCCCGGCCCGTGAAGCCCCTTTCTGCGCTTCTTGAGGCCGTCGTGTTCGCCGAGCATCGGCGCCGGTCAGATGCTCAGCGCCGACACAGGGCGAGTAACCATGAGACCGGCGAGTCCACGAGCCAGCCGCTGCGTCGTTGCTTGTTGATAGCACTGGCGTACGCTGGGGGGGAGGGGGGGGGGGGATAGAAGGTGCCACGCTCACCCCCCGAATTTTTTGGGACGTGGTGGGAGGGGTATTTTCAGATTTTCAGATAACCACGAGCCATTGGGTCCTCGAATAAAACAAAAAGGAACGAAACAGCCAAAACCTCAACCGGAGAGTACTCCACTGCACCCCGAATCCCTTTTTAACTTTCAATAGCTTTTCCCATTCTTTGATCTCAGTGGGGGCTGCGCGGAACCAGTAACACACCACAGTAGCTCCGTGTTTTTTTTTTTTTTTCACTTCCTAGTGACGAATACATCCGTAACCCGACCTCGACAACCACAGAATCACCTTCCCAACGTGACAAGGAACTCGGGAGACGGGTATCTGGATAGCATCAAACCTTGTTACCGGCCGTACAAGGTGGGCTCCATACCGCCGCTTCGAGGCGGTGCCGATGCCGGCTTCGGCACGCCGGGGCAAGCACGTGCGGAAGCAGCTGCAGGGAATCACGGCGGCGCGGAAGCCACATCGGCAGTGGCGGCCATCGCTGTGGGCAATGCTACCATGTCGCAGCAAGTCATCGGCGCAGCTCTAAGGCTGGTAACCACGGTGGCCGGTGAATCCATCTCACAAGAAGAATATGAAGGCACCACGGGCTAGCTCCAATGTTACGGGCGGAAGCATAGCCGCACCTCACCACGTCATCCCATGAATGCGTCGGACGCGCCGTACGGCGATGAAGGAAGCGCACACTCTACGCAACCAAACCACGAGGCAGCGACGCAGCCCCGTAGTTGCCCCATTCAACGTCCATGATGCCCACGTCCACCCAAAGACGAATCAAAGTCATGATTCGGCAGCGGGATGGTCTCAATGCTGCGCGCATCAGCGAAGCTGCCTTGAGAGACAGCATTTTACGGGCGTGCGGCCGGCCTAGACGAAGAACTGGCCTCGACGGACATTTTCTGAGTAAACCAGACTCAAAACTGTGGTTTTCTGCACAGCGCTACTCAAAAGAGGGGTGAGATACACTCTCGTTTAAGAACTCAAGGTCGGCGAAACAACTTACGTTACCCGAGCCTACGTTACTTTTTCAGAAGATTCCGTAGAGGTGCAGGGGGGGGGGGGGGGGGGGGGAGGGGGGGGAGCATCCACAACATTCCCCCTTATGACTCACCCGGAGACATAGCCAGAAGTGTTGTGTATTCTCGAAACCCCGAGCCCTCCACGCCAGAAGGATGGGGCAGACGAACCCGGCCATTATAGCCTTCTCTGGCAGCAAGGTGCCCTACTTATATTACTGCGGAGCGGAGTGCCGCTGCTAGATCCATACGAAAAAAGCATGAGGTGTGCTCTGCCTGCGGTAAGTTGGGGCATCGGGAGGACGTCTGCCCTTGGCCAGACCACGCATTTTGCAGCGTGTGTGGCCTCGCTAACCCCATGGAAGAGCACTAATGCGTGGTGAAACGCCCCCCCCCCCTGCGGAAAGGACCCCCCTACCGGATTTCTCTCTCTCTATCACTCAATCTCTCTCCCTAACTCTCTTTCTCTCTGCAGCCGATTGATGCCGCTCTGCAGCAGTTGAAGAAGAATGCAACTTCAGAGAGTGCCTCTCGGGCACTTATTCTTTTGCGATCAGTATCATCCGGCAGCTTTCTGATCAGCCTGCACATGGGCGCAATAGCCCTGGCGCTGACATTACCCTTATCGAAGCCACTGCAGGCTGTTTCATTCGATTTGCCATCGGCTCTTTCGTGAAAGATGTGAACGCAGTACTAGGGAAAATGCGTCAGAATGTGGAACTTGAGTTCAAAATCATATTTGATGGAAGCAGCGTATATCTTTGGCACCGAAATACTGTTGCCAAAGCGCCCGAGTAGCATGAGTGCCATGACCGACCTTGAGACATTCTACCCTGTTTAGGTATGCCTGCCTTTCTTGGACTGTTTATGCAACCAGCTGAGAGAGAGACTCCCAAAACATGAGTCAATCCTGATTTCCTTCGGCCGTGTTCTTCCGTCGGAAATATCGTCCAACCATCCATACCGCGTTGTTGAAGACACGCTTCAGACGTCCGCGGAAGACTTTGACAGGAACCAGGCGAAGAGCGAGCTTAACTTGTGAAGCGCTCGATGCCCGCGACCGACTATTCTATCCCAACGTAAGGGGGATGCTCCAAATCTCGATCACGCTACCCGTAACGATGGCTACCCTCTGAGCTCTCATTCTTAGCCCTGACACGCGTTGTGACACCTGCACGCCACAACGTCTCCAGCTAGGCTTATGAGACTTGCCCTTGTGTACTCGCACCGCAAGCTGGCAGTTGAGGTTGAGGAAGTGATTCTCCGTTTCGCGCTGTCTTCACGTCGACGCCTTGAAATTGGTGTGTAAATCAACTTCGAAATGGGAAAAAAACCATCACCCGATGGACCTTGTACCAAAATATATGCTGGAACCCACCTTTTTCGTTTCGTTTCACATAAGCTATCTAGCTGATATGGACATATGCTGACGAATTAATTTAACCCTTTCGCACAATTCTTGTTAAACTAAATGTTTCGTTCGCTGTTTTATTCCTCTTCCAATTTTGTCCTGCCATCTGTTGCACAACGCGTTATTTTGCATTTGCCTGTATCTAATGTTAAATATTGATGCCTACTATTCGCTCCCATTTTCTACAACTACTGCTTTATTGGCCATGAAGTGGGTGGCGGTATTTATTATTACAAAACAAATTCGATGAAATTTCTTTTCGACGTCGACTTCGGTTTCAACGTCTGCTTCAATCGCGACGACAAAGCAATTTCTATTCCTCTACCGAAAAACAAAAATAAAGAAAACAACCTGAGGGTTATGTAGAGGGCGCATACGCTACTCTGGGAAGTGTGTTTTTAATCGGAACTTTTTCTAATTTTTTGCCTGTAGTTTCTCCCTTTTTTGAGTGAGTCCTCCCCTTTGCCTCCCGAAGCAAAATCCTGCCACCCTCTTCAAGTAATTTTACAGCAAAGCTGTATACCTATACCGCCCCAACGGTTTCATCACCGTGGAAAAAAACGATATCCGTGTGCAAAAACGCCAAAGCGCCAAGGCCTAAGACGCCGAGCGCATGCGTCAGGCTAATCATGCGTACAGCATAAAGCTCAGAATTCGTTATGGGAACCACAAAAGAAGCATCGACACCGCATTATATATGATAAGGCGCCTGTGAAAAATGGGACCCCCCACAATGTGTTGCTGGTAAAGGTTATTCTTCCAGATCATCTTTGAAGGCTAGACAAGAATACTGTCACTAAATAGAGCAGTTATTGCCCAAGACGCCGAGCACGCGCGTCAGGATAGGCAGGACCCAGCATTTGACACCAGAAAAGCCGAGCGTAGTTTCAGTAGGTAAGGTATTAGAGCACCGACACTGAGGCACGCAAGTCAGCAACGGTGGCAATTTTGTCGTTCATCAGTGTTGCGAGATTGCCGCATCTATGGCTTCGCCGTTAACTTCGACCGGGTCGTTTGTTAACAGCACTACCGAAGATACAACAAAACGGAATCTTTGCACACACTTTTGCTGCTGCAATGCTGCTACACGCGTTATCTTTGATTCGCATTCCATGAGCTTAGCCAGGCTGATGTGGAGGCTCAGAAGTAAGAAAAGCTTCCGTCATGCATGGCCGGCTCCAGGCAACGTTTGGGCGCACAAGACGGCGTCATCGACCTTTTTAGCCATGTCGGACTCCAGCGATCTTATCGACTCTCAACACTGGCTCTGCTTTTTGACGTGTCTAAAGCCTACGACAATGTCTTACAAAGCGGCATCGTAACAAAGCTGCAAGAAATGAGAGTGACAGGAAATCTTCACTGCGTGCACGCTTTCACCACGGGTCGCTGCAAGCAGGTGCGATTGGGGGACGTTTCAAGTAGCACTAGAAGTGTGTCGTGAAATGTGCCGCAGGTAAGTGTTCTGTCCCTTACACTTCTTAATGTGGCCATGGTGGGCCTCCCTAGAGCCTTAAAAAAGGATTGCAAGTCAGTGCACTTATCAATATATGTAGACGACATAAGTATCTGGATCTCCGGATGTCAACAGAAGCGGTTGGCTATAATAACTCAAGGAGTAATTCGTTCTGCGGAAACATATCTCTCGTCGGTGGGACTAACGGGCTCCGCGGAAAGATACATGATTTATCTATAACACCGTACTAGAGCTTGTTGAAGCACACCTTACAAGCCAACACCTGCGGCTACAAGCTACCACCACCGGCCGCCACCTTCTAACCCACCTCGGCTACTCCTTAACCCCCCCCCCCCCCCCGAAACCTTCTGCATCCTCCCCCCCCCCCCCGCTAGGAACTTCCCCTCCAAGTACTGCCAATACCAAAGCACGTGCTCTCATATATATAACAAGGGGTGCAGCTCACACAGCACACGACTGCTACTTAAACGTAGCACAGACCATAATGCCTACTACACAGACGCCGCCCGATACAGCACACGCCATGCACGCGCTATCGCAATCATACACCCAACCGGCACAACCACCACTACAGCCACCATACGCACCGCATCTATTGACACTGCAGCGAAGGCGGCCATTGCACTCACCATTGCACACACGCCTGCTACGCACATCACCATCCTGACTGATTCCCAATCCGCCTGCCGTCGCTACGCCATGGCTCATATCACCAACCTCTCCCTTTCCATCCTCGCCCAACGACCCACACTACCGGACACCCGCATCGTATGGATCCGTCTCTTCCCGGGAATTAGTGGGCTCTCGCCACTGCCCGTGCCTTAACCTACCGGGCATTGCCGGATGGGATTAACCACCCACCAGCCCTAGACACCCCTACCCTCCAACCTTTATTTCCCACCTATGCCGATACTCTGCCACTACCGTCAGTCCAGCCGCCTTTACTCACCACCTCACCCCACCCTTCCCATCTCGGACGCACGGATCTGGCGCCGCCTACAGACTAATACATCCTGCAACCACCAACATCTACACCTTATATCTCCGACCACGTACTCCCTAAACTGCACACACTGCAACTCCCCATTAAAAACACTCCACTTGGTACGGCAGTGTCCTACTAACCCCCCCCCCCCCCCTCCAACCAACCTACGGGCAGTTGGAGTGCGCGCTGCGCAGCGGCCAGCTTAAGGACAAGGCAGCACTGGTCGGACGGGCTAGGTCAGCGGCTGTGGCACGTGGCCTCCCGGACTAGGATGGCCCCCGTGCCCGTTTTCTTTAACACCCTCCTTTACCCTCTCCCGGTTTTCAGAAATAAATGTTGTCTCTCTCTCTCAAGTTAACTTTAGGTGGCTTGCCAAACAATCCGGCAAGCTAGTCGTGTGAAGTTTCTCAGCGTCACCATCGACTATAAGTTATTCTAGAGGCAGGCCGTGGAGTCTCTTGTCCCGCCCTTGGTACCCCGCTTAAATGTGCTTCGACGAATTGCTAGAACCAACTGGGCGAGTCACCCGTCATATATGCTTCGGCTCCATTCGGCGCTCATCTTGAGTCGGGTTCTCTACCAACTGCCTGTTTTGTGTCCCTCGGAATCCCAGTATGCTCGTCTGGAAGCACTACACTGACATGGCGTTAAGATATCCCTAGGAGTTCCCCAGGCGGCGGCCAACAAAAAGGTCCTTTACGAGTACCATTTTCAACCGCTTCGCTTGCTGGCGTCTCAGCGTCTCTTGCAGCTCGTCCGGATGGGAGAGTCCAATGGCGGAAAGGTATTGGTCAGGCGCCTCCGCTCAAGGGTGGAATCTCGCATGCACGCGGCACTCAACATTCTGAACGTTCTCTATACCCGCAATGGCGGAAGAATCAACATCACTTGGAACCACCGTGGTCTGTCTAGAGTTTGGAATGTCAGCTTGCCATCCCGGGAATTCGCTCGAAGAGATGTACAACAGTGGCTGAAGCGAGAATGCTAGAACTTGAGGATTTGGACCAGTTGTACGGAGATTGCGCTCATGTGTTTACGGACGGATCTGTCGACAGAGAATTAAATACCGGCGTAGCGGCCTTTGTGATTGGCGGCATGCACGTTTCCTGGGCGACTCGCATTGAACATTTGACGTCATCAACGACAACGAAATGCACAGCGATTGAGGCGGCCTTGAAAAAGATAAAATCGGTTCGGGTGCGGCGTGCGGTAATTCTAACGGATTCCAAGTCAGCCCTACAACTTTTGCAACTTGGATTTCCCGCAGATAAAACTTGCCAACGCTCTCTAAGTCTTCTTCAGCAGCTACATGAAAACGGACTTATCGTTCGCTTCCAGTGGGTTCCTTCCCACGTTGGAGTGCTTGGAAACGAAGCCGCGGACAAGCTGGCCCGTGAAGCGACATCTTGTACTCGTTTTCTGAAAGTGGCTCCAAACGAACAGCGCATCTTAAAAATCATAATTAAAGAACGTTTCCGATCTCTTTGGCGACCGCAACACCAACCTTGTGCTACCAAAGGAATGAAGAGGACCGAGGCATCCTTACTTTTCCGCATCCGGACCAACTCAGCGCGAACACCGGCGTGGCTTCGTAAGCTAAACCTTATAATCTCCCCACCTCTGTGCCCAATGTGTTGTGTAACAGGTCACGTCGGACATTTTGTATGGACTGCCGAGAGCATGCAACGGAGCGTTAGCTTTGTTTAAAGAACTTCGAAGGAGAGCCGCCCCGCATGCCTTTTTGGGCGATGTAATTTTCCCTAAAGGCCATCGGGTGCAAGGGACGCAAGCCTCAGTGGCCCCTGGTGATTTCCCGCACATGGGGGTAAAACTGTGCTGATCGGGGGAGCAATTGCCAGTTCACGTTGCAAGGCTAGGGTCACCCGTTAATAAACATCATCACCACCACTACATGATTCACATTCGGAACGTCAGTCGCGCGCAGCCACAAAGCAGGGAGGACAAGCTAAGCCTACCAGAGTTGACCGACTAAAACGCATAAATAACAAAAGCGCCCACCACGAACCCTTGCAGTGTGAAATGTCACGTAATGCGAACTGACCAATGATCATTGCGGCGGCACGGAACAATAGGAGAAAAGAGTGCTGATACTCTGTACCCTAGTAATCGTAGACGAGCGCGAGCGACAGAGAGAAACAACTTTATTGATGCTCAGGGATCAGGTGAGGGGGTGGGGGCGGTCCACAGGGCCCCCACGACCGCCAGGGCCCGGGTGGTCACCAAGCCTGGACTCGATGCCTCCGGGTCGCGCAGCGCCTGCTCCCAGAGGGAGGGGGAAGGAAGCGACAAGCCCGCCGAGACGACAGGAAACATTTCATACCTGCATACATCACCATTTGTAGTGGTTTCCAACAGCTTTGCTGGACATCCGCTTTCGTAGTGCAGGATGGCGACCGATTTTTTGGTTAACAGGGCCACTGTTCATAACAAGGCCTACCTTTAAGTTATGCTCCGGCTGCTTCTTTAGTTCCAAGTGTGAGTCGAAATTTAGCGCTGCCTTGCTCCCGCGGTTTCACTCGAACGTCACTTGTGGGTTGAAAGAAAGAAAAGAATTCGCATGTCCTTGTTTTAAAAACGCTTTTAAAGGGGCCCTAAATAGGCTGCCACATGTTACGATTTTGCGTGCGCAGTCACTGCAGTACTATCCAAGGAACGTCATCCCGCAAAAATTGTTTAAATGCGTTAAGTATTAGCCGAGTTATCACTCATTAAAAGGGGCCACCCATAAGGCCTGGGGCTCTCCTCCTCCTCTAGTAGCTCATCCGAAGCACTGTAGAAGCCGCGACGTCGTCGACCCGGCGCAAGACCACCGAGAGAAACAGGGCAATCCATCACCCTCCTTGATGTACGTACAGTCATTGGCTGCGCCAAGCCCTGCGCGCGCTTTTTTTTTAGCACTCGACGCGCATGCTCCGCCCACCAGATTCCGGTTGCACGGTGAGCGCTGTCGCTGTGGTTCGCGTTCGCGGCGCCGCACTGGGCAGTGTCTCGTGCGTCATAGAGGCGCGTCAGAGCCGGAAAGAACTGCGTCAGAGCGCGCAAGTGTGGCGGCAAGGTATGGTTGGTGAGCCAGGGGAGGAAGTGAAATCTTTTTTTTCGTGTTTGTGCGGCCCCTGCTTTACGCAGAGGTGTAATATTTGGTACACGTTGTCGTGAAGGGGTACTCTAGCGATTGCGCGATTGAAATGGCGACATTCGGAAGCCTATTTAGGGCCCCTTTAAAATGCATCTTGTAAAACGGCTCCACCCAGAGGCGCAGCAGTCACCAGCAAGCTAGGGGCCGCTGCTCTGTGCCCGGCGGCGCCCACGATACCGGCGTATCCGTCGGCAAAAGGTACTAAAGCCTTCGCATTCACAATTCATAAGAAGTGCTTAGGTGTCCTCTGGGGTTTGGGAGTGGCTAGCAAGACATAAAAGTAATCCCCTGGTTTGTGAGGAGGGTATCATGGTGATTTTTATCCTCCTAAAATCTCGAAACTTTGGGATGATTTAAGAAAGCGTTTCACTTTCTCATACCATGTGTATAGTTGAATAGCATAGTTTAAACTTAATTATATTGGGATACTCAGGTGAATTTTCCTGTTCGAATTTGCTTCAAAACTGTCAAACGACCACCAAATCATGCTTTTATGTGCACGAGCACCTCGTGTATGGCGGCTTGCTAAGCAATGCGACAGCAGTAAAAAGAAGGAAACAAGAAAAGGTTGTCAGTTCTTGGAGTTCATTCCGAGGCGTCATAGGCGATATCATCCTCGTCATCGTTATAGTTATCGCCATAACTGGCTTATTTCTCAAGTGGCTCCGCGATGTGGGAAGCACCGTTTTAGACATATATACTGCCTTGCAAAAAACCAGCCCGGCAAACAACCTAAAAGCGTACAGTAAATGTAAAACAATCTCGAACACTGACCCTGCTCCCAATGATTCTGCTTGATACTTTGACCTTCGAAGAATGAGACAAGGAGGAGCATGAACCCGTTCTGAAGTGTATCTGCGAAGCGTCGTCGCGTGAAGAGCAAGGTCAAAAAACAGTTTCGAATCATAACAACATCGGATAACGGAACTTTATGTATCCGAAACCTGAACGAAGGGAAGTGTCCCGTCGAACGACAAATGATTACCTGGGAATCGACACTGGCGAAGGCACTTTGGGGTATCACGCGTGGAATAATTCCGATAACTGCGCAGTACCACACCGCATTTTCAATAACGTAGTACATAGGGGCAACTTTTCCCCAGTTTTGACCTTCTAGGATTCTCATGTAGATCCTAACGAAGCTAATGACAAAAATGATGTTCGGTTTCCAAATATTTACGAATGATCTGCCTAAATGAGACACGATAGAACTAGCCTTTTTTCGCTTGTGCGCGTCCTTTTTTTAGGGTGCTCATATCTTGGGCGAGGCTATCAGCGAATAGGAAAGCACAATCTTTCCACCCCAGTGCATTGCTCAGTTTCACTTTAGTGTTGTTCAATTAAAGAATTAATTCCCCCAGCTCATTACTGGGCACCAATTCATGCTCCAAGAGGCTAAACTGGAGACCCAACTCAAGGGTGACGGCAGAGCAAAAATTTCTTTCTAAATGCAGAAAGGGAGATCAAACACAGATGAATATTGTGTTCTTAGTACAAGTGATGTCCATTTTACTCGGAATAATCTGAAAACACTTATTTGTAGCGTGAAACATTTTTACGCTAGTGTAGTCGAGCCTTCCGTGGCTGCGGAGGTGTCTGAAGGCTCACCCGCTGATTGCCTAGTTTAGCGAAGAACTGATGGGGTGAGACGTCATCTACAAGTGGTGGAAGATGACGTCTATTGGGGCATTGCGCCATTGAAGCATTGGTTAGGACAAGGTCACACGCCACGTGGCAAGGAAACCGAGGAATAACGGCACGAGGGTCAACACGAAGGAGAGAGGGAGAGATGAGCTGGTCGGGAGAGGCGGAGAGGGAGAGACGGAGGGGGGCATAGGTCGATAGTGCCTATACTTCAGGAATTCTTGATGACAAACAGTAATCACTGTTGCATAAAATCACGCGTTTGTCTTTGATCAACGGCAATTGTGAGTACAGATTGATGAAGCGTTACAAAATACGAATGTTTACGGGCGGGACACAATTGCTTAGCTATTTCCCATTGAGTTTTTTCGACAACCTAGAGCCTGCATGACGGCTGTGTTCATCCTGCATCAAAACAGAGTTCATAGGAGGCTTTAAACAGGAAGCGAAACCCATTATTTTGCCGGTGGTTAAAGTAGAGGAGCCGGTAGCAGACACGCCTCGAACTCCTCCATCTTATGCCTTACACTAGCCTAGAAATCAGCTGGAAAAAGCTGCTACCCATTTTCTTATACCATTAAGTAGTAGATACACGAACATAGCCAAATATCTAGATTGCTGATAGGTGGCTTTGTTTTCGGTCCCAATTTAATGGTTGGAGGTCAATGGGAGAGCCTTCGTCCTGTACTGGACTTGAGTAGGCCTATGATGACGATTATTATTATTAGTACGCCAAACTAATTGCATTTGTATATACCTTACTTGCATTTTACGGGGCGCCGTGAATATACATACATATATATATATATATATATATATATATATATATATATATATTGCTACGGGGCACCCGAGAAGAGAAGTGACAAACGATGTGTTTATGGGGGATTGCCGCCTCGTAACAATATGTTCAGAAAGAAACAATTAACAGTACAAAACAGGGGGAAATGGGCATGTCAAGTAATGCGTGGGCGCTAATGAACCACACCAGCCAGTGCAAATTGTTCCAAAGTTGCGTCTTCGAGGGCAGCCCGAGTGCAGTCTTGTAGGCTTGGCGAATAATTATATTTAATCTGGCTTTTTCGTTCGTTTTAAGGGCCAACTGCGGTGTTACATAGGGGATTCTACTTATAAGTACTGCTTGCACTATCTTGAGCGTATCAGATTCTTTGAGGCCATATCGCCCCGGCGGTTTTCCCAACAACTGCACCTGTCGTTGTCAATAAACATTTTGTTCATTCGTTCTAAAGCTGCCAACTAGATGGCATATTAAGAGGCGGCATGAGTTGCGACGCTAAACATCCCCGCTCTTCCGTCGTCCTCTCTCCCACGGCTGTCGGGGTATCCGTCCGGGCCTCGTCGAAGCCGTTGCCAGCCGACCGCGCCAACTTATCTTCCTCACGTCATCACGTCTTCATGACGACCGCGCTCTCCATATGCGGGAACGGCGAGGCTCTGAGTGCGCAGCGGCAGACAACATGGCTATTTGTTTGATTTCTTTTCGGCAATAACCGCGCTCGGTAGCTTAGTGTTTCTTCCTTCCTTTTGCCTCCCGCCGCAACAGAAGTCCTCGAAGAAAACGCGCGTCGTGCAAGGTGCCATTATTATCGTGATTACGAGCCAAATGACTCCTTGATCTGCGATAGCGGCTTTCGGCCCTAATGATTCCGAATGATTCGAAGTCGAGAGCGTGCGCGGCTTTCCGGCGGCGGCGGCGACGGGCGCCGTACACTGTGCGCGCGCGCGAAGTAAGTAGCCACGAGAAGGGGCGACTCCTGCGCTGTCCGCGATGAGGAGAGAGGCGCCGGAGCCCGTCTTCTTCCATTACAACCAGCGGGAGAAAGCGCCGCCGTGGGGGCAAAAGGAGAAGGGCCATTCACGCACGTGAGCGAGGCCCGCCGTCCTCGAAGCTGTCCGCAAAGGGGCCGCATAATGATAACAATGACGCGAGTCAGAAACAAAGCTCAGCAAAAATTTCCCCACGTAGCGACAGGGAGAGTGGTCATGGTAACGACTCTTCTCCTTCATTCTATACTTCGGTTGGCGCTAGTTGCGTGCAGCGCTGCCACGGCTGCGCTTCACGTTCGCTGTCTGCCTATTCCCTCTTCAGGCCCGCAGTTTAGGTGCCCTAAGACTACCACTCCGGTGGTGGTTATGCTGGCTGCCCGATCCTCCTGCACATTTCCTTATTCAGACAGAAAAAGGGAGGACGAGACCCGAGTGTCATGAATTCGCAAGGGTTGCTTGGGGCCGTGACGGCTGCGAGACCTCTTAGACCCGGACTATATATCTCATCACACGCCGAGAGCAGCGGTGCCATGTAGGACGTTGCGTGTTTGAAATAGTGCACGCAACAGCGGCGGCGGTGATAAACTGAGAATTCGGGGTCGGGGAGGGTGTGGGGGACGGCGTCGCGGCTGCGCTGGCACCATCGTCGGATGGTGCTTTCGAGAACCGCAGCGCGGGCACAGCAATTTGGTCCCTGGGTGACGCCGGCCCTAATGAAAGGTCCCGCGCGGCGTGTAATCGAACCCGCCTCCGGCCCATAAAGGAAGCGGAGCGGACCTCGCGGCGACAGGCAATGGCGGCTGCAAGGACTGCGCACACGGAGGCCGGACGTGCGCGGAACAGTCGGCGATTTGGCGGCGCCGCCGCCGACGCGCCGCAAAGACTCCTGCGGAATGACAAATGGCCACTGCTGGTACTGCAGCAGTTGCGGTTGGCTCAAGCAACGCCAAAAGCTAACCTGAGCGCGCCGTGTGAGCGCGCGTGTAAGTCGGCACCCGCCGTTCGTAATACGGCACTTTACACGGAGTGCGCCCGACGGCTTAACCCAGAGGCTAGGGAGCGCTCCGAGTCTGCGCGAAGCTCGTTCGCAAAGGCGAAGGCATAAAAAATTCCAGTGTGAATTCCGGAGCACCAATAGTTGCAAAAGGTAACGCTCTGGGCTTTGTGTATTACATACGTCTTGTTGCTTTGGTTACAAACATTCAAACAACGATTCTACGGCGCGCTTAATTTGTGAGTAAGTCGAGGAAGGCATTCCCGATAGTGCGCATCAATTGGGCCTACCCATTACGCTTTGTCACTGCTCTTCACTTGCGCGGAATCAAGGAACGTAAGCGCTAGCGGCGCCTCTTTAAAAGCTATATAAATTCGAATAAGGTGTTTCAGATGAATTGGAGCACATATTTTTTTCGCATGCTTACGAAAAGAGAAAACATTTCAACATACTTTTTCGAACTTGGGATGGAGAACGAAAATTTTCTCAATCATAAACTTCATAAACGTCCGTAAATCTTATCATAAATGCTCATAAACTTTCCGAAATGGTCCTTTATTAGTTGGAGGAAGCACATGACCTAGTTGTTGATATCTACACTGAGTATTCGAAATTAAGCCGGCCGCAAGTACACCGCTATTTACCCAAAATCATATATCTGGACGCAGCATGTGTCTGGGTTCACGGCGTCACGCCACCGCCGATAGGACTTCGCCTACATGCATATGTGCGTACACCCGTGCATGTGTGAGTGTGCTTGCGTGTGTGTTGTTCTTAAAGCAGCTGCTAGGCGGTGTAGTGTACTTAGTCGCAGTAGTGACCAGGGTCCCTTTACCGAGGCGGTAGATGCGCGCGTCTGCAGCGGCGCGAGAGAGCCTCCTTTTTCTTTCATCCAAAGCTTCTATTGGCCCGCTAGTGTCACCGTTGGTGTTGCTGTTGACGTTGTGTGCCAAAACTCCCTCATCACCAGCCCCCCTCTCCCTGGTCACCCGCAGCTGGCGGCCGAAACTACCACATTGCCACAAGTAACGCACCGAACCACGCCATATACTCCCAGCCAATGACAGGCGTAAAGGAAGGTTAGCACGTTCAAGGTAAGCTGCGCCATGGGTAGGCCGCGCTTGGTCTGCTCCGGCGAAGAGCAGGCAGCCATGAAAGAACGACAATGGGAGCAGGCCCGTGAACATGAGCGTGCGGGGCAAGGTATTCCTGAGTTTCGGCGATTTGAAAGCCAGGCAAAACTACGCCGGCTGTCCGCTTAATGGGTTAGGCAAGCAGAGGAGAATTCAAAGGACAACGGCGAACCGATTCGTTGGCGAAGCTCAAGGGCGTAGCGAGGGGGGGGCTTATGAGGCTTCAGAACCCCCACCCCACCTGTCATGCACGACGCTGTCATGCACGGCGACCAAGACAACACCCTGTGCCGGAAGCCATCCTAGGATTTTGCCTAGAACCCCAGGAATCCTGTCCGGAAAGCGCACGTATACCCTTTCTTGGTGGCCCGTTTCCCTCCTGGCATTCCTAACTCCTCTGCAAAGCCTTCGTCCACGGAAGGGTTCTGCAAGCTCGCGCTCCGTGACGCCACGGAGAGTCGCTGCTCAGAACTATAGGAGAGATTCACGGTGCAACCGCAGGCCTGGCTACTTCAATACCTCAATGCAACCAGGTACCGCTGGAAACCAGTGCGCCAACTGCTTCGGACTTCATCTCCCCCCTCCCCTCTACATTGTGTGAATGTACCTGCGAGTTCGCTGCTGTGTGTGTGTGTGGGGGGGGGGTGTAGGTGGGTGGGTGGGTGGGTGTGCGTGCGTGTGTGGGTGTTCTCTTTCCTTTTTACTGCAAAGATATTTCTACCCCCCCCCCCACACACACACACACACATACTTTTCATTCCGGTGTCATCGATATACTCGGCGCCGCTCTGGGGCTCCTCCTCACCACCACTGACACCTCTTTCACAGCTATTTTCCCCTCGCCTCCACCGATGCCCCTTTGCCAAGTTGCGCAGTCGGCAGCTAACGGCGGTATGCGGTTATCAGCTGATTGCGAAAAATGAACAGAAACACGGATGGGCGTAAGAAAATGCACTTACGATTACTACAATCTCTAAAATATGAAATTTGTGCGCAGCGCGAGCTGCAGTCTTCTCGTTCACTGCGCATTTCTGCTGCGTCTCAGGAAGTGTTCCCGTGATCAACGAAAGTACAGCAGCGTGCGCTACTCTGCTGCTACTTCGCAGTGCGCCGCCGCCGGCTAGCATGTTCCAAATCGTCTTTGAACAGCCCGCGCAAATGTCTCGTGGTTCGGATTAGCCTAGCAGCGAGCATGTTGTTTCATATCGTGTTTGAACATCCTGCGCAAACGTCACGTAGTTTGGATTAGCGGATAATGAAACAGCGTCTGGGGAAAGTGTCAGGGGGAGGGCGCTCCTTGGCGGCGACAGGTCCCATTGGGCCGTTTAACGTCCGCGCTTAAATCTCGCAACAGCACAACTGACATGCCATCCATCACCGCGGGCATGAAACCTGTAGCTGCGCGTGTACACCTCCTCTCTCCCTCCCACTATTCTCCACTGCAAACCTGCGCACGCATAAACCGGGAACCGGTCATGTGCGCGTGCTTAGAAGGGCAGACGCCGTCGAAATTAGCCCCTGAAAGTCCTCTGAAGAAGTGATATTGGCTCACACGGGCGTTCCAAGCGGGCAATTTGCTGTTCATCCGGGAGGGATTCGCCGCTGCTCGCCGAGCTGAAAATGAGCTGGTAATGGCGGTGCCAGCAGCTTTCCGTTGTTTTCGCGCCTGTTCGCGCTTGTGTTCGGAACAACACCTCGATTCTTGCTTTTCTTCCTCCAAACGAACGGCATGCATCCCTCCCATAACCATTTAAAACCTATAAGCCCTTGAGCTCTATTCTCGCGTACAAACATGTGGCTGTCCGTTTTTTTCCCCCCTCGCGTGCATGTGTGTGTGTGTGTGTGTGTGTAAGATGTCTGTGTAACACATCAACCCACACCCGAACCACTCGATTGAGGAGGACAGCCAACTAACCGCATTGAGCCATGTAATTCCAACATCTAAATACCAGCGCAACCGGTATTTCTTCCGTAGC
Organism: Haemaphysalis longicornis; assembly: GCF_048455015.1. NCBI lineage: Eukaryota > Metazoa > Arthropoda > Arachnida > Ixodida > Ixodidae > Haemaphysalis > Haemaphysalis longicornis. The sequence continues at coordinate 360,700,804 of NW_027526203.1, read as the reverse complement.
GGCATGAAGCCTAGTTGTGCATGCACGCCCCCCTTTTTGTACCCGCAAACCATGCACGCATAAACCGGCAACCGGTGATGGCGCATACTTTAGTGTGAAAGACACCGGCGAAAATGTCGCTCGGAAGTCCTTCCAAGCTAAAAAAGAAATATGGGCTCAAGCCGGCGTTCCAACTGGGGAAGGTTCTCTTCTACCGGGAGGGATTCGCAGCAACTTGGCGAAGTGAATTTGAGTGGAAACGGTGACGGCGGGTTGCAGTCGTTTTAGGGGGCAGCCCTTTGGCAGCCGTTATCAGGGCTTCGCGGAAGCGGCGTCTCTTTATGTCCGCGTAACAGAGTGAGCGAACGCAGAAGCGACGAAAGAAAGAAAACGGAGAGGCGTGTCTAGCGAATGGTGAAGTGGAGTACGACACGTGCGGCTACGGCGTCATCTCCCTCGTTGCCTTTCCTTCACACAGGTTTCATGTGTCGCCGCCAAGGAGCGCCCTCCCCATGACACTTTCCCCAGACGCTGTTTCAATCTCTGCTAATCCAAACTGCATGACGTTTGCGCAGGAGGTTCAAACACGATATGAAACAACATGCTCGCTGCTATTTGTGCGGGGCTAATCCGAACCACGAGACATTTGCGCGGGCTGTTCAAAGACGATTTGGAAGTGCTAGCCGGCGGCGGTGCACTGCGAAGTAGCAGCAGAGTAGCGCACGCTGCTGTACTTTCGTTGATCACGGGGACACTTCCTCAGACGCAGCAGAAATGCGCAGTGAACGAGAAGACTGCAGCTCGCGCTGCGCACAAATTTCATATTTTAGAGATTGTAGTAATCGTAAGTGCATTTTCTTACGCCCATCCGTGTTTCTGTTCATTTTTCGCAATCAGCTGATAACCGCATACCGCCGTTAGCTGCCGACTGCGCAACTTGGCAAAGGGGCATCGGTGGAGGCGAGGGGGAAAATAGCTGTGAAAGAGGTGTCAGTGGTGGTGAGGAGGAGCCCCAGAGCGGCGCCGAGTAAATTGATGACACCGGAATGAAAAGTGGGGGGTTAGCCATATACTGCTTTGCAGTAATAACACTTGGAATGCGCAAAATAATAACAAGACATGTTAGCGAGGAATAATTACACAATTATTAATGTCTACAATTATCAAAGGGGTGCTAATGGGCCATAAAATAGCAGTCTTCCTCAACTGGCACTCTTTTCCCAGCGAGGTCACACTCGCACAGACATGCTGACATGCTTAAGTAGGTGAGATTATGGCGGGATTTATTGCTGCACAGAAGCTTCTACTAGCATAATCTAAATTGCCTTCATTTATCTTGTTTCGCGTTTGCAAGCCAATTTCCTCGAGGCCGCTAACCAAGATGTGACCTTAGCGTAGCTGAGAAAGATTGGCGTCTAAACCAGGTCTGCAGAAAGGTGGCAAACATATCAACTAACCATGCAAGGTATTCGGAGCTCTTTCTTTCAATTCACATTTAACGGCTCGAAAGGACTTCCGATGGAGCCTTGGCAGGTCGCTTTAGCCCACTGCATCGGCACGGGTAGCATGCGACACTTAGTCGATATTGACACAGGAGGTAAAGCTGCTTACCTCTGCGCGTTTTGTATCCTTAGTAGTTTACATACACATGCCGAAAAATAGGCAAACGCTGGCTGCCTTTAACGGTATAGGTGCTTGTCGTACACAAGATTAACAGACGCGGCTTATAGCCATCATTTTCTGCGTCACATTTTTTTCACTTATTCTCAAAGCGGTTATTTCCTCGCGGGTAAACAGAGAACGGTTTTGTGGTAGCTCCAAATCCTCTTGAAAATCTTGCGGGCTTCTGGCCCTAATCACGCAGTGAGTAGTTTAAGTATAATTTCTTCGTCCAGTTGGGTAGCTTTTTAAACCCTTGTTCTTGGTAGATTCCTCCACAACATTTCTTGCGTAGTCCGTGGTAGAGCTGTACATTCTGCTCGTGTTTGGCGAATTAGGTCCTGCATCATAGCTTTCTTACGAAAAGTCTGTATGATGTATATTAGGGAAGTGTATTCAGATAACGTTTGGTTCATATCTATCTATCTATCTATCTATCTATCTATCTATCTATCTATCTATCTATCTATCTATCTATCTATCTATCTATCTATCTATCTATCTATCTATCTATCTATCTATCTATTAATTAATTAATTAATTAATTAATTAATTAATTAATTATACCTCAAATGCCCCAGTACGGGGTGTGACATGAGGGGTGGGCTGTGGTACAAATTTCTTTCGATGTGGGTTCTGAACAGAACCGGGCTTGAGTGGTGCACGACGTCGGGTGGAAGATCATTCCAATCCTTTGCTGTTTGAACAAAAAACGAGCGAAGGTGGGCAGTTGTGCGGGCATGCGCAGGATAAACAGTGTTGCGGGGGCTAGTACGAGAAGAGATTCGATGTGCGGGCATGATACTGGATGCGTCAGACGATGAATTAAAGAATTTGTGAAAAAGGGTTAGCCTAGCGGCCTTGCGTCGCAATTCTAGATTCTGAAGTTGGGCTTGGCTTTTCAGATCAGTGACACTTGAGTGATATGAATAATCAGAGTAAATAAACCTTGCTGCCCTATTCTGAATAGATTCCAAAATTTTAGATAGATTAGATTGGTGCGGGTCCCAGATGGCGCAAGCGTATTCGAGTTTCGGGCGTACTAATGTTAGGTAGGCTAAACGTTTTACAGGAGGAGGGGCAAGGCGTAAGTTTCGTCTGAGGTAGCCAAGAACTTTATTTGCTTCGTTACAGATATTTATTATGTGGGGTTTCCAATTAAGATCGGGAGTTATGTTTATACCTAAATACCTATAGGAGTCCACGGGGGATAACTTAGAGCCGAAAATAAAGTATGTTGAAGCCGGGTAATGTTTCCTACGATGAAAAAAAACGACAGACGTTTTGTTAATGTTTAGAGTCATTAGCCAATTTCTGCACCATGTTTCAATTGTTAATAGATCGTTTTGGAGAATGCAGGAGTCATTAGGGTCATTAATAGGGCGATAAATGACGCAGTCGTCTGCGAGTAAACGGATACTTCACGATATATTATTAGGCAGGTCGTTTATATAAATTAAGAACAGGAGGGGACCGAGGACCGTACCCTGGGGCACACCTGAGACTACTTGACAACGGGATGATGACGCCTGGTTGGCACAAACGAACTGTTCACGGTTTGAAAGAAAATTTTGGATCCAGTTTAAAACGGCAGGGTCAAGGTTTAAGCGCGAAAGTTTTAGAAAGAGACGTTTATGGGGTACCTTATCAAAAGCTTTTTCGAAATCTAGAAAGAGAGCGTCAACAGGAGTATTATGATAAAGACATGAGCTGATATCGTTAATAAAAAGCGCGAGTTGGGTGTCACATGAGAGGCCTTTCTGAAAACCGTGCTGACTGGGGTGGAAAAAATTTACAGACGAAAGAAATTTGACGGTTTGAGAGTAGATAATATGTTCCATAAGTTTACAGCATATGCATATTAGTGATATTGGACGGTAGCTGGAAGGTGAGGATGACGGACCTTTCTTGGGAATTGGAATGATCTTGCCGACCTTCCAGTCTCGTGGCACCACTCCAGATGACAGCGATTGCTGAAAGATATGAGACAATATAACAGCAGAAAAATGTTTAGTGTTTATCAGAACTTTAGAATTTATGCAGTCAATAACAGCTGATGACGTCACTTTTAATGACTCGATCACTTTAATGATACCGTGAGGTTCGAAGATGACGTTAGGCATAACAGGGAAATCATGGGTGGAAGCACAAGGAACTATATCTTCGGGTACATCGGCAAAGACAGAACAAAATGTAGAATTTAGTGTTTCTGGGACACAGGGCTCCGGGATTGTAACATTTTGTGGATCGCATAACGAGATAGGTTTCATATGAGTTGGGTTAATGGCCTTCCAGAACTGTTTGGGGTTAGTGCGTGTAATGTCTGGGAGGGTAGACGAGAAGAACGTTCGCTTAGCATTTGAAATCATGGATTCGTAAAGTTTTTCAGTATTACGATATTTTTCCCATGCTTGCTTGGAATTCGAAGCCTTAGCCGAGCGGAAATGTCTCTTCTTTTTGTTGTTAAGGCGTTTTAATGCGTTGTTGTACCACGGAGAAGTAGGACGTTCTGTAATGGTGATGGTAAGAATATAGGTGTTTATTAATTGCTGCATTTTATCTTTAAAAAGCTCCCAGTTTTCGTCAACAGACCGTTTCCAGAAATCTATAAGAAACCAATCGCAGAAAGAGGAAAGTTCGTTATTCATACTTTTATATTCGGCTTTGTCGTATAGGGTTATTCTTTTCTTAATTTTGGGAGAGGGTTCGGTAAGTTGTATTGGAAACTCGCAGGAATGACTGAGTGATCGCTTAGGCTGGTTAGATTAGAAACCGACGAAATTTTATCAGGTTCGGACGTTAGGAGTAAATCTAGCAAGCTTCTTGAATTATGGGTTGTTCGTTTAGGGAATGTTATCACTTGGGATAGATTGAACGTTAGGCAAGTATCTGCAAAGTCACTTTCAATATTAGATGCCACGCATCTCATTCACCCGCCTTGTCCATGCATCCGGCGTCGGTGTCGTTGTTGTCGGCGTCCACCCCTCCCCCATTCTCCTCGCCGCGCCAGCTTCGCTCTCCGCCGCTCACCCCCTCTCATCTCCGATAGCGAACACTCTCTCGCGAGGGGCATTGGATTGGATTGGATTGGCTTGGCTTGGCTTGGCTTGGCTTGGCTTGGCTTGGCTTGGATTGGATTGGATTTGGATTTGGATTTGGATTTGGATTGGATTGGATTGGATTAAAGTGGATTGTGTTGGATTGTGTTGCGTCATAGCCGCGGCAGACGCACTGGCGCCGGCGCGTCCCCTCACTGTTATGCGCGCTATAAAACGCGGTGCCTGCGCCGCTCCGCTCCATCGTTCCAGCGCCGTTCCTCCGCTGTCCAACGCTGCAACGTGAACCCCCTATGCATCGCATCTACACAGGGGTTCCCGCGAGGGGAGGTGGGAGTTTTTATTTTTCGAAGTTGTTAATGCTAAGTTGAACCAATTTATTGAGGGGAAGTTGAAGTCTCCGAGTAGCAGGAGAGGGGAACCGTCCGAATCTGAAGTTGCCAGTTGGAGAGCATCATAAAAGTTGCCAATAAAATAGGAATCTGAGTCAGGGGGGCGGTAGCAGACGCCAATTGTAATGGGTAGAGCTGCAGCTTTGCAGTGGATGAAGATAATTTCAAGGCAAGAAGGAATGTCTACCGCACAGCATTGCAAACTGTGGTGAGCAGCGATTAAGACCCCTACCCCCCGTTTGTTTTGGCGATCACAGCGGAAAATATCAAAATCAGTAAACATAGGAAGCAACTCTGAGTCGAAGATAGATGAATTCAGCCATGTTTCGGTTAGTACTACTAGCATACATTTAGCATACATCCAAGTCCACTCTCAGTGGCCCAGTGAAGTTTCTTTGACCTTACTTTTGCTTTGACTTTACTTTGACTTTGCTTTGATCTTACTTTGTGTTAACCTTACCCAGCAGTCCAGTGACTTTGCTTTGACCCAGTGACGTTACTTTGCTAAAGTTTCTTAATTCATTCATGCGCTATAGAGCTGAAAATAAGGGATATGACGTCAACAAATGATGCTTGAAAATACGCTCCAAATATCTACCAATAACTGCGAGATTTTTCTTGTGAATATGGTCACGACAATAGACACCGAAGCGAAAAATATCAGCTATAGATCACGAGACGGTCTTGCAAGAATTTCATTCCCGCTGAATTAGCCCAATTACAGGTCACTAAGCAGGTACTCGGTTATTCCAATGATGGCTTAGTTGGCACTGAGCCCGTGTAGAGTCATGAAATATCCATCTGTAAAGAAAGCTAACACGACTTTCCTGGCCGGAGCCTCGCGGTCTCGATAGGCTTCGGAACGGAGGCAGGCCGCAGAAAGACAAACAAAACAGGGAGAAAAAGTACCTGTTATTATCAATAGGCGCCGCGAGTAGCCCCTCGGCTTAGGCACATCAATTCATGCCATGTCAACATAAATTACTCCACCGACACCCCCTTATCTGTTTTCTAGCGCCGACAAAGTTGAAACCAATCCAACCCGTCCGCGACGCAGAGGAATTGACGGGCACCAAAGCACACACGGGGCACCTGGAGCACGTTCCCCGACCGGGGGAGTCGAAACCGCGCACGTCGCCTAAATGATTTCGCTGCTTCGATTTTATTTCCCTTGGGCCGGCAGAAGAACAGCCTAAGGCATTCATTATCGCCCTTACGTGCGCGCACACTGGACACCTGGAAATCCCCGACAGCATGAGCGAAGGGCGGCGAGGAGGCGCCGCGGCCTGGAATAGGTCTAGCTGGTGTGTACGGAGCAGAGCTATTTGGCATCGGTGTTCGAAGTGACGCATTAATCGTGCGTACTTGCCTCGAGAAAAAAAAATTCAGCCATTCATTTAGAACGACTGTTACCTGGCCTGAATTGTAACCTGCTCGCCTCGCACCCGGGGCCACGCCTATAAAAACGGTCGCAGGGATATATATGCTCAGCAAATAAACGGACAAATTGTCTTGTCGCCTCGAGTAGGGAGGCGACCGTGTACTGTTCGGACAATGTACCGGCAGCGCCACGTCATGAAACATAGTGAATAATGCCGGGGATATGTCGTCTAACGCAGAAGAAAAACGGGGAAAAAAATGCTGCGGTGGAGGCCTTTCATCGTGTGCGTATACGGACAAACTTTTCGCTGCAGCTAAAATGGAGCTGTTTTTGTGATAAAGAACTCGTTAGAAATCTATAAGTCATTCTACTTCCAACACCTCCACTCACAGGCATGGCGGATTGGCTGTTGTGGTGGAGGAGGTAAGCAGGGGGGGGGGGGTTCGCATAACAGACGAGGAGGCGAGTATAGATTATTCCCTTAGCGACCAAGCAGCAGATTGACTGCGGAATTAAGGACGTGTAGAAATAGAGTAGATGAGTCCCCATGCTCAACTCCGTACAGGTCGCACCGTCAGTAACCTCGCTGAAGTTGCGCATGCGGGTGCGGTTATGGACGGCGGTCGGACGTCATTTCACTTGACTCTGCATATGCTATGGACGTAAAAATAAATAAAATATTTCACCGCCCGCCTGATAACGACTGCCGAACTCTGATAGCGCACACTCCAGACTGGGAGGGGTATGAACAGTCGTAGGAGAGCAGGACGGGGGTCATTACACCATTTTCTGTGCGATACTTTCATAGTGTTGGTTACATTGTATGATTTCCGTGTAATAACATAAGGAAAAGCCTTCATGTAAAAAAGACTGAACCTTCACCCTTCACAAAACATGACCTCAGGTCAACAAAACAAAGCCCCTGACAACACCGAGCTGCGCTCAGAAGTCAACACAATTTGATATTTTGTCAGTCCACTTTCCGTCAGAACAATATGTCAGCAAACTTTCCGAATTGCTGGATGCTGTCCATTTCAAGCCTCGAAATAACTGTAATCAGTTTCTATTAGAAGCGACATTTATGCTTGCGAGATGTTACATTAAAAGCCCAATTGATTACATTGTCCCCCAACAATACACCGTGTTTTAAGTTGCGAAAGCTTATTCGTGCCGTGTGCTTGCGGAAGGAGCTATATAGCACAAGACCCCTCATTGCGTGAGCACGGCACTTAAATGAACATAGAAAGAGAATGGGTGACACGAAAGGTCATGATTCTAACAGCCCCCAGTCACTTCGCGCGTAAGCGTGCAAAGAGGGAGCAAGAGGTACTGGATAACGCTCTTCCCATTCATGGACGCTGGTCCAGAAAAATGAATTAAGAACGCTCACAATGAGGTTTGGGCTTCTTTTAGAGCTCCGAAAAGATCACCAAGCGAATCTAGACGTAACATAGCCGCACAGCAACAATCATTTGCCGGGAGCAAAACCACGTCGATTCTGTAGGAAATGAACAACCATTAATTATCACTAGAAAAAGTAATTATGCGATTTAATGGGAAGGCGCAAATTCATATTCCCCTTCTGAAGCGAAAAGTACAAAATAGGCTGAAAGCTTGGCGAAAGCGCATGCTGTAACACGTGTTGCAGGAGTGGATTCTGTTTGAGATCCTACACAGCGTAGTTGCAATTATGGTATGATGTACGACATGGCTTTTATATGAGGCTATCAGGTCTTGTTGGAGGCTTTGCAAGCTCAGCGATGCCGTCAGCCCGGATGGTTCTACCTGATTCGACAAGCGAGCTGAATTGACACCGCGGGCCGTCTCGATTGCATGTTTCCGCAGCTCGTGTGACTATATCTCCCGTCACTTGTTTAGTCTTGCTTATTTGGTTTTCACCTTCTCTCGGTCCCCCCTATAGATTTTCGCAGGCAGCGTATTTTCAAGCGTTCATTTTCGCGTCGTGTAAAAGCGAGCTGTGCCACTCCGTGTTGGTGCGCACACATCGCATCTCGTGGAGGGAGGCGGACAGCCGGAAAAGATACGGAAGAGTCGGAGAGCGGGCCTGACCTGTTGCCGGCCGTGCGGCGCTTGCGAAGCCTACAAATTCCGTTCACGGCGCCCATAAACGCTGGAGCAACAGGCGTCCGCGATTCATTACAACCGCCGCGAAAAGATCTCCCATAAATCCAAGGGTGTCCGCTGATGCAGCGATCGCAATCGTCTCGACTCGACCACTGTACACATGCGTCGGAGCACGCAGGGGTTGGGAGAGGGTGCTGGAACAGACCAAGGGGAGAGCCCATCGGTATATACCGCGCGTACCTGCAGCCGACGCTGCCGTTACATGCTGCTGCCGCCGCCGTTGGCTTGCGCAGCGGTTGCTGCTCGGCGTGGCGTTGGCCCTTTCATTTGCGCGTGCATACGCGCCCGTCTTCGAGGGAGGCCGGGGGCATCGGCGCTGGTGCATCGTGCGTCTCATGACGGGGCGGCGATCGAGGCGGCCGCTTTCGGTGGAAATTTATTAATCCAATTAACCTTCACACGCCGCGGGCTCCGCGATGCAGCTGGCTGGTGGCGCTTAATGACGACGCCATAAAGAGGAAAATGGCCGATCGTCCTCGCTGATCCGGACCTGGAGAAGATTTACAGCACGCGAGCGGGGTAGCATTTCGTTGCGTCGCGGGTGCCGTGGGTGCCGCCGTAGATGTGGACAGCGTCGAATGAGTGGAGGGCTCGCCACCCCACACTATAACATACACAGAACGGGCCTTGCCAAGGGTTCGTGCGTGCTGTACAACCGCGAGTATTATACGCCTTTCAATGGGCCTCCCCCATTATTCACCAGAGACGCCCCACTCCGGCACTTCAGAGAGCTAGGCGCGATCGCCATGCGGTACTACGGACGTGGCTAAGAGTCGTTATCTGTTTTTCTTTCGCCCCTCTGAAATTCGCCTATCGAGAGAATTTATCGGGCTCCGTATGAATACGCGCAGAACGTTTAAAACTATCCCCCGTTAAGAAGCGACCGGGAGACGGACGATAAATATCCCTCGCGGAATCGCGCACGTACCCGGAGCTTTTAGCATCGGCACGAACTGCTTGCCAATGCATATAGTGGAAGACTAGCGTTCAACGTGTGCGCAACAAGTGCCTTCTGTAAAAAGGCGGCTCCGAGAAGAACACGCGCCGAGAACAAAGCGTGGAAGTTCCACATAACCAGGAACCTGCCGTCATGGTGTCGGCGGTAGAAATATTTCGCAATTTGCTTCAAGACAGAGTTGCATAATGCAGAAATGTGCAGTTCGTTTGCGTTTCTCTCTCTCAAGAGAGAGGGGACTATAGCCCGATGCTCGCATACGGAGCAGCAGTCGTTGCTAAAAGTGGCCTATAAGAACTGTTTGAGAAAAGGCGCAGCTGCAGCTTTGTCATTTTTCGCGGGAAACGTAGATATTTTACTATTGCTCACGACAGTGGCTCTGTATGCTCTCTAGGGCGTGCATGTTAGTTATTGGGCACGTTTTACAGGCGGGGCTCTGAGGACTACAGCCCCAATGGCATGTATAATATCGATAGCGACTGGGGACACGCATGCGGAAGTGACATCGGTTATACAAGGACACTAAATCGCCAAGAGATGCATCGATCAAAAGAGTAGCGCATTTTCTCAATGGCACGTGTTTACTTCAAAACTGAACATAAATGATTACGATGAGCCCCAAGGACCGGACTTGAAGGGCCTGAATTTTTATGGCTCCGCGTCCAAAGCTCAGCCTCCGCTGAAGTTTGCCGCAGTGGTTTTCGTATCACGTCTTCTTATAATGTATACACTCTACGCCCTTCCATCGTTCGCTTCAAAGACGTGCTAAAAGCCTTAAGGTCAGCAAAAACGTGCTACGAAAGAGCCAAATGCAGGGAGATTAGCAGAAAGGGGAGCTGGCGGGTCTTCGTATGAGCAACAAAAAGTACAGTGCACAGCAAAAAGTACAGGCCCGGATGAAAATGTTACCACTTGGGTTCGCGTGCGCTCGTATGAGGCCGATCGGCTGTCTGTCCGAGCTGTCACGGCACGCTCAAATTACAAACCTCGGCGAAGACAAACCGCCGTGAAACGCGCTCCTCGATTTTCTTTCTTTCTCTTCCACTCGTCCTCGCAGAGCGTTTTCCTCCTCGCGCCCTCACTTTCGCGTCGTCTCACCCCCCGGTCCGGTTATCGCCGACACTCGCGTGAGTTCGCAGCGATCAATCATAGCGGGATTGTTCTTGGAATTTCGCTCACCTTCCTGGCTCTCGATGGCCAGACAGAAGTAAAACGGGAAGTGTTCCCGCATTAATCAGGTTAATCAGGTATCCTGTTCTCACTACAGCCACGGCTCACGATGTGTGGAACAGCTTCGGCACGGCAGTTCTTGCCTTCCTCGAGCAGGGCCACTCCTTTCTTTCCCTTTTTTTCACCTTAGTTCCAACAGCTAGGGGGGGGGGGGGGGGGTCCTTTTACCAAAGATTCCCTTAGTCCATGTGCATGCAAACTGACTCTACGGCTTGACAGCGTTCGTCGCAGGGGTGTAGAATCATCAAAGACTCTGATATGAAGGTGAGCTGGCCTCCCTTCCTCCTTTTTGCAGTTTTCATCAGGGATCAAGCAGGATCTCGTTTTTAAGACGGTGAGACAAAAACATTTGTAGTGTTAATTTTAATCTACACGTTTTTGAAGTGCCGTCAAGCTGAGACGCGTATCATAGCCACGACGTCAACATCAAGCGATATTTGTTCAGTTTCTGCAGTATAAGGAAGCGTGCTGTCTGTCAGAGCGGGACTTTTTCTTTTTGTAGTTGGCGTATGTGTTACAGGGTACCGTGCCGTTTCCGCCTCATTCATCTCCCAGAAATTTGAAAAATAACATTTTTATTGTTATGGAATACACGTAAAACATTACATATATAACGCATGCTCTTGATATTCTTGCGGATTCATCCCATGGGGTAAACGGTGAAACTTGTCGACATTGTTTTTTATATTTTTGCACTGAGCCAGTAAATCTCTCGATCATCGCCGTGTATGAAAGCTGCACAGAGGTCGTTATTTTTTAATAAGTGGACACGTATTGTGAATAAATAGTTCACCACGTTGAACCCCCTTATGACCATGGATCGCTTTTGTGCTACGGGATACCAGTTCACAGCCTAACTAATGCTTCGGCGGCAACGTAAAAGTCGCGATATGGCTGCACCAATCACAATACAGGCGATTCTCATATGGCGGCTGTTTGAGCAGTGGTCGGACGTGCTGTGGCAACTCAGGCGGATGGCGCCAAGCGTTGCCCTTCGCACCCCTAAAAGGCGCGCGCGAAGCGCTTAGATTGGAAGCCCGTCGCAGCTTTGGAGGATTACCGGAAGGAGAGGAAAATAAAGGAAAAAGAGAAAAAAAATAAAAATAAAGCGAGAGCGGGTCACTGTTGTCGGGACGAAACACGGCGCGATTGGCCAGTGAGATCACACCGTGGAGAAAAGTGGTTGGCGGGGCCGGAGCGAACAGTGTCAATATTTACGGGCGTTCGCCGATCCGGAGGCTGACCCGAGGTTATTGGCTGCTACTGGCACCGCGGACTTGGACAGCGTGTGGCAGCCAGGGTCCGAGCAATAAGATGCTCTTAGAAGGGAGACAGCGCACGGGCCACTGACGCCCTCTTTTCTCTTGGTCGTCCGCGCACACGGCGCCGGAATCAGTCCGGCCCGGATTTTCCGGGCGAACGGGCCACCGTGACGTGACCGAGTGGACAGGGACAGCCCTATTGCGCGCCGCCGATCGAGCCGTCTCCCGCTCCGCTGCGCAGGGAGTCGGAAGCGCGGCAGGGAAACAGACGCGCCGTGTTTGCCGCCGCTGCCGGTGAGTGTGTCCCGTACTTCTTTGCAGGAGGAACCGTGGCGGCCACGTGGAGCGGAAGGAGGCGGCGGCGCGGTGGGCACACAGGCAGCGGGATTTAGGCAGCTGTCGTCGGCCGCGGGCGGTGAGTGCGCGGATTATGCTTCTTGCTGTACGGTTCGCAAACCGGCGAAGCCCTGATGAGCTCGACGCACCGTTTTGAATGAAATGTTCCACGTATGTTCCTAGCGGTTCCACAGCGCACTTTACAGCGCCACCTCTTGGGTGCACAGGGGAACACTGCTGCGGGGTGCGGAGCTTGCCTGGACAGTTCTTCTTCCGATGGGGGCGAAATACGGAAACGCCGACGTGTACGAGATTTCAGCTCGCCACAAACAACTCTAGATGTTCGGAATTATTTCCCAACTTTTGCCTGTAACTTACGTTCGGTTGAACCCCGCAGTGAATACCCGCACGTGTGCGTTGCGAGGAGGGGTGGAAAAGAAATGCTCAGCGTGTGAGAACCGAATACTCAACGTGAACTGTGAAAGTAGTCGGCGTAGAAAAATAAAATGACAAGCATTTTGCACTTCTGGCTACGAAAAAAAAAAGTGTTATCGAATAACCAGAATGAACAATAGCCCTAGTACGGAGCGAATAAATGATACACACGGGCGCTGAGTAACAACCGGGTTTGCGTCAGTGGCGGTCCCAAGGGGGGGGCGAAGGGGGCGGTCGCCCCCCCCCAAAGAGGTCCTCAGTTTCTTATTTTTAGTTTTTTTAAGCATTCCACTTGCGCGAAGTTAAATCCCAGCGGGGTGCACCGCATACGCACACACGCCTCCATGGTTATCACCATCCCCGCAGAATTGCCGCAAGGCGAGGAGCGATTCTTAATTCGCCCCCCCCCCCCCAAAAAAAAAAAAAAATCAAAAATCGCCCCCCCCAAAACCGATCTCTGGGACCGCTACTGGTTTGCGTTTCGCTCGATGCGGTCATGGCGGCAGCCGGTGCTAAACGAATATTATCTCCGCCGGCTGCAACGTCGAGCTGAAACCGGAGACAGCTGAACATTATGCGTGAGTCAAAGCTTGGCAACTCGATGTCTCGTTTTTATTGTTATAATTATTATTATTGTCATTCCAGACACTCGTCACTTCTGCTCTCGGCCTTCAAATAAACCCTTGCCTGGTGTGGGATTGGTAAACCTTCAGGTCTTGCAGCCGAGAGGAATTTTTCTGCGCGGGCAGAACTAATAAAAAAAAAAAAACAAGGCGGACCGGGGTTGCTGGCATACAGCGGGCGTTTCTTCCCAGCAACGTTGCTTCCGTTTCATTCTGGCAGGTGCCAAAACTTTATTTTTTTCATCCGACAAAACTAAGTTCCCTCAGCATGAGCGACAGGATGAAAAACGGCTGCCGTACTCAGCCGTCAAGGAGCCCCGAGCAGCAGGCGGGCGCATCGAACGCCGCTCGCGGTCCCGAGTCGAAGGGGGCCATGGGTCCAGTGGCCGCTCGCGCCTGTTCCAGGCCACCGGCGCTCGCAGAGGGGAGGAGCGCAAACCGGGGGCTACGGGTGGCGTGGGCCGGCGTGTGCCCTATTGCGGGCTATCCATCATGCGCCGCAGGCCTCGGATCTTTCTCTGGTGGCGAGGCGGCATGGCACCGCGCAAGCTGCCACGGTGGCAGTCCACGGCTGCGAAGTCGAAGTTTCCAGGCCGTGCGACGCGCTGTCACCTGCGCATACTGGAAGTGCGCCTCAACGCACATTTTAGGCGTGCTGAAAGTCCGTGCCATTGTCCCTCGAAGAGACTGTTCGCGTAGAATCCCAGTCTCAACCACGCGTCTGATAATGCGTCCTTAATTTGGTAATCTCTTTCGGATTGCGGCTCGCACATGTGGTGCGCAATTTGCCAAGCCTGGCTACCTAAGCGTTTTCGCAGTTCGTATACGCCGGTGAAATGTTCCCCTAAACCTGATATTCCGGTCTCTTCTGGCCACGCTTGTTTATTCCGTCTATTTTAACGCGTAGCGTTAATGGCCCCGCGTCGCAGAAAAGCCGGTGTCGTTGTCGGCGTTGATCGTGAGCAAAGGAATCGGCGTGAGAGAAAAATCCCATAGCGGTGCACCTTGCGGCGCGCACTGAAAACCCTTGGATCATAAAGCGCTGCCTCAACAGATGCGTGGGGGCAGAAGCCAAAAAATCATGCGCCCATCCGTCTAACGACGACGATGGATGAACGCCAAGCAATCTCGTGACGGATTATTTGGTTGTCGTCTGAGTTTGGAAATGTCAAAATGGAGCAATCGGATAGACGCCGGCTTCATGAGGTTCGACCCAGGGTCGATTGCGGCCGCTGAGCAGTTTTTTTTTTCCTTTCACTTCACCCACGATAATTTACCATCAGCGTCAAAGAAATTCGGCTTTCCTGCAGGGCGTTTTCGCGTTGCAGACGCCATCTGTGGGAACGCTAAAGCTTCGCTTTAAAAGCTTTCACCTCTCGCGAGCGCCGCTAGGGGGGTACGGTGACGTCAGCGCTAGGGTGGTGTAATACCCCCTGGCGCGCGCTCAGTCTTGATACACAGAGGCATATCTGTTTCGGGCGCACTACTGAGTCTTCCTCATCACCTATTACGATAACGATATCGCGTTTCACGCCCTAAAGTGAAGCTTAAACGTTCTCCAATTTTGATTGATTGATTGTAGGGTTTAACGCGCCGACGCAACGCAGGCGATGAGGCGCGCCGTAGTGGAGGGCTCCGGATTAATTTTGACCACCTGGGGATCTTTAACGTGCGCCGAAATCTCGTACACACGGGCATTTTTGCTTTTCGCCTCCATCTGAAAAGCGACCGCCGCGGCCGGGATCTCCAATTTTTCTTCAAAGTGGAGGCCCCAGCGAGTTCTCTGCCACTCTGGGGCCCCTGTCTCATTGATAGTCAGCTGAAACACTTCCTAAGCTTTATTTTTTACGGCGTGTCTGTCCGAATCGCGGAGTACCAGGATAAGAATACAAGCTGAGAGGAGGGCTGAGCGCTTTTTCTAATCCTGAGCTCGGTCCTCTTTAGCTCAAGATTTCATTTGCGCGTATACAACGTAAGTCTTCGTTGTAAAGCTTCTAAAGGTGCCCATATCGAGCGCCCACAGGAACACAGATTATAAATGAATTCTTATATAACGTACTTGCCTATCTGTGGTGCTGTCGCGGACAAACAACAATATATGTTAAGGAACCCCACGTAGTCTAACTTTATACACAGCCCTCTCTACGTTGTGCACTCTGCCTCACGGCGTCAAAGCCTGAATTTCGAAAAAGCATAACGACGCTAGTCTGTCCCATCGAAAGATATACCGTGCCATGCAGTATACGAGCAGCCGGGCTGCCAGAAATACAAAACCCAGATTCCCCAGTACAAACTGCGCACTTCATAGCTCAAGTGAGTGCTAATCACGTTTTGTTATGAAATCCCCGTGACCTGACCGGTAATCGAACAACCGTCATTAAAAGGTCTGTAAATTTTCCAGCGGACAACGGCAACGGGTAAAGTCAGCACGGGAACGCCGGTCTTTCAGCAAGCACCCTTGGCTCACACGATATATCTGACGTTGGCTGCAGCAGTCTAAAAGGGCGGCGTTTCCGCATGCTGCGCCATGCAGAAAGCCGGAAGCAGTGCCGGGCGTTCTTCGGTCTATACGGATCATGTCGCGCCCGACAAAGAAGACGGATGGCGGCTTTGTAGCGCGACTTGTTTCCTCTCGGCGCTGTTTATGCCGCCCCACGACGCCGTGTGCGCAGCGCACGAGCACGCGCCAGCGGCTGGGTCGCGGCAGCCGCGATTGCTTCCGCCGATGAGTGCTTCGCTGCACGCTGCGGCGTCGAGGACAAGGGTGACGCGTTGTACAAGGATCAGCGGCTTCCTACTTGTTCACCACGTGCTACGTTGGCGGTAACAGCCATCTGCGAGGGATCGTACGTGACGATCGATGCCTTTACTATCTGCCTAACACGCCTTGTTCCGCGGTCTCCCGCCCAAGGTCTACACTGAGAGACGTTCGTGCGCCTTGCATCCATCAAAACGTCGCAGCCGCCCCCGTGAACCAATCCTTTGATCCCGCGTTGCTAGAGTATCACCTTAGTTGTATAATTAGGGCGCATTTGATTCTGGTTTTTCGCATTGTGAAAGCCGGCGCCCCTGCAGCGTCTTTCTAGTTGTAACAATGGCGCACAGACGACTAAAAAAAAACAGCATCATTTCAGCACAACAACAGATAATGATTCAACGTCGAAACATTCATAAACAATAGCACCCATTCCACTTTGTGTAATGGGATTTCCAGCGAAGCTGTGTCAAATGAACACTCCACACACGGTTAGAGAATGTACACGTATTTATTTTTCTCATCATTTTGTATTGGTGGTGACGATGGCCTGCTTTGTGATTACTTAATGAAACTTGGAACGACTAGTGCTTTATCTTATCGGACAAACGCGGGGTTGTCTTATTTCCCTCCAGTAGACTGCAGTCTGCAGACGAGAATTCTCTAACGTTTACAACTTCTCTGTGAACTAACTAATTATGACACGTAAATAAACTCGGCGTAATGACAGAGTCGCCTTAGAGGCTAATGATCGCATACTTTGTTGCTGGATACTTTCGATAAGACAAGAGTTGGAGCTATTTTCTGCTGAGCTTTCGCGATAATGCTGGCTTTGACGCAAGACGCTTTCGCACACGCACAGCAAAAGTGCACGAAACTCTAGCCATATAAAACTTCGCTTTGAAGCTGTATATATATAGACTGCAGGGCCGTAGCAACACCGTCCGGCGACATCGGTGCGTACTCGAAACAATAAATAGTTGAAATACACTAGCGACTTTGGCCCAACACTGCAGGGAAGCGGTCATGAAGCAACGTTGTTGAGCTCTCATTTGGTGCGTTCAGCCAGTTTGGCTCCTATAGTAACAAATTCGCATTTATGCCTGCCGCTGGCTATCTGTGCAGGAGGCAGCTCCAGTAAACAAGGGTTAGCGCTAGTACCGCCAAGGACGAAAATGACCAGACACAAAACCAACGGAGGTGATGAAAAGAAATACACTCCTCTTATACCGAGAAAAGGTAATAAAACAGTGAAAAACACCGAGGCACTTGAGCAGGTTCTTCGTCGTTCTTCGATGAAATAACGTGATAATCAGTTGTGAACAATAGTTGCCTTCTGCACACCGCTCCAAGCTGTCTGAAGTGGGCGTGGAAAGCAATGTAAGAAACGCAGCCGCGCCTGCAACACACACAAAAAAGAAAAAAAAGAGTCATAATTATCTATAACGAGCCGAGAGCAGCTGCCTCGTGTCTTTAATGCCTTATTGTGTGGGTTATTTAATTAATGCCTGCTCAACCTCCTGTTTCCACCTCGGGCTATTTGTATCACACTGTCAAGTTGGCGTCGTTAATTATCTTTTGACGTAATTGACTATGAGGGGCGCCCGATAGACTGTTTGCGTCGCGTTCTGACATTTACGGGCAGTTTGGCGGCGCTGAAGGATGCAAGTAAGGAAAAGCAAAACACGTCGAGGAAAGAAAACGAGACCAAGCAGTTGCAACAGCAACGATAAAAAAACAAAGCCGAATGAAGGATGGAGACGCCACGAAGGCGCATTTACACATATAAATTAAACGAGGATAATTTGTCTTACGTGCTCCATTAGGAGATAGGCATCGGAGACAATTTTCCTCGCGTGCGTTTTCTCACCAACGTCGCTCAGCGAACGATAACACGGGGAAAAACAAGGACGTAGTTCTTCGAAAGAGCACGCTCGCAGACTGCCAAGCAGTTGGGCCCTTGCGTCAACGCCGTTCGATACAGAGGCAGCCCCGAGTGCATGTGTATGCGTCAGTTCAATCCTGAAGGATGATCGAAGTAATCCGGCTGGCGAGCGAAAAAATAAGAGAGGGGAGAGGAGGCAGAACGAGCGCCCCGCGGATTTTCTCCGTGTACATATACGGCCCGTAGGCAGGGCGTCGGACACTTTGCGCTGCGCGGCTTGACAGCCTCAAGCGACGGAGAAAACGAATCGGTTCTCGCACGGATCTCCATCTTCGCCGGCGGTCATCGCGACACCCCAAGAAATAAATTCAGCCACGGGTGTGCGCCCGCGGCAGTGGCGCTTGTCTTTGCGCGCGCGGCGCGCCGCTGGACTCAGGCGCGTTTCAGCACCAAAGGGCGCTTTTCTATACAAGTAATCATCTCATGCGTGCCAAAGCCGCCGCTTCTAAGAAAATGGCGCTAAAGGTCCAGTGTATGCGACGGGCGTAGCTAGAAGGGGTCGCTGTGTTTTTCTTTTCTTTTTTCCGGGAGTGCCCGGCTGCGAGAGGGACTAGCTGGAGGCTTCACTTGTTTCCACTTCTAAAATCGCCCGAACGTGCGAAAACTTATGTATCAACTGCGGGAGCTGAAAGCGTTTTCAGAACATCTGAACAAAACAATTTTAGTTTGGGATTTCAGTTCCGAGTGTCCGAACCTGCCCTTTTTGAAGCAACGCTGGTATTTTTGTTTTTACAGTGGAAAGTTACGGCGCCGGGAAGCTTCGAGTAGGCAGCGATTGTCCTCTATATATATGCTTTGTCTTTGTAAATTTACACCAATAGTTTTGCTCTGTTATGTCTTGTTAACCTTCCAGCACTCAGCTCTTCAGCGTTGCATCTCCTCACGGGAGGTTATGTGTGACGGCTTCTCCAAATATTTAACCTGTGCAACACGCAATATATTTTTTCTGTCTTGTTATGGCGGAGCGAACGATAAATGTACAACTTTTGTGATTGTGAAACCACGGTGAGCGTCAACATGACATTGTACATCCACTGAAAGACCCCGCCTGTGAGGGATGCTATTGTGGTAGTCAATGACCACCCGTTTTTCTTTTTAACGTGAATAGAGGACACAGAAGCAAAGCTCAGCTCTGCGAACATTGCTGCTGGAACGGCTCTTAGTTTTATGAAGTCCTCTCACTACATCAAGATACGGCCTATAGTGCAAAAATCAGGCGAGTCAATATCCTTACTTTTAATACAACAGCATTGTCAGCTACGACATAACAGCGACATAAGAGATGACGAGTTATTTGTGTGAAACTTGCCTCGCATAGTACAGCGGAAATGATAATAAAATAGTTTGGGTGTACGTGAAAACGCAGTAACGAAGAACATCTAAGGTGGCTTCTCATAAAATGCACGTCTTTCGTCACACAGTAAATACATGAGCTATTGCATTAGGATCATAACAGAGCTTATCATATGTTGTGAGAAAGCAAACGTTCATCGTCTGTAGTTCTTGCTTGTTTCATTGTCCTTATTTAAACTATGTGGGCCACATCTGATCTCTATATTGGCGCAAACTACGATGGGGTTTAAAGGTTGCAATAAAAAAAAAACTAACGTCTCCGGTTTTCTGACTGAAAAAAGGAACGGGGGGTCATGTGCAGGGCGGCGCGTGATGTCTCAGGTGCGACGCGGCGTGCACACACAGTCCGCTGAAGTGACAACCGGGCACCTTTCCTTGCGGCCGGATACGTGTGCGCGCCGTGCTTTGCGGAGCGTAAAACTATACACACCCTGTATGTCGAGCTCGCATAAACGGCTCGCTTTATGCCCCCAAGCGTATGCGAGTGCCGCGTCGCATAAACCTGTCGAGAGCTACTCCCGCCTCCCGGCGGATACGAGTATGTTACAGCGAACGAACGGCACAGTCGCCCTACTCTACTCATAACCCCGCAACGAGATGGTTTACCCAGTTTTCCGGAACAACCGTTTAAATTTGGCGCTTGGTGTAAACGAGGGCCTATACGTCAGGCGGAGGTCGGCGGGGCGACCTCATGGGTCCATTACAACTGTGAAAGGGGACAAGCGGTCAAGCATTATGTTTGCGAGATTTTTTAAAGCTTTTTTCTCTGACGCTGGGTTGGTCACCCAGCGACAGCCTGCAGTATATATCAACTACACAGTCAGGCACTTCAAGGCTGTGCATTCGTAGCACTACTTATTGTTATTCTTTGGAGTTCAGGAATGTTCCAGACTAAAATTCGTTACAAAATTCCTTCGCTCAACTAAGGAACAAGAGCCCCTACCAAACTTGGGCGTGCTTTTTTACAGGCCGGATAATGCTATTTACTATTGATGAAAGTGGCATTGTCGAGATGTTTAGCGCTACAGGGAAGACAGGAAGGTTGTAGTTTAAGTTCAGATTGACGCGTTACAGCGTGTGACTTCTGCAGGGGCAAAGCACGAATATTTGTGGCCGGGGGACTTGTTTGGCTTAAAAGAGAAAGTTAGTTACGCGGCATTTAGAAACATAGCGTATTGTTTTATTTCTCTCTCTCTCTCTCTCTTCCTCTCTTTGCTGCCAGGTAGCCTTTTGGTTTTTAGGCTATAGAGTGCCTCGCATTACCAAAACCAGGCCGGTAGTTGACCGTCGCCTGTTTTGGCTGGAACTGGAGGGACACATGCGCATTTTTCAGTACGTCAGCATTCTCTTCCCAGATAGTATACGTCCTTCTGTGCGCCCGTACTTCCGCCTGTAATGGTGACACGATGCGCTTCATAGGTATGTAGATGGGCTATATGGGCTATTTAATAAAATGCCCAAGGAGGTCCAAGGCGAGCATACGTAGATGTGTTCGAGCGGCGATAAGCCCCTGCGAAGAATTCTTGCGCTCTATCTGACAATATACCCAATTGGAAGTTTTTACAAACTTCCTTTCGCAAATATCTGGTTCCTTCGGCGCAGTTAAAATGCGTTGGCGGGGAGGAGCGGTTCGGCGGAAGTAATGACAAGATCACAGTCAGGCGAAATCAGTAAAACCCAGCAGGCACGTGCGAGCCTCAAAATCAGCGGACTTCAGGCTAGCCGCAGCATTCGTGCTCCTTCAAAGCTCGATTCCCCCCTTTCTGCCAAACGCCTAGAGTGTTGGCGCTTAGATGTCCTCCGGACCACGCGTTGCGATGAAGGCGTCTAGACACGTCGACGGTGCGGCGGCGGCGCTGGCGCAAAATGCGCCTTAAAAGCGCGCCTCCTCCCAGAGGCGTCAAGCGACTCCAAAGCGCCGCCATCAGTCACCGCGGCAGCCTGCATTCCAGCGCCTATCAGCGAGCATCATGCATATTGCACGGCGTCGACCCACCACCGCGCGCCAAGAAACAGCGGGCCTCCTCCCTGGTGCGAGCAACGACGATGTGTCGACCGCTGCAGCTCGCCCACTCGACGGGGAAGCGGCGATGTTGTCAGGCTCTTCCGGCCGCGGCGACGTGCACCCCTTTGGCGCGGCTCCATACATCACGACCAGCGCGCATGCTGAGCCACTTTGCTCGCTCGGGGCACGGGCCCGCTTTTTCGCTGAAATATCGCCGCCGGGGAAAGGGAGGGCGCATTTTTCAAGAGCTTCGTGAAATATTCACTTCGACCGGAGTGGTGCGAGCGAGCCCACCCGGCACGGCTCCCTTAATTCCCGCGCGTGCGCAGGGTGCACTACAGGAGAGGATAGCGGGTGCCAGCCTGCGGCTACGCGCTCGTAGAACAGTCCCGTAGCCGCACTGCGGTCGAGACAAGATCGTGTACGGCTCGAAGCGTCAAGATGTCAGTACTGCCAAGCGACAAGCCTTCGAATCCCGAGACCCATGGATCGTGCTCAGGTGCCGAAGCTACGCAAACGTACCGCCCACCACACAAAAACAATGGAAGCTGGAAACCTGTGCTCCATTCACAAGGGTGAATTTGCAATCCTTTTCGCTAAAGAAGGACGGAATATCCTAGGGAGCTTTATTTTCAGGGAGCTGCGCCAGTGCCAGACGCACGCGGCAGTCGCTTCAGCCACGGATTATACCTGACGGCCGATCACTTTACTGCAAAGCCAATATTAAACCATTAAATGCTACACTGAATTATTCTAACAGTCACGAAGCACAATACAAGACACACGTACTTAATTACAGCGACGCTGTCAATGGCTAGGATCCAGCAAATCGTCTTCAGAGACAGGCCCAGCGCAGTCCAACAATTTTCACTGTATGAAAAAATTCATAAAAAATTTTAAAAAGTTCCTCGCTGCTCCAAATATATTTTTTTTATTTAAGACGACTTATTTTGCTCCTAAAGCTTTATTGTTATTATTATTATTATTATTATTATTATTATTATTATTCGGGACTTAAAATTCGGGACTTGGGAGTACTGTTTGATTCTTCTCTGACTTTCTCTTCCCACATTGCACAAATTACCCGTCGGTCTCTTCGTTGTCTGGGTGCTGTTTGCAGGTATTCTAGAGAGTTCAAAGGTCCGCTTCCTTTCTTAAAGTTGTATTCGGCTCTCTGCTTACCTCTTCTTGAATACGGGTCTGTTGTCTGGAATGGAACTTGCAAGTCCAATAGTGACCGTATCGAAAGGGTTCAAAGTAAGTTCCTTTCTATCTTTAAGCACCGCTTCCGTCATGTGCAAGACGACGCAAACGGCATCATGTCTCTTCTGAAAAGCATTCCTTCCCTTCGGTGTCGACGAATGCGAGCTGATATTATCTTTCTCTATAAACTTCTTCATGGTAATATTTTGTGTGACGATTTGGTTACACTTATCAATGTCAATTTGCCAAATAAACTTTTCAGAAAATTTCCAGCTTTCAGACCAGTTGCTTTAAATAGCCGACGCTCGTCCATCTGCCGAATACAATGTGCATATAATGAATATTCCGTTCAGCTTGATATATTCCAGAGCTCCTTTACTTTGTTCTCTAATGAGTTGAAAACTGTTGTAGCTTAAGTCCTTTATGTCATTCCAAATTTATGTACCCTATGTATTATGTGCAAACTGTTCTTGCTTGCTTTTCACTTTTTCTTGTTTTGTGTTGCTTGAATATTTGTACGTTTTTAGTGTCAGTGTTGGTAATGCTGAAGCTTTTCCCCCTTTTTTTTTTGGAACTTCCTAATATGTTGTTAGAAAACCTTGGCTATATACGTATACTCTATGTCATGTTGATTCAATATTTGCTTGTATAGTTCCTATTTTTCACATCTACTGAACGTTTTGCTGGCCGAGTGGCATGGCTTGCAACACTAAGCCTGCCTTTTCTTTTTTGACTGTCTGTTCTTTTTTTTTCCCTTTTTGCTTTCTAAGATTTCTGTAACTATTTTTACTTTATTGTTTATGTCATACATATAGTTTGTGTATGTTGTCTTGTCTTAATTGTAGTGTTTTTTTTTTTGTATGGTGTACCAGTACCAAGACCCTAGGGTTGTTCCTGGGCACCGAAAATAAAGGTTGATTGATTGATTGATTGATTGATTGATTATTATTTTCATTCCTGGAATTTGGTTTCTTTGCGATTTTGTTTAACCAATTGATAGTTGCCTATTTTTGAAACTGTTTACTTATCATGCTTGTCTTATCATTTGTCTCTATACTCTTGTCATTGTTTTTGTCGTTTTACTGTCAAACTTTGTTCTCTGCTTGTTGTGTGGTCTTTACAATAAGCTGAGCCACAAAGGGATCTTCTTTTTTCTTTTTTACCTGTACCCAGGCTCCGCCTGTGCTTTATTTCTGTCATTTTCACTACTTCAATTTGTGTGTGTCTTATCGCTTGTTTATTTCTTGCAATATGTTTCTTGTACTTTGTTTTCATGTAACTATCCGTGCGCCAGCACTCAGGCCTCTGGCTGTTCCTGGGCACGTAAATAGACATTATTATTATTATTATTAATATTATTATTATTATTATTATTATTATTATTATTATTATTATTATTATTATTATTATTATTATTATTATTATTATTATTATTATTAAAAAGTCTTCTCAGCAATACATTTGTGGTAAAACGTGAAGCCGACTTTAAAAATATCGGTTTTTTGATTTGGTTTTTGTAAGCTGGTTTTCCCACATTATGCGCTCCACAGTGAAGCATGACCATCAAAGAAGTGGGTATGGTTACAGCCTTACTTCATACTCCTATCCAGCACCGCCACCTCTTCCCCGAGTCGTGTAGCGCTCTTCGGCGGCAACCTGAGCGGTGCACTAGAGCCTGCGCTATTATGGCCACCATACCTGCGCCATGATTGGCGTAGTTGCGCTGTAATAAAACGTCATTGTCCCTACTCACCAATCGTGGGCGTACTTTGTCTGTGACGTACAGATTGCTCCACTGTCCTTATAGCAAATCTCCAACATCGCTTAACACCAACATATAAAATCGCGCCAGTGTGCCAGCTTTGTTGGGCTTCTCTCTTCCAAGGGGGGAAAGACAGTGATTATTTATTTTTAGGTACGTTTTTTTTTTGCTAACCTAACAACGTCCGTCTAAACCATAGGAGCAGCGAGGCTGTTTACTGTGTGCTTCATTGTCGTTGTTTTTTTGTTGTTGTTGTGGTCGTGACGCAAGTCACTTTGTCGGCTGCATTGTTGTACCGCAGTGGACTGCTTTTTTTAAGATTGCACGAGAAATTCTTTCGCTATTTTTGCCTAGGTGAGCGACCAAGTGGACAATGTGGGGAAAAAGTGCGAGACCACACTCCCAAGGGCCGTAATCTCGCAACAATATGTCGATACTGAAGCACTTGCGGCGTGATTCCGTGCAATTCAGCGCAGGGTTTTCGCAAGCAGCCACTTTTCTGTGAAGCCGTTCTGTCGAGGCACATGCTACGAAATACAGCTTGTACGCTACCCTGAAATGGCGAGTGGTTCAAGGAAACGCTTCCACACGTCGGAGACCAAAATTTCTGTCGGTAATTTCAGAATATCTCAAACCACACGTTCTATTTAGCAGATGCTTGCCGGCCAACGCACGCTGATGCACGAGTGTGTGCCTCTTGAGAAACTAATGGCTGTTGGGCTTGGGCCCTTCAGCAGAAAACGAGACTGCAACACTGGCTCGGCATTAGAAGGTCAACTCTCAATATCGTCTTCCAGGAGTTCGATGCCACTGTAGGGGCTATACACGAAGGGCAGTGGTGAAGATGACGTCGACGGTGAAATGCTTGTGTTCGCGAATTCCAAGTAGTCAGTGGTTTTTCCCGAGGAAGCGGAACTGACGGGTGTCATTACCCTGTTTCCCCGCCAAAGGAGTATGCCAGTGACTACCATAACTAAAAATGGTGTTCAGTGTCAGACTCTCATCATTATGAGTCTGCGTTAATTAATCATCTCATAATCAGTTCGGCGCCGGAATGTAAGAGCGATAATGCAGACATTGTGTGTTTCACCAGTTACTTCTTGTCGGTGTGTGCGTGTGCGTGACAGAGAGAGAGAGAGAGAGAGAGAGAGAGAGAGAGAGAGAGAGAGAGAGAGAGAGAGAGAGAGAGAGAGAGAGAGAGAGAGAGAGAGATTTTATGTTCTATACTTCATAGTTCTATAGTTGACTATATTCATGTCTATCACCTGTCACTGTTGCCGATGGTTATTGCAGGCTCAACATTCCAGTATGCCGCTCCCGTCGCCTGTGGGACTTCTGCGTCTGCAGTGATCTTGAATCATCAAGTACTCCAGCTTATACATCAAACCTCATGAAGCCATCTCCGGTCTTCTACACTTCTTATAAGCGAAGGAACTGTAACTACAATTTGCTGAAATTCAGTAAGATTGTGGAGAATGCTTTCAGCCGACAAAAGGCGCAATTTACCATAATCCGAAAGAGGATGAAATGCAACATGGTTAACCTGCCAGTTAAAGTGCGGACTCGCTGTGCACTGCATGATGTATGCGAGCACTTTAATAACGCGATTTCACAGCTGTGGTCAAATGAAATAAAGAGCTGCAATGCTATCTCCCCACAGGTGTGCTGGTGGGTACTCGTGCAGGAGTTCCTGCAGCACTTGCTCCACAGTACGACGAAGTATAACATGATCAAACAAAGCCAAAAGCTTGAAGAATGTACAGAAAAATGTTAAGTCGAAGCTTCACATACAGACGAGTTTTCTTTTTTATTTTAGGGACGGGGTTTATTAAAATAAAAAGTCATCAAGTCAACAAGTTTCCCATGTGTGTTATTTCGTTGCGTTCTGATAACCCGCTCTTCCCTCCCGTGCCGCTCCAGGGACTCGCACAGCTTTAGGTGAGCTTCTGTGTTGTGGACACGTAGCTCCCTCCTTGTATACAGGCATTATGGTTTCATCGTGCTTAAGAACTGCTGGAACCTCTGGCTCGAGTGCTGCTGGGCCCCATTTGGGTGGAGCCTGCGTGTGTGACTCTGTCTACCTATGTTGCTACCTACCACTTGTGCAGGTTACTCTACATGACCGACCTCGACAACCTCACTGGTAAAGGCCTCCGTGTAAAGGCTGGTCTTAAATTAGCCACGTCCACGTTATTCTTCACTTTGGCGTGCATAATAACATGTACCCATCGCGTGTTGGCATACTTAATATCGACACGCATTTTTCAGAGGAGACTAACCCAGAATTTGGTTATAGGTCATTGCTTCATCGCTTGTCGCGGAACTGTTTATTTGTGGGGTGTGTTGCCGTGATTTCGGGTAGTGATACGCTCGCGCGTGTCTTCCACGAGCGCCGAAGTCGCTAAAACTTGATTAACGGTGCTGTGGTGTTTTCTCTCTCCCTCTACGACAGTGCAAGCTTCCAAAAGGAAGCGAAGCCTCGCCGAGTCGCTTTCTCCTTCAATAGTAAGTCGGCAAACATGCCGTTCTAAATTATTCGATGGCCCCTCGGCTTTGAGCCCACAGCTCCGCCCGACGTAACCATGCAGACAACTCGGTCCTCGCAACGTTGTCTCCTTTCTAGCAACCGCGATGGCCAAAATTAATAACCAGGATTAACTAACGGCCACCACAAAAACGCATCAGTGCCCAGGTATCATCCAAAGGCAACTTTTGCTATAGGAATGTCCAAGTGACGACAAAAACGTCGGATGATGTCAGCATGTCGGGGTCAAAATACTGCAAGTCTAGGTAGCCACGGCTGGCTAAATGTAGCAAGGCCGTCGATGTAGGCTAAACTCGTTCCAGCTCACCAGCCCTGCATGCCTGACATGAAATTTGAGAGTTTTAGCATAGCGGCTAGGGTACGTAACGCTACCATGCGGCGGGAACCGGGACCCGACTGGGCATGTGCGCATTCGTTCCGGTGCCAGACTCGCCATGCCCACGTACGCATGCGTAGTCGGGTCCCTCTACCCGACACGCCTAGCGTACCGTACACACTAAACTTCTTTACACCCTTTTCGGCTAAAACGGGTGTAGCATGAGAGGAAAAAGGGTGTTGGGAGGCCATTACACCGTTTTAAAGCAAAGCTTTCTACCTCTACCCCCCAAGGGTTCTTTCGCGACCGTTGGTGTCACCAGAAAACTCCAGCGAACAAATAAAAGAAATTACTGGCACCGCCGAGAATCGAACCTGGAACTAATAGAGTAACAAAGCGAGAGCCCGTTGTCTTACCGATTTAGCTACGAGCCCACGCGAACTCGGGAAGACAAATGGTGTACTGACCAAGCACATCTACGGGTTTACCCCCTGCCTTCTCGCTGAATGCCACGTGAAAGCGTCACACGACCACTCACGCCCGTCTAGCGGCCCTGTGCGCACCTTGCTCATGTGCTAAGAGTTACAAAAATTAAAGGAAGCTCACACCAATCCATGGAATCTCACTTTTAGTACGCCAATGTGCTAAAGCCTGTGGCCTCCAGTGTTCACGTAAAAAATCACAGCTCCTTGTCGGCCACCCTCACGCCAAATCAAGGAATACATTCAAATACTCCTTGACGACCAGGCCATCACTCCAAACCCCAGCATCAAGATCCTGGGCCTACATTTCCAGGCCAACACCAAGAGTGACGTCTCCTTGCAGCGCCTCAAAAACAGCAGTAATATAATCATACACATGATCAGGCGAGTTGCCACCAAGAAGCGAGGCCTAAAAGAATCCGGTACCTTTCGATTAATTGAAGCTTTTGTCCTCTCGAGAGTTACTTACGACCAACCCCTATCTTCTTCTCGACGAGGAAGACATATAGATGCTTTATATAATGATTAGAAAGGCGGTTGAGCAATCCATTGGTCTTCTCATGAGTGCGTCCACACTGAGGCTGCTTAGCACGGGCTCCACAACATGGTGGAAGAGCTGATAGAAGGCCATCTTTCTAACCAGAACGTCCGACTCAGAACTGCGGTGGGTAACCGCATGCTTCACCAGATTGGCTGGGCAGCCCAGAATGTCACTCCGCTTGACGTACTCCGAGACTCTTGGCGACTAAAACTAAACATGCTCCCTTTGCTTAGAAATATGAACCCCTCACATGACGAGGGTCAACGAAAAGCACGGGCTCAAGCGCTAAACACCACCCTCGGTGGGGCTCATGCAGTTATCTACACAGACTTCTCCAAACATCGAGGGCAGCAACACGCCATCATCGTGGCTACCTCCAGAACCAACCTCCTTGCGTGTACCTCGCTTAGGACCCAACAAATGACGGCAGCAGAAGAGGCAGCCATCACCTTGGCTCTCACTCAACCAGGGGTTCGGAGGGTAGTCACCGATTCCCAGCAAGCCTACTGGAATTACCAGTCGGGTTGGGTGTCCTGACCTGCACTGGGCGTGCTAAAAAACCACTCCCCAAACGGTTCCATTCAGCTCATCTGGACACCGCCTCACGCTTCAATGGAGGGCAACAAATACGCCCACCCAACAAGCCTGCGCTTTTACCTCCCGTGCTATGGAGCTGCACGAGGACAGTCACCCGCTTGTCACGTCCAGGGAGATAATCCAGCATTATCGCCTTCTGAGACAGACCGTACCTTCGCCTTACCCTGACCTTTCCAGAGAACAACAAACTACCCTACGGCTCATACAATCCGGGCTCCTTCCCACAGCCTACGCGTCTTCACGTAATGCATCCGAATCGCTACGACGCTGAATGTAAATTTTTCTCAGAAGTAGGAATACTCCGCCCCGTAATCGGGGTGTGCGACTTTAGCTCTGAGCACCCTCCTCTCTTTCCGTCAACTACCCAACAAGAGCAATGGGAGATGCTGCTGTCCAAGCCCTCTCTACCTACCCAGCTTCAGCGGGTGGACAGAACACAGGCCGCGCGGACTGCATATGGGCCCCACAGAAGAAGGAATCACTCCCCAGGGCTGCACTCTGGGCCGTTCAGAAATCTGAACAGAAGTATTTCTTCCTCCTCCTTCTCAGCCGCAAGTCTCGTCGCCTCCGTCCGCGGCGCAGAGACGGAGAAGTCAGATCGTCTAACACCGGGTTGGAGCTTACTTTGATTTTATAAAAAAAAGTTTCCACTCTTGTGCTACACCAATACAACTCAACCAAACACCGTTCATGCATCATGCATTGATTTAACCTTACCAAGAATATCTCTTTGATGTAATAAATGGTGTGGTTAAGTGCATTTCGCTTCTCTCTGGTTTTACTATTTGTAGAGCGATGTGAGGGATTTTAAGTGACGTCGCATGAGTAATCGTTATGGGTGCCGTTTACAGCTTTGCTTTCCAACCACATTCACGGGGTGGATTGGCGCGATTTTTTTTTCTTGAATCTCAATACCCTTGTTCGTAGCTCTACACCTTTTTGTGTGGAGAAAATGGTGCAGAGCTACGAGTATGATTAACACCTTTCAACCCCTCCAACTTCAACATGCTTGGTTTTTTGTGCGGCGTTGAAAAGGTGTGGAAAAGGCGTTCAGCTGTTGATTGATTAAGGCGAAACATGCATGTATAATTGCACTGCGAAGTGCAAGGCCTCCCCTAATACACTCCTCCCCACCTCGTAAGAAATGTTCGAAAACAAAACAAAAATCGTCTGCAATGATCGTTCGTTTCCATATGCGGTGCTCCTTATGGACCAAGTTTAGTTTCGGCACGTGAAATGTCAAATCGAACTATTAAAATTTTAAAAAAATATACGTTCAAACCAAACTTTTTTACGCCCTTATTGCTTAAAAAAGGTGTGTTTAAGAAGAATTAGGGTGTTGGAAAGTAAGTCATTACACCCTTTTTCTTAGGTTCCAACGACCTAATTTGTAGCTTTCCACTCTTTTTGTGTGGTGAAAAAGGTGTTGACGACTGCAACACCCTTGGTCTTCTGTAGGGTCTTGAAAGGGTGCAAAATGGGTGTTCAGTTGCAAAAAAAAAAAAAAAAAAACCAGCGGAGCTAGGGGTCGACTTAGCTTCTTTCGGTGTTGCTAAGTTTTGCTAAGTTTTATTAGATTTTGCTAAGCTTTGTTAGGTTTTGCGATGGTCTTGCTCGGCTAGGCTAAGTGCTGAGGGGTGAGGCGATGTTTGCCCGGATTTTACAAGGCTGCTCCAGTGTGTCCCTCACCCTGACAGCGGATCCAAGGGGAAAAGAAGCTAGGTCGACCCGCAGCTCCGCCTTGCACCACTAGGGGAAGCTGCTGCTGCTGATGATGATGATTGCTATTGGTTTCCCCTTTGAAGCGGGGTGATGACATGTCATCGCACCAAAAAGGATTAATATACCCATCGTGTAAGTAAGCGCAAAATGAACAAGGACGAACGAAGTGAACGGGAGCGCCGTGTCCCGTTCACTTCGTTCGTCCTTGTTCATTTTGCGCTTACTTACACGATGAATGACCAACTCGCCCAAGAAACCACTCTAATATACCCATGTTTTACTCCCTAGGTTTAATATTAGCGTTGCGCTAACCCCCCCCCCCCCCCCCTCCCCACCCCCAGTTTTCATTCCAGTGTCACCGATTTACTCGGCGTCGCTCCGGGGCTCCTCCTCACCACCGCTGGCACCTCTTTCACAACTATTTTCCCCTCGCCTCCACTGATGCCCCTTTGGCAAGTTGCGCAGTCATCAGCTAACGGCGGTAGTGCGGTTATCAGATAATTGCGAAAAATAAACAGACGCACAGATGGGCGTAAAAAATGCCCTGACGATAACTATACTCCCTAATATGAAATTTGGCCGCAGCTAGAGCTGCAGTCTTCTCGGATACGGCGCATCTATGCTGCGTCTCAGGAAGTGTTCGCGTGATCAGCGAACGCTTGAAAGGCAGTGAGAGATGACGCCGTAGCCGCACGTGTCGTACTCCACCTCACCCTTCGCTAGACGCTCCTCTCCGTTTTCTTTGTTTCTACGCTGCTGCTTTCACTGACTCGGTTGCGCGCGCGGACATAAACAGACGCCGCTCCCGCGAAGCCCAGGTAACGGCTGCCAAAAGGGCTGCCCTCTAATACGACCGAAACCCGCCGTCGCCGTTTCCGCTCAAATTCCACTTCACCAAGTAGCTGCGAATCCCTCCAAGTTGAATAGAAACTTGCCCAGTTTGAACTCTGGCGTGAGCCCATATTTCTTTTTCAGCATGGAAGGCCTTCCGAGCGACATTTTCGCCAGTGTCTTTCAAGCCTAAGTTTGCTCCATCACTGGTTGCCAGTTTATATGTGCACGGTTTGCGGGTAGAAAAGGGACGCGTGCACGCACAGCTGCGATTCATGCTGCTACTGATGAAATGCTGCTTGTGCTGGTGGGAGATTTACATGTGAAAATTACATGGCTCAATGCGCTTAGTCGGCTGTCCTTAATCGAGTGGTTCGGGTGTGGGTTGATGTGTTACACAGACATCTTACACAGACAGTAAGATGCCTTGGAGGTGGAAGGGAAACCAACAGCCACATGTTTGTACGTGAGAATCGAGCTCAAGGGCTTTCAGGTTTTTAATCGCTATGGTACGGATGCATGCCGTTCGTTTGGAAGAAGAAGAGCAAGAATTGAAGCGTTGGCCCGAACAAAAGCACGAACAGGCGCAAAAACAACAGAAAGCTGCTGGCGCCGCCGTTACCACCTCAATTCCAGCTCGTCAAGTAGCGGCGAATCCCTCCGGAATGAACAGCAACTTGCCCGCATCGAATGCCGGCGTGAGCCAATTTCCCTTCGTCGGAGGGCTTTCCGGGTACATGTTCGACCGCGTCTGTCACTTCTAAGCACGCGCACATGACCGGTTGCCGGCTTAAGCGTGCCCAGGTCTGTAGTGGAGAATAGTGGGAGCGAGGAGGGGGGGGGGCGTGCCTGAGCAGCTATAGGTTTCATGCCCGTAATGATGGATGGCATGTCCGTGGTGGTGGTACGAGGTTTAAACGCGGATGTTAAACGGGCGAATGGGACCTGTCCGGAGTGCTTAGTGGTAGAGCGGATTGGGTTTGTGTGTTACCAAACATTAAGATGAATACGACGCGGGAAGGACACAGGCACTTCCATGTTTCTCTGCAAGAACAAAACTTTTGATGCTTAGAGGCCCTAGCCTGGCTCTGCTGACGGCAGTGATCTCTTCTATGGCGTTCAAGGACCCACCATTTGTGCTACTTGGCTACTCCTCCCTGCCTCTTCCCCCTCTTCCCTTATTATGGCCGCATGGCCTTCCCTTTGAAATAAAGGATTCCAACAACAACAACAATCCTTAGAGGTTCGTTCAGCTAATTGGCTAGGAAGTATGCTCCATCGCAAATTACAACAAACGTGTTATGTTTCGTGCACTCCGTGGTCTGCGTCCAGCTTTGCAGGTTATCCTTCTTCACAGAGTGGAAGGGCACTAATTTTTTTATCACTGCGCTAGAGGGAAGGCAGAGTCCATTTAGGTTTTTGATGCTTAAGATGTTGGCGTGAAAGCGGGCGGCTGCGGTGTGTTGGTCAGTTTGAGCAAGAGGGTGGCACTGCTAGTGTTTCAAAGTGTGTTCTATATCGTCTGGCCTGGCGGAACGTTTTAGACTTTATAACACACATACTTTTAGTTTTATTGAGAAATATTTAATGGAAGTTTGGGAACAGAGGGTAAGGATAAGGTAGACTCCAAAGGTGGAACCAGAAGTCCAGGGCCATAGCATCAGCTGATGCTGAACTTGAGGTGGCACGCTGGCCTGGACAGCTTCGCATGTGTCGATGTGCGTGTACTGTGCAATGTTTACGTTGTTGACCCCTGAAAATATATTTCCATATGAGCAGGTTGCGTAAAGAGAGTGGGTGTTAATCCGTATTTAGCACAGTTTAACGTCAATGTCGCAGTTTCCTATTTAACATCTTCGCACATGTAGACTTGTGGATATATGAATTGGTTTGTATCCTGCGCAAAGTTCGCAATCTTCGGCGTTGAGACTCCAGTGTGGCGCAGGGAAGGATGTTGTTCCTAGGTGCAGGATGAGGAGACATTCTCAATATTTTTCGGGAAGGGAGTCGTCATCAAAAGTGCGGCAGTCGTCGTCAAAAGGGAGCGCAGTATGCGAGTTTCATGGATCTTCGTCAGCTGCGTCGTTTCCCTTCAGACCCTTTTGTCCGGGTGTTGATGTGATGGGAACTTTCATCATTGTGGATTTAAGAATCTTCCGCAAGCGTTTAGGTACTATGTCTGCACAGCCAAGAGACTAATGGCCTTTTTGGCGAATGTAACGATGTTTAATCATCTGTTTGGTGGTTCCGCTGGCGGATCGCCAAGAGTATTTTGCTTGTCCGTTCCTGTGTGTAGGAGGGCAATGAAGTCACCGCGATTTCCACGGTAGTCATCTACAACTGTTGCCTTCGTCCTTTCGAACGCCCTGGCGTCTCCGTAGGCTGTGTTTTCGTAGTTTTGGAGCTTTCCTCGACGGAATTTAATCCTAGCTCTTGTGTAGGTTTGAATTTATGTTTTTGGTAGCATGAAGGCTTTTATTGAGAGCCACTGGATCGGTGGCATACCCATCAAGGCGTCCAGCTGTTTTCTGGCTGGGGTTGCGGCATATATTCCATTGTACGGCCGGTCCCATTTTTTCCTCAGAGGCTCCTTTGTGCTAGTGGAGTGGCAACTGCGATATATTCGAAGTTATTATAAGACACAACTTGGGACCTGTGCAGTGATCATGAAAACTGAGAGGTATGGCCGCCCTATATGCTGTTGCAATAACGGTGCCTATTTGGCTGTCTTGAGTGCGGGCAAGTTTCCACGGCAGGCTGACCGATATCCGCGTCATGATCAGCGCCTGCATAAGTTTTGTCGTTTCCTCTTTTACTCCTGCATTTTCCCTTTACAGGTGTTTTACATTGTGGGCGAAATGTTCAAGTATTTCCTGTATTTTGACAATTTTGTGATCGGCTCTGCCGTTTCTGTGTAGGGTGATGCCGATGATTCTTACCTGGCTGTTTTCTAAGATCACATGATCACATATTTTTTGGTTTTGTAAATTGACCGCATGACACCATTCATCGCTTGCCGGACAGAGTTTGCGGCAGTGACATGGCCACAAGAAGTTTCAAAAATTATTTTAAAATTGTTTTAATCAAAAGCAATGTACTCGGTTTTATTTTTATTGGGACACATTAATTTCGTTTCTTGTTCTAAAATAGGTTTACATGGGTTTTAGAGAGCCTGGCGTTCATTGTTTGCGCCCTTTTTTTTATGTAGGTGGCACAACGTTAGCTAGGGGCGACATTAATATTGTTTGGAAAGCCGCTTTGGTGGTGGCGTAAATTGCGAGCAGGTCTTGTGACCGTGTCTGCCGAGCATGCAACTGCCCATGGAGCGTGGGACGAACTTCACTGCGCAGGCGCGGCACCTGCTTGAATCGCGTATCTTTTTTTTCGTGTCGGCCGTAGTATCATTGTTCTTTCCACTACCTAGTTGCCGCTGCTCTGTAGTCCCGATTCCGGCGAGCCCTCGTACCCTTGTGCCTCAGTTGTAGTTTCCTGTTATCATCGATGACGTACTTCCGCGGACGCTTGATGAGCACGGCTGATAGCGAACGGCTAGCAGGCAAGGGAAAACCGGGAAATGAGCCCAATAACGCTATCGCGTTAAAAGTATATATATAGCTAGCCGCTCTGCTATTCTTACATAAAAGCAAGATTGATTCATTGCTGCCCCCCCCCCCCGTGTCTGCAGCGATAACGCGATAACGACCCCTCGCACAATAAAAAGAAAACGGTATGCTCAGCAGCAACCACTAACGAACCAGTCTGTATACTGGAAAACGCGGCTTTGTGAATATGGTCTATAGTCTGGTTTTATTTATCCTATATTTGTCTGAAGATACCACTTCAGAAGCAACTTAATTTTCTACCATTACTCAGTCTTTTAAAACACAATCTAGGAATTACGGCCCATCATGTTATAAACAACCCCAGTTTCATATATATTCTAGGCAGGACGTCCCTCTCGAACCCCAACAAAACACGTTTTGCGCTTCAAAACAACTTGTTGCTCCCCAAAATACGCACCAACTATGGAAAACTAACTGTCGAATTCAGTGCGATCAAATTTTGGAATGAATTACCTGTATCAATCAAATCAACCGCATCATTTCCTACTTTTAGGCGTCTACTTCGTTCGTATTGTGGAAATAACTGCTGAAAACTACCTGGCATTTTTTTTTTCAATTATTTCCTGTTTACTGCAGTTACCTTCCTTTATTTCTAACCGATGTTGCGTTAAGTAAATGTCGTTATATTATTTCTGCTAAAAATGTTTTTTTGCGCTCGTTTTTGTTATTGTGGTCATTTTGTTGAGGAAGTAATTGAGCATTGGTAGTTTGTATAGTCATGTGTTTTTCACATTGGTATTTGTGTGCTATAAAGTATTCATTATTGCACGAAACGTTCTTTTTCCTTTTCCTTTTTTTTTCTTCCTTTACTTTTTTTGCTTCCTTTCTATATTTTCTTTCTTTCTTTAATTTTTTTCCCTTTACTTTTCTTTTGTATTTCTTCCTTTCTATATCGTCTTCCTTTCTTGTTTTCTTTTATTTTGTCTGCTGATAACCTGAACAATAAATTAAACGCTGGTTCGTAATAGTGTATAAGCTATAATTGTTTGGATGTATGTCTGCCGATTTGGAACATTTGTTTGTAAATTGTACGCCTGCAATAATGGCTAAACCGCTAATATTAATCACTTGTCATACATTCAATAATAAGAGGTCCCCTCGGCAGTGCTTCACTTCGGGACCTCTTTCTGTACCACTCCAATGTATTTGTGCACTATCATGTAGCTAATAAACTTTGATTTGATTTGAAGGACAACAAGTTGAAATGCCATACCTAGACGGCCATGATCACTTTTTATGGAAGATGACCAAGATGTGACGCAAGCCATTTCTCTATCACTACTTAATGATG
This sequence comes from Haemaphysalis longicornis, assembly GCF_048455015.1. Taxonomy (NCBI): domain Eukaryota; kingdom Metazoa; phylum Arthropoda; class Arachnida; order Ixodida; family Ixodidae; genus Haemaphysalis; species Haemaphysalis longicornis. The sequence goes on along the minus strand of NW_027526203.1, from coordinate 360,664,380 downwards.
GGTGCGACGTTTAATAATAATGGGTGCGACGTTTCGTTCTTGTTTCTAGAGTACGCACATCAGATTTAATTTTGGGCTAACTACGGTATAGATGCCACATTCATAGTAGTAGCAAATCATAACTGTATAATCTTTACTTCTGACATATGGTTATTATAGTTGCACGAGGAGCTAGTTTTGTTTCTTTTACAACGTAAGCCATATTCAAACCACATAATTTTGACCTGCTTTGTTGACAGAATCCTGTCGGTATCCTAATTACGCAAGGAAAGGTCTTGCTTTCTCGTTGAAAATCTGTTAAAGGAATAGTGACACCAAAGGTAGATTTAATAAGTGGCATGATTCAGAAGGACTTGTTGTTGGGCGAGTTGGTGCATATTATCAAAAGGTATAAACTGTGATAAGGAAGACGCCACAGAGAGAGAGGTACACAAGGACAGGTGCTTGTCCTTGCGTATCTCTGTGTGGCGTCTTCCTTAGCGCAGTTTACCCCTTTGGTAGCATGTTTCGTTCCTCGAAGTGCCGAGAAGCTTTCTTGCAATTGTGGGCGTCAAACGCTAATTGGACTCAATCTTAAAACAATATTGATTGCCGTGGTGTAGAGCTGCAGGAAACGGCGACCCGGCCTCTCCGCTGCGTCCAATGGTCCGGAGACCACATCGACGGGGTGTGTGGCTTCGAAGCTTCCAGCCAGCTAAATTCAAAGTGATTTGCCGTTTCGTTATCAGCGACAAGAGCATATGTTGGGAACAAAACTGACAAATCGATGCTCAGAAAAAAAAAAATAGAATCAATGCAAAATAAAAGTTTCGGTCGGGATTGTTGTGTCTTTTGTCTCCTTCCCCCCTTTACTTTCATTGTCTCCAGATCTGGGCCGTCCCCCAGACCTGGTGTCTGCGTCACAAATAATCCTTAATTTCCCTAGCGGAAGCGGTCTATAAGTGATCATGGAAGTTGTCCTTGGGTGCCACTGCAGCTCGCATCAAGGCTGGCGTCTTGCGTGGACATAAAGAATTGGAGTACAATGGGACGTGAAGAATTCCCACACCTGTTATTATGCTTTCAGGGACCGACACTGGAACGGATGACATGGGTGGCGGTGTAATTGATCTTCGGCAAACCGTTGGCCAGTCTTAATTAATGCTTAAGGAAGAGCAAAGCACTAAAAAGCCCAAATTTGCTGTCAATGAGTTCTTTAACCATTCCAAACTGAAGTTGCCCTCGCAATTTTTGAGTAAAAATCCTGGGCTGACCTGTTTCGTCGCGTCCACGAACGGGAAATTGATCTTAAACTTATACAAGTACACGTTCCGGGAATGAGCACCCAGCGGAGGCTGTGTTGGTAGCTGTACACAATGGTTCTTGGAATGGCTCTTTGCACTCTGTCGAAAACAGGCGCTTGAGAAAGAAGCGAAAATGCCTTCGCTTCTTACTCAAGGGCTCTGAACGAGCCAAATGATGGCGTTGGGGCTGTCACCCATGCTACCAAGGGCTTACATTGGTCGCTTGTTTGGCAATGTACTAACACGTGATGTGAGTCCCCAGAGCAGCTCGCACGCCCAGGAGAAAGCAGCGTTTATTCCTTGTGCGAGTACAGAAGGAGCTCGAGTATTTCTCCCTGCACTCTCTCTCTTTGTGTTGCTGTTACGGAAAGTCGACTGCCCCGAGTGTTGGAAGCCCCACGGAATACCACAAAACCTGCAAGCGCTCGTAACTACATTATATGGATATCATAGTTCAGAGTGTGTACATGGGCGTCCACAGGAGAATGAGAAAATGCAGGCAACCATTTTCCTTTTTGGTATTGAGGAAAAGGTACAAATGACATTTACCTGAGCATTTAAAGTTTAGGTGGAACGGGATAGCATACTCTGCTGCACTTGAAAGGCATTAAAAGCATGGGTCTTAGCAATGTTTGGGTTTATTCGCTTGTCAAAATCGCAACAAGTTCAAACAAATGGCTTAACTCCGCCAGAAGAAGCCGTGCCATGCTTGAATCTAAGCTTTTCTTTTTGTAATTTTCCCTTAAGTCAATTTCCAACTCACTGGGACAAAAATGCTAATACCCAGCGCTCTCGACTTGAATAGGCTTCATGCTTTCTGAGAGCCAGTATATGGAGAACTCTTTGATTGAAATTGACCTGTTTTACCATTAACCACCTTCTGCTAAAAAGCCCTGTGCGCACTGTCGAAGCAGCCCAATTACTTATAATTAACCACGCTTTCCACAAACTGTTGACAAAGGATGGCGCGGGCGCCAGGGAAAACGAGCGACTTAACAACGAAGGAAATTGACGGGGCGCTTTTATGTGAGCCTTCACTATAGGGATTCATGGCACGGGACAACGGCAGCAAGCGCGTAGTTCCATGCCCTTTCGAAATGCACACAAGGCGCCAGCTGCGAACCTACATTCGAGGGGATCTTTTCGTGGAAATAAAACTTGAACTTCCGGGAAATTTCGATGCATGCAACGAACATGAGCTTTGGTGTGAATTTCTCAATGCCGTGGGGATCCACAACAATGCATTAAGAAAAATAAGGGCGCCGAGTCGGGGGCGTTATAACTGTCGGTGTGTAGCGAAGTACGCATCGATAGATTGTGTCGACGACAATGGCCACTCACCGAGTGACCGATGCGGAGGCAGCCTTTGTGGCGCGTGCGGGTCAACTATACGAACAAGGGCAAGAGCAAGAATTTTGTAAACAAGTTCCCTGAATGTTGTTTCTTTTTCTTTCTAGGCTGGCATTTAGCGCGTGCAAAGTAAGCACGAGCACGCGCTTTGTACTCCTCGTGACCTGAACAACACGGGCGACTCACATTGACAAATGCAGCTCAGTACGCCGCGTCTTTGAAGTCGTTTTGGAGCTGCCTCGCTGGTGCAGCAACGCGTTATGTAAAGGCAGGCATATATACCTAATACCCCTGTCACACGGCAGTTTCAATCGCGATCGAGCTCGATCCCGCTCGAACTCAATCCTGGTTTCTCAAGCGCGATCGAGGCTTCCAAGCGCGATCGAACGAAAGCGGCGATACTCTCGTCCCCGCTCAGCAATGGCGCAGAAGCTGACAGCTTCAACTAACGCCGCAAATTGTGTCAAATAACTTGACCGAAATAAGCGTTCGGTAACATTTACATAGTTACGCATACCTACGACCACGCGAAGTTACCAGACGCCGACCGCAAGTACATTGTTAACGCCATCTGGCGTACACGAGCGCAACCGGTGCAACTTCTCGATCGCGATTGAAACGGGCCGTGTAGCAGCGGCAGTGCGTCGAGCGCGCTCGAAAACTCGATCGCGATTCACTTCAATCGCGATTGAAAGTGCCCGTGCGACAGGGGTATTACCTTCAAAAAAATTGAGTGTATCTCTGAATTTAAGCTCTCCACCCTGGGCCAGCCATTATGTCCGACAAAGACGGGAAACCTGGGCCTTTATAGGGGTTTTACGAGCACAGATGAGGACGTTGCCATTGCCGCGTTCTCTCATTCGGAGTGAGGCATCAATTAAGTCTTCTAAACCCGCTATCACGCGCAATGAAGTCTATAAATAAATAAATAAATAAATAAATAAATAAATAAATTTATTACGAAACTGCCTTTGTGAGGACGAGAGAGAGAGAGAGAGAGAGAGAAAGACTTTATTGAATTGTCCTGCGGGGGGAGGTGGGCGGGAGCCACTCAGGGCCTGCCCCCTCCTTGACGTTTCCTAAGTCGTCCCCGAGACAACGCCTAGCGGGCGTCTACGAGGTCGACGCGCGGAGGGTCGTCGGGTGTGATCCCTCAGACCTCCCGTCGGCGCCTCCCTACGCTTCTGCCCTGCAAGAGCCGCCTCGAGCCGCTGAACTGCCCGGAGTTGAACATAGTGGTCGGACGAGTCCATAGCACTTGTCATATCGTCCGGCAAACGAGTCGGACGAAAGCGGTTAGCGACTCCACGCGTCAACGTTGCTGTACTATTTCTATGTTTAGAATTGACTGGACTTCGAGACGCAGACTGTCATCTCGTATCGCGAGGAAGAAGTAGGATTAGAACTGCGAACGCGAACGGTAAGGATTGGGGCTTTTCTGAAACCTGGCGCAATGAGTGCATGCGGTGGGCTCACAAGTATGAACTTGTCACAACCGAAAGGTTGTGACAAGTTCATAAACATGGAGTGGCGTACATGGAGTGACCATGAACAGTGGCATAGTGAGCGGGAATTTTATTGGATTAGCGGGCCCTAATATTGTACTAGAAGTTCGGGGCATGCGGTTGATTACAGCGAGAATAAAATGAAAGCTAGAGCTGGTCTTCACCGGAATAATGTTCGAATAAGCAGCGTCCATGGACCGTTTAAACGGGGCAAGCTAGCCTGCATGCCTTTTAATGAGAAAGCATTATTTTTTTTCGGTGTATACACCAAAGAAAACAGTGTAATGCCTTGTACCTGCACAAAAATGCGTCCATGGGGACGTTAGGACATTTTATTTATGATAGTTTGTGTAGTGCAAGAAAAACTAGAAAAATATAGCCGAACAAAATGAGAAGTTGTCCAGTTCGGTTATGGTTGGCTAAATCTGGCAATCATCGTCCATCACAGGGAGTTAAGCAAAAAATAAAATAAAATAAGGAACGGGAGACTAAATAAAGAAATCGCAAAGGTGTATTTAATCCAGCACCTTCGAAGGTGGATGAACAGTTGAATTTCTGGGTTATTGGTTGGCCAAAAACTCCCACTCAAACAGCGCCGTCGTACCGGGGAAGCAGTCAGCAGGATTGTATGCGCGGTATTCACAATAAAGTTGTTCTCTCTCTCTCTCTCTCTCTCTCTCTCTCTCTCTCTCTCTCTCTCTCTCTCTCTCTCTCTCTCTCTCTCTCTCTCTCTCTCTCTCTCTCTCGAACCCGCCGCGGTTGCTCAGAGGCTAAGGCGTTGTGTTGCTGAGCACGAGAACGCGGGTTCGATTCCCGGCAGCGGCGGCCGCTTTTCTGATGGAAGCGAAAAGCAAGAATGCACGTGTGTGCGAGATTTCGGCGCACGTTAAAGATCCCCAGGTGGTAAAAATTAATTTGGAGCCCTCCACTACGGCGCGCCTCATCGCCTGCGTTGCGTCGGCGCGTTAAAACTTACAATCAATCAATCTCTCTCTCTAGGGGTCCCGATGGAAATCGCGCTTACGCTTCTGCCCGATCGTCTTCGGTGGTCGTCTCCGCAGCGTTCGCGGAGTTCGCCTATTTTTACTTTATGAGCAGGCTTCACTGGGCAACAATAATGTGGGAAAGCCAGCGTACAAAAACCAAGCTTACCCCGATTATCTTAACGTCGGCTTCGCCTCTGAACACAAATGCATCGCTGGGAAGAGGTTTTTTAAAGTGCGAAATTCGCCTTAGTGTATCAAAATGTGAAGCGCCGGAAGCAAATAGGTGACTGAAGGGTTTGAGGGTGCATACAGCATGAGAGGAGGCTCGTGCGAGGCTGCTCGCACTTGCTCGTGGAAGTGCAAGCAGCCTGGGCACGTGCAGAGAACACCGGCCTGGGAGCCGAGTGAACGCGCGGCTTTTTATAGTCCAACGGACAAAAAAAAGAAATCTAAAGAGTTAGCCTGGAACAGTTCCCCTGCAAAAACACTGAAAATGTACATACGAAATCACACGCGTCTATCTGATCCAGCGGCCACACGCGATTAACTAAAAAAAGAAGTAAGAACAAAGAAAAAGACGCCATCTGGGTTGACGTAATCCTCTAATCCCACTAAGGAAACGTAAGGTTGGTGAAAGGGAGATGTGGCGTAAGCATGCTGAGGTATCAGTAGATAATTCTTCGAACTGCTTTTTATTTTTCTCGGAGAATTTCTTTCTTGTCGCAGTTGAAGCCTGACGTGTCCGATATTCGCTGAAAGGCCCATTATCTTATTTCCAGGTAGGACAGCGTTAGCCCGTGAGGTTGGAGTGTTGTTACACTGTATTTTCAAAGTACACGTTTGTTAGTGGCAGGACAATGCGCGCCGGGTGTATTTCCAGTTGGGTGCCAGTATTTCAGGCGCCGCAGTTGCAGCCATTTAAGTAACTCCATTTGAGGGCATCCATTACTATGTGTACAATTAATTACACCAGAGCTTTGGCTTTTTGTGAACGCACACGTACGCTCAAAATATACAGTATATTGGCGGTGAGCTCGACCACGGGCGGCATTGCGAAGCGCGCCTCCGTGACGTCGGCTTAGGGATTCTCGCATTTGTCGTCTGCTTAACTCGGGATCGTTCTTTCTCCACGTGGTTCACTTTTGATGCTTGTCCGCCCCCGATTTTGCGTATGCGCAACTTTTGATCATAATAAAAGACTTAAAATCGCATACGCTAAATGAAGGCGTGATATATAGTATAGTTTTTGATACCGCTCCGGGAGAAACATTTCCGGCGTCGCCCCATTCCTGCGAAGCCGGTCCTCTGCGGAGTGCGAGGAGTCGGAGCAGGCGCGCCAGCTTCTGCATTCAGCAATCTTTCGAACAAAGGGAACAGTCAGAGTCTAATAACCGGCAACAGCGAAAATTCAAGACCAAAACAAATTCGAGGCCTTGGGGGTGTCGGCTTTGGCAGAAGGCATTACGATTCCGGGTAACAGTATACGTAAGGTAAAAAAGGTTTTGCAATATTGCCGAACACTCCAAAGTATTGTATCACATCATTTTGTGTTGTAATGGCACGAAACTATGCCGACATGCACTATGGGGCGCAACAAATGTAGGTTGAGTTCCAAGTAACCTAGCTACTGTGTGTATAGGCGTGTGCTGGTTTTAGACCAGGCTTCTAACCAGTATGGTTAATGCACTAAAGCATCAAAACGCGTGCGATTTCTAGCACAGCATTGTTGCCCCTCACAAGCGGACGACAGCGGCGGGAGTGTAGCAACGGTGGGAGCGTAGCAGACGACAGAGGCGCGAATCCCTAAGCCGACGTGAGAGCTAGGGGGAGCCACTCAAACATCTCACCGCCAATATCAATGAGGCCGGGTTTTTTATCACCGTGATGATGAGAATAACAATGAGTCGTTATTTACGCAAAAAGTACCATTTTCGGTTTTTCTACTGGTGCCCTGTAGGGCAAAGCACTGTCTGAACATAGTGGCGACTAAACAAAATATAGAGTGATCTCGTAACGCTTACCCGGGCTCTGTTGTCGTTTTGTCATTAAAGGGGGTGCGTCAGTCCATTCAAAAGAATAATGTTTGGTGCATTACACTTTGAACGTGTCGCAGAGAGAGAGAAAGAGAGAGAGGGGGGGGGAGTGGGTGGCTGGGAGGGAAGGGGCCTGGAGGGAAGGGGCGAAAACACAAACAGGTTCGTACCTAGCTCTACAGTACACAGACAAGTGCAGCCCCTAGTAGTGCTTGCTGCTGTTCTGAGCCCATTTTTTCTACTTCTTTTGCAGCAATACAGGCTCTCATGGATAGCAAGCGCTCTGTCAGCCTTCGTCAACAATTGCAAAGATTGTCCAACTCGGGGTATCCGGTTCATTTGCAAATCTCTGTTGCAGAGTCCTTGCCAAAAAAGTTGCGAGCCCAAACGCAGGAAGAGCAGCCGGCCTCACTCGAAACCCGTCCAAAGTATGCGGTTATACCTTACCTCCAGAATATTTCCCACAACTTGAAGAAAATTGCAGGACGTGCCAATATTAGAGTGGTTTTTTCTGCACCGGAAAAATCGGGCAAATTATGCATAATGAGGAATCCCTGTGGTCATTACAGTGCTGGATTAGGAAAATTTGGGGCCCGGGGCTACTGCGTCCTTGGGGCCCTGATGATGATGATGATGGTGATGATGATTATGATGATTCCGCTTTAATATGCGAAAATTTTCGAAGCCCATGTTATGCTCTCTGGTCAGTGATAAATTATACATAATTTGACCCTTTCCGCAAACTAATTTGTTGGCTTGATGTCTAGTATTATATAACGGATTTTATCAGGCGTATAAGTTAGTATGATTTGATTGCTGGTCCATCACAGATTCGCAATTAATCGAAGCGCCGTGTTGGCCTGCACACGACATGGTATATAAGAGTATTTTCTTACAAGAAGCATATTTTATTAAGCCTGTAAGGTTTCAGTTTTATTGTAAAGTGTTCCACCTGCATATATGGGAGGACTCAGAGTCCGCGCAGGCAGCTGTCACTCACAGACATTTGCCAAACAGTTAGCCGCCACGGCTTACGGGCCAAAATCCTGTAGGTTACCTGCCCAGACGACAAAGCACGAGGCGGTTAAAACACGCGCCGCCTTTGAAGGAGTTTGGTGGGGGGGGAGGAGTGGGGGGGGGGGATGGGGGAGGCTCACTTCACACATGTCGCGCAACGCAACCTTCCTATCACAGCACGATTAGTACAAAGACGATAAGCAGGAAAATGTCGCTTTTTAGCCTGGGTAGCGGTCCGCTTCGTGCATGGGTTTGCGCATGGCCGTCGAACTTTCAGCGGCGATGCACTCCAGTTGCGCAGATGTGATGGTCTTGCTAGTCGGCAAGCCGTTACGCATTAACGGGTCCCCTTTGGGTTGGAGAGCTACAGGTGAGCACGAGAGATGGCATGAGCCAACAGTTTAATAGGGATAGAATGTCTCTGCTCACCCCCGCGCTGCTGCTCCCGTCAGTGCCGCGCAATAGTTCCAGCAGTCAGTTGTTGGTTGTCGATCGGTCGGGTCGTTCTTCGGCCGTAACTGACAGTGTAAACACGCTAAAGCTTCTCGACTAAATTCGGGGTCTACGACGGAGGCGAGTATGGGTGGACCTCTCGTTTTCAAGTCCTCAACACGTCTGTCGCGTCCACTGTTTTCCCGCGCTCCTTCGGGGGTTCTTCTCTCGTGCCGCCACTCCCACACTGGACCAGATCTGCGGGCCGCCCTTTGGCCGCGCCGTCCGGCGGCTCATACCAAAGCGAAAAGCTCCCACGGGGACAAACAGCTTACCGTCCCCGAGTCGCGGCAGAGGTCCGTTTTCAAGACGCCATCGAAGGGGTTTTAAGTAGACACACAGCTTTCGTCATCCCGAAAGGAAACAGACGTTGTTGTTGCTTTGTTTGGCGCCCACGCCTGAGTTCTTCACACCGCCTAGGCCTGCTGATTCCCCAGCTCGAAGGGAGCCGCTAGGGTCGGGCTGGCCCGGCGGCATCTGCGTACACACGGAGTGGCGCCTAGAGAATTACGCTACGAATGAAGTCGCGCGGATATGTAGCTTCCGCAATGCTTCTTGCTCCGACAGCCTGCAGAGGCTGCAGCACAGAGGCGTGTGCTGAAGCCGAACGACCCCGCGAGTGGCCTACACAACCTTTGAACATTTAAATAACCGTATATACGCTGACCATTCAGCGAGAATATGGAGTCAATATCAGTCACGCTATGCGATTCAACTAATCCGCTAGCGTTATTGAACGGGTCGTCATCGCAATGAACTTCCTTTTCAAGCGCTATACATTGAAATTTGTGGCAGAAACTGTGTATGAGCCCGAGGGCAGTGCTTAAGTTGTTAATAATTACATATAACGTCCCTCAGGCTTAAACAATTTTTAATTCTCTTCTGACATTATTTCATTATTCGCATGCCTGACCCTTTCTTACACCGAAACGTGCGCGCGCCGAAACGTCCGCTTACCTCGATGACCCTGTACCGAAAAGACTACCGAAACGACCTGTGTCGAAAAAGACCGGAGCCGAGCTCGGGACCTTTTTTATGTGGCTTATTAGGCCCGATCAAGCTATGTACCCATGACTTTTGGTTGAAAACGTCTTCTCATAAACCTCGGGAAAACAGGGAAGAGGAGTAGGAATAACTAAATTAAATTGAAATGGACTCGAAGGCTGTCAACCATAACGTAAGCCCCCAACCCCTTACTCCTCCCCACTTGTCACGAGTCAGCTTTGGTGTAAAGGTGTCGTTGAAGCTCCTACCTTCAACTTTGAATGCGGGCAGCCAGCACACTCAAAATATATTGTTTTTCATATGATCGAGCGGGGCCCCTGGCAGCTGGGGGCCCGGGGCTGCAGCCCCCGTAGCCCCCACCTTAATCCAGCCCTCGTGGTCAACGTTCTAACCGTTGCGGTAAAGATCATAAATGTGAGCCCACAACATGCACAGAAAACGTGGTATACGAAATTCTTCTTTGTTACGGCAAACGTTACATTTGGCAGACTGGTCGTTGTATTAATGACCGGCTTCGCGAGCACTGTGGCAATGTCAAGAATGGGAGTGGCGGATGGTTAGCGCATCACTGTTACACGTGTGGCTGCGAACCGCTCTTCGACAAATGCATCATAATCGGCAAGAATAAAGATAGGTTAACCAGAGAAATTATGAAAGCTGAAAAATAGATAGGTTACAGTCTCAGCGTGAGCACACCATCTGTATCCCTTTCTCAAAAAGAACTATAAGTGTCTCTGCGCATGTGTGGTGCAATGCAAGTGGAAAGCGTGACATGTATAAATTGTGGGTTTTTTCCAAGTATATTTTGTTGGTAGTTTAGCGCTCGTCCTGTTGTCTCCTTTCTGTGTAATTCAAAATCCTAATCAGAGCGCCTGTTGCCCCTGCATATTTACCCGCTAATCTCGAAAATAAATTTACGTCTTCGTTCATCGCTATTTCTATGCACCGTAATCGAACCATCTTCCACAGATTTTGCGATACTTCAGCCAAACGGCCAATACTTCAGCCAAACGTATACTGAAACTACGCCTCTGCTTCCGGGCTCATCTCGATGTGTAAGAGAACCTTGATTTCTAATGAGGATGATGTTTCTACCACTTATATGCCACGCCAAGGCCCCCTTTCTTTTAGGTCACATTTTTGTGAAATAAAGCTACGTACCATGCTAAAGTTTGCTCGAAAGGTGGAGGAATGTTCCTCCCGGAGAGTGCGCAAGGGTATACCGGAGGCACTTCATGGCCTATTCACCCGCGCCTTGCGACTGCCGCTCGCAACCGCTAATGGGAGGTACGGAGTGAGGAAAGGAGTGAATTTCCTTCCTGTCAAACATCGACTACGGTCGCAAGATATTCCAGCTGCAAAAGGAGCAATGCCGATTCCCGCGTATGACGAGCAGGTGAAGTTACCGCGATCCCACCCATGCCTTCTCAACTCAAACACAGAGGCACTCAGATGGATGCACCGGTGACGGTGGCAGCTTCAGTCAGAAGAAGCAGTTAATGGCTCCGCACTTGGGATGACGGTTATGAAAGATTTCGGCTCCTAGAGGGGACCAAGCTTTTTATTTTAGGCTTTTGCAATATATATACAAGCATAAACTCTACATCACTGATAACGTATCTGAACCACCTTTATATAGTTTTCGCCGGCAACAGCTTAAGCTGCCAAAGACAAGAACTAATTACGGGCGACAACATTTGGAATACCAAATTCCCTTTCTTTTAAATGTGGTAGGGATGCGAGTAGATTTTAGAAAGAAGATATCGAATAACGCATTTAAAACTATAATAATGGAAAGTAATGTTCAGTGTACGTAATTTGTTTCTGTGCCTTGAATTTACTTATTATGGGCCGACTAGTTTCGTTCTGCGCAAGTATAACTGGTATTGTTGTTGCCTGTTGTATATATTATTGTTGTTACCTGATGGTATTGTTATATAGCTGGTATTCTGTGCTTATTGTAATGATTTATGAATTAAAATGATGTTGTGATATGTGCCTTTATTTTCAATACACAGCGGTGACCTTTTTTTGTTTTGATAAGAGTGTGGTTGTATGTAAATCAATTTCCTTGGAAAACATTTTTATGTTCTGCTTTGCGAATTAATTGCCATGTTTTGTTTTGTTGTATGTACCTGCGTGTCAACTGTGCTCGGAGGGAAGGCCTCTGTCAGGCTAGCCGCCTTTTGCCTTCCCTCCGTTTTTCTGTACTCAGAAAAAATAAACTTCAACTTTGCTTCAACTTTGCTTACTTTGCAATGCTAATTTACCTGGATGCTGTTCCCGGGATCAACGGCGCATTCAGGCCCGTCCAGGTACCACGTGAAAGCATTCCGCTTCAAGGTACAGGTGTCTGATGGCGAAATAATGCGGCCGCTGGCTGACATGGTCCTGGAAGTCTTCCGGTGAATTTGCTCCGGTTTGAGCATAAGCACCGTCACTCAAAGCTCAGGAACGGCACGAATCTTTCATCCTGTGCTCGTGGCACATTGTTGCAACGACATGAAGTGGGTGGTTGATGTCTCCGCTGCCCGTTTCCCGGGGTGGGGGACTGGCTGCGCGAACATCAAGCGCGAACACAGATGAGTGTTTCGTTTCGTCTTCATTTCGTGTTAACGTCGATGACTGCCGCAAAAGATTCTAGTATAAAAAAAGACAGGGCCGATTGATTTGATTGATTGTGGGGTTCAACGCGCCGACGCAACGCAGGCGATGAGGCGCGCCGTAGTGGAGGGCTCCGGATTAATTTTGACCACCTGGGGATCTTTAACGTCCGCCGAAATCTCGAACAGACGGGCATTCTCGCTTTTCGCCTCAATCAGAAAAGCGGCCGCCGCGGCCGGGAATCGAACCCGCGACCTCGTGCTCAGCAGCGCGACGCCTTAGCCACTGAGCCACCGCGGCGGGTGACAGGGCCGATTCACCCCTTGCTCAGTACACCAGGAGAAAAATGCAGCTGAATCGTACATTTACGCAATTCATGCGCGGGTCAATACGCAAATACCTATTCCAAGGGATTGGTCAACGACGACGATGACAGCAGACCTTAAAGGGATGAGCCGCTTCGTTGTACGATCATTTGATCTCTGGTCAACATGCGCCATATCTTCAACATTTTCATTTCCTTTTTTGTGAAGGCACTCAAGCAGGCCCATTGCGAGCAAAAATAAAAAAAAAATCTTCTACGAAAAAAATGTGTGCCAGCAAAAAGATGCAGCGTCTGCAGACATGGTTGAGTCAGTGTTGCTGCTAGGGATTTAGGTGCGGTGTAGAAAAGAGGACAGACAATGGAACTGGAAGAGGGGGTCCTGCTGATCCTGGGGCAGCCGTAAACCAGTGAGAAACTACCATGAAATTGGAAATTAATCATACGGTGAGGGGAAACGACGCAAAGGTGCTGTAAGGAAAATGTGTCAAGGAAGTGTCTTCACTCCGGAATGCCCCACGTGCTTCTCTATCCCCTCATTTTAACACTCAGGATGGAAGGTCGAACGCGCTCTTAAATGCCCTGCTCCGTTCTTCTTCTCTGCCTCACTCTAAAAACCAAAGGGTGGACCTTTCAGCCTCCATCACGTCTTTCTATCAAGATCACAATACGGCACTTGATTCCGTTGGACGGAGCCCGCTCTGTGACGAGAGACAATTGCTTTTACTTTGCTGTCTTGTATCTTTGGTCTCTTCTCATGAGTAGCAGGGCATTCTGTGAGGACGGGGATGACCCGGCACTGTCTTCTATGGGCCAGTGAGACCGTGATTCCAAGAGAGGGTCGCCACCCGGATAATAGTGAGGAGCTGCTCGTGAAGACCAAGCGTCATGACGTACGTACGTACGGACAAACTTTGGTTCGAGGCCAGACACTCATCCTATTCCATAATAAAATGATCTGCAAGGAGGAGGATGAATAAACATTTATTCAGCTGTATTAGCTCCGTTGTGGGAGGCCTCCTTAAAAAGAAAAAAAGAAAACATCTTGCGGTATGTCTATACACGCCGGTTCGGGATCTAAGGACTGTCGCCGAATTACACTGTTCGCTGAAGTAACAAGCGTTTTTTATGGCATACACTGTCTTACGTCGGCATCAGCAACGTGCCGAAAGTCTGAAGAGTGCTGGTGTCTGACAGCCGCTGTGATACGTTGCAGTTCGTTTCTTTCAAAGTTATACTTGGGGCGAACACTCAGCACGTCATTTATAGTCTCTCATGTCGAAGGCCAAGTTGTGACCCCGGATCCCAACGATGAGGCAGAGATAATTAGAAGGATAAGAGTTGGGTGGAGTGCATACGGCAGACATTCTCAGTTAATGAACAGCAGCCTACCATTGTCCCTGAAGAAGAAATTGTATGACGGCTGCATCTTACCGGCACTCACCTACGGGGGAAAACGTGCAGGCTCACTAAGAGGGTTCAACTTAAATTGAGAACGACTCAGCGGGCAATGGAGCGGAAGATGATAGGTGTAGCATTAAGAGACAAGAAGAGAGCGGAGTGGGTCAGGGAACAAACGCGTGTTAAGGACATATTAGTAGAAATTAAGAAGAAGAAATGGACGTGGGCAGGGCATGTAATGCGAGGGCAAGGTAACCGTTGGTCATTAAGGGTAACAGAGTGGATCCCTAGAGAAGGCAAGCGTTGCAGGGGTCAGCAGAAAGTTAGATGGGCAGATGAGACTAAGAAGGTTGCGGGGATAAATTGGTCGCAGTTAGCACAGGACCGGGGTAATTGAGATTAATGGGACAGGACTTTGCCCTGCAGTCGGCGTAGATAGGCTGGTGATGATATATATTATATATATATATATATATTAGGGTGTCGAGCCGGTACCTAACAGGTATTTTTGCCAGAACTGAACCCAAAAAAGAGCATGCAGTTACCGGTCGACGGTGAAACGGTCCGACCACTAGTTGTTGATAACGCCAATCAGAACTTTTCTCTTGTACGCACCGTCAACTCCGGAACCTTTCTTGCACTTTCCTCTCACAGCATCACTATCTATGCATCTATGCTCTATACGCGGTCGCAACACGGGGGAAGGTATGCGCACCAATCTTGCACTATATGGGGAATATATATATATATATATATATATATATATATATATATATATATATATATATATATATATATATATATATATGTATATATATATATATATATATATATATATATATATATATACATATATATATATATATATATATATATATATATATATATAGAATATATGCGTGGGACCTGCACTTCTTTACGACTTTGCGCAGGCATTTTTTGTGTGCGTGGTACATTTTGCGTTCAGGGAAGAGCCAATCTGCTGGCCGGCAGTTTCTTAAAGTTTTTATTAGGAAATAAAAGAGAAAAAATGAGCCTCAACACCGTGGCACGCCACCACGCGCCCCACAATGCGATGCCCCCGAACTATATACGAGGTAATTCAGACAGAAACTTTGTACCTGCGCCTTGCTGCTGTAAGGAGGTAGGTTCCGCACGGGAGGCGTCGTTCAAGACAAAAGGAAGGAGCGCTTGAGTGGACAGCCCTTCCAGGATGTATGATGTCTGGTCTCGGACAAACGACTTCATTGTTCCAATGTTTCTTTCTTGCTTTCGCAGCTGCTGGGAAGAAGGTGGAGTGAAGTATTACCATCTTTTACTTTACACCGCCACAAACCCCTCAGCGAGAAACAAAGACATCGCCCCCCTTCCCCCTTTCTTTCTACGTGAGCCGCGGGTATGAATCACTCAAGCCAGCGCGGCGTCTCTAATTACCGAGATGCGAAAGCCGATAATTAATGGCCGGCTCACAAGTCATTACATACGCTCGGAAGAGGGGAAGCCACGATCGCGCTGCCCGTGCACACACATCCCTTGTTCTGGGCCTCATCAAAACGCTAATTATAAAAGCGTCATGAGGCGGCCGGCGGAATGTGCGCCGCCACAGCGGCAGGCAGTGATTCGTTTTCATTTCCCCCCCAGCGTCCGGCCTGCGGTGCACGCGCCTCTTCTCTTTTTATTTCCCCGCTGCACGGGCCCCCGTGGCCCCTCGCTTGTATATTCATTCGGGTTAAGTAGGAGATAGTCGGCGAACCTGCCCCGTGAATTATATCGCCAGAGCGAGAGCCAGGCTGCAAAGAAGGGCATCGGCAAAGCCATCCGCGCGTGCACGGACAATCGCGCCATTGTGTCCGCTGCAGTGCGGGGGCCCGCGTACGCGCTGGAGGAGGAACACGGATCGCCGGGATTGCGCCTTGGCGGCAACGGGCTGCAGATTAACTAACTGCCGCACCCTCCCCCGCAACAACGAGGATGGCTCCATAGCGCGGTGGCCGGCATAAATTACAGATTAGAATAATCTATTACTGCCTTCCCGTCCGCCATCGCCCGCACTGCACGGCTCTCGCGGTGAATTGTAGCCGGAGTGCTCGCCGAGAGGTCGCGCCGCATGAATGGCCGATAAATCGTGGCCGAATTTCAGATGCACGCCGCACGAGGAACAGCCCCCCCTCCCTCCATTCCCCTCCGGCTTCCGCGCGTGCACGAGCACATGCGGGTTCCGTCCGCTTCCTCCTCCCCCCGCCGCCACAGCCATAAGGAATCCCATGTCGACTTGTCGCAGTACATTAGTCGGCCAGAGGTAAACGCTGCACGCCTGTCGTTGCGCCAGCTAAAACGTGAATTACGTGTAACGTATCGACTCTATCCGAGCGGCGAGAAGTAAAAAGGAAGGGGGGGGGGGGGGGGAATGAGCGGCTTACCCGTGCCCGCCTGTCCTGCTAATGATACGATTTGCGCATTGGCGTGGCGTTTCATACGTGAGCTGCATGGCAAAATCTTTGTTAATCATCTCCACATTTACGCAGTTCGTGTTTGAGCGGAACCAGCCCAGGGGACCACCGCGCATGCTGATGATGCGCGCTCGGTTTTCTGAAGGTGCGATGTGCGAGCATTGATGCACGCACAAGAGAAAAGAGCGGGAAAGGCAGGCCGATTATCCGTCTGTCCTGGACGTCCTAGAAGCGCTTTACAGGAGTTCCGAAAGGTAAAAAAAAAATGGCATCCTTTGGTGTCGAGGCGAGGCCGCTTAATCTTGCTTCTCGCTAATGCAAGGAGTGGAATGAGGACCTGATCGGGCGTTTCTCAAGGGGGGAACCAGTCGCGTTTTCTTCCACTAGCGTGGTGAATCCCAAAGGGATCGTGATCTCGCTCCTCATTCACGACCAGGAGGTATAAGGCTGAAGCAGATGTTCAATTATTTCAAAACTGCCCTATAGTAACGCTTTTTGCTTGCAAACATAGAAGCGAAATATTGAGGGTACAGACTTTTTCTCCACCTCTTTCCAGGACTGTAGGAACGAGCAAACGCATCATGAGCAGTATCATGCGCAGCTTTTGTTGCGAGTTATAACAGTGGTCACGATTTAAGATAAGTATTGATTTCCCACGATTTGTAAAAAAGAATGAACTGATAACTCAGCTATGAGCGTCATTTTATGTAAAAAAAATGGCTCAGGTTTAACACGTTTAAACCTAGTTATCACGAGCAAAAGCAAAGTCCATGTACACAGTGTATCGTGAAAGTTTGCCTTTGCTGAGGTTTCGCAGCCTGCCGTCTAGCTGTATCTACTGGATGATTGGATTCATCATTTCACTTGCGCTGAAGGTCACAGACAGCCCAGCCGGAAAGCCAGCGATGGCGAGACCGCGGGCGGTACTGAAGAGCGAAGCGCCGGCGAAGCAGCCTTATAACCTTCGCCTAGTCACGTGGTTCGCTTGCGCAGATGCGCGCGCGCAGACGGCTAAGCCGGTGCTGGGCGATCAAGCGCAGGCAAAGCAGCCGCTGCAACCTCGTGGTACCGCAGAGGCGACGCTCAAAGTGGGCGAAGAGGTAAAAATGAAAAGCGATCGCTTGTCCGCGGGCGGACAAGCGATCGTTTTTACCTTGAAGGATGTAGCGCAGTAGAGATTTCGCTATAAAAACGTAACTTGACGGTTAGCGCGCAGAAGGGAATGCCTAGTATATAGACTTGTATAGAGGTGTACGAAAACATCCATCCTTTCATCGTTCGTTACAGTGCCGACTACGAGCTGCGATGGATCGAAGCATGAATATTCAATTCTACTTGGAGCGATAAATCTTAATACCTCTTTAAGGGGTAGGTTTCCACCGCTTCGGGCGGGTGTTGCAGTGGCTGTAGCTTTTGATAGTACCGGCCCGGCTGCCAGTGGCCGCCGAGATTCGGTCGCGCACGGAGCCTGGAAGAGCGGGCCGACACGTCCTTGAGTCGGCGTCTCTCGCGTGACACGCCACCGGCGGCGGCGACACGCATCGAGGGAGGGAGGGCAGCGCTTCCCCGCACGGTGCGCTGCTGCAAGAAAGATTAATCCGGGCCGGCCGCGCTCGAATTCGTCAGCCGCGCGAGAGCCCGGCGGCCGCACCACGGAGCCAGGAGATTAATGGCGCCAGGAAATGGTCCCCAACGAGCCGGAGCCGATCGGGGTCATTTGCTCTTCCCTCGGCCGCCGCAGCGCGCGGGCGGCTCGCGCAGACAACGCGCGCGATTAATCTTGCCCGCTCATAACTCACTTCCTCATAAACCGTTCTTCTTTCGTCGTCTCCCTCGAGTCCAGCCGCCGGCTCTCCCGCCACCGCGGCGTCCCACGTGCTGCGGCCAGCGCCGATTCACCCCAGGACCGCGGCCTGCGCCCGTGGTCCGGGACCCCCCTCCCTGCCGCCGCCTCTGCGAAAGGGACCGCCGCACGCTTCGGGCAACCGACGCCGCCTGGGTCGTTAATCTCTCGCCCATTGTTTCGTCGACGTGGTGTCGGGGCCTTTCCCCCAGCTCGCAAGCCCCCCGATCTGCCGTGTCGAACGAGCGTGCCGGACTTGTCGCCACCAAGCCCGAGGCGACGGCCACTTCGGACACGCATGCGTAAGAGGGGGGCCGTCACTTCCATTTCCCTTCATTGCAGAGCACCACAGTCGTAGTCGTCGTCCTTCGTTTCACTTTGCCGAACGCTTAAGTCGGGCCTATTTTACTGATTGGACGCTAAAGCGCCGCGCTGATTTTTATGCCGCTACTATATAGTTAAGCGAGTGGTGTCAATTTTCTACTGGACCAGTCAGATAAACAACATATTTGCTAGCGCAATGGAGTGCCTATTGTCCCCGTGTGTCTCATTCTATAAAAAATAGTCGATTTAAGGACCTAATTGTTTGGCCTTATCCTAACTGTGTCGAAATTTTCGGAATATTTAGAACTAAGGACGTCATCTGAAGTTTCAGCAAACAGAACTGCGCTAAACGTAGTTTATTATGGCTATGGCTAACGACATGCCTGTTGCGTCAGTAGTCTGAACCTACCATTTGACTGCATCCTCAATTCGGAACGGAAGGAAGTCTTTTCTGTTTGTTCATTGCCTTCAAAATGTCACATGCCTACGAACACTGGTTTGTGCTTAGCATGCATGATTTCAGCAATACTATAGTAGTTGATGCCTTGATGATGACTGGCTTATGTGTTCCAACAAATCATGTTCTTTAGGAGGTTCTTTCGGCTATATTTCGCTGAAACAATGCAATGCTTCAGGCATGGTCTAAGGCTTGATGTATGAGATAACGCTACACAATTATGCTTAGTCAACGAAATGCAAATTTTCTGGCACTTAAGAATACTTTTAGTGTTAGCGTAGTGCCCAAGGCGTTGTTCTGCCAGGCATGATGCCGCGGGCTTCACTTCTGGTCACGGAGGGTTCGTCCCTAATGAGGGAAAAATACGAAAACGCCAGTGCGTATGATCATTCAGCGAGAATTAAAGAACCCCTGGTGATGTAAATCCAGCCGTAATACTGTAGTCACTGCAGACGCCTCTACAACAGTCTTGGTACGAAGCAGGTGGTTTAATTCAAGATGCTTGCATGGGGAAGACAGAAGGAATCCGTGGAATGTTTGGCGCTGAATGTTTGACGTGGAATGTTTGGCGCTGAAGCTGATTACTTTTCTTAAAACTATACCCTAAGATCTTTCGAATAGCACGAAGCTTCGCGTTCACTCTCATAGGGATTGACGATCGTTTCAGAGTGAATACGTGCCAGGTATGTGTTCTTCAGCGCTTCCAGCTATATCAACTGTGTGAAAAGTAGCTCGAAAGACCATTTCGAGATCCTTCGGAAGACATGCTATGGTCTGCGGGAGTTCCAACATTGCAGTAAAGGAGAGTGCATCTATAGGCAAATGGACGGGGTAACGGAGAGCGGGGAGTGAGGCTGAGGTTGGCCTTGCGGCCTGGTCCCGCGCCGAACAAGGAGTGACCGTGGGAGGGAGAAGCCCTCCGCGAACGATGAAAGATGCCCGATGATTCATGAGTCCGAGGACAGCGCGCGAACTGGACCCCTAAACCGCAGGGTTCATTTGTCACGTTCGCTCCCGCGCGCTCGCGTCCGCCCCAGTTTGACCGGGGAAGGCACCCCGCCGGAGTCGGGAAGCGTGGGCGAGGGTAGTTGCTGGACCATCATCGTCTCAAGAGCACGGCGCTGTCGCCACCACCGCTGTCCTGTACATTATGAGCGGGCTTGACTGGGCAGGCCGTTGTCTGCGGGAACTTCGTCCATAGAAATGGAAAATGAGGCACACGACAGATTGCATGACCTGAAGTAAAAACGAGGAAGCGTACGGCGCTTTGATGGGTTTCTGCTTTATGGGGGTTTTCTTTTCCATGCCGTTTCAGGAACTTGACCGTCCTTTTCAATGTCGTCTCTAGCGTAAGCCCAGTATGCGCCACGGGACGGCTCCTTCGTACGTTTTTTTGATGTTTTCCGAATACTGGGGAGAGTTCGCACACCACAGCTTCGATTGAAGCCAGCTATGCAAGGTCTGGCTCTGCGAGGCTGTATGACGCGTCAGTTTGAGTATACAAAAAGCGTCAGTAATATTACCCCGTTATATCTAGACCGTATCTCTATTTTAAGTGATGTTAAAACTTCGTGGCACGCCTAAATGTGAGCTCTGTCTGTATACGTGCTTCCTTCCAAGCCACGATAGCGCACCCCTCATACACAATATCGCCATTTTACGTCTTTTGATTGGCATGGTAGGTGATGACAACGATACGTGCGGACGTTGCGAGCATGCCTTTAATTATGACTTTATGTATGTATGTATTTATTGTACAATAGAAAGAAAGGAAGGTTCACCAACAGGCGCAAATTGTCTCGCCTAGGGGCGGACACCGGAACGCCTGCTGGTGTAGGGGAGGTGGGATAGGGAAGAAAGAGCACATAGGAATAGGGGGATAGGGTAGAGGGCTTACATACATATAACACATGGGCAAGATAAAGAAGGGACATATATACAACGTATAGGTCAAAAAATTACTCCCACCTCCCCTCGCGGGAACCCCTGTGTAGATGCGACGCATAGGGGGTTCCATTGTTGTTTCCGTTAGGTTGATTCTCCCATCGCTTGAAACGTGCCGTGAACCCCCAGCCGCGGCTATAACGCAACGTGGCGCGGCTATGACGCAACGCAATCCAACACAATCCACTTTAATCCAATCCAATCCAAATCCAATCCAATCCAATCCAATCCAATCAATATCCAATCCAATCCAAGCCAAGCCAAGCCAATACAATCGAATCCAATCCAATGCCCCTCGCGAGAGAGTGTTCGCTATCGGAGAGGAGAGGGGGTGAGCGGCGGAGAGCGCAGCTCGTGCGGCGAGGAAAATGGGGGAGGGGTGTGGACGGACAACGACAACGCCGTATGGAAGGACAAGGCGAGTGAATAAGATGCCGTCGCATCTAAAAAAAACGAAACACTAGACATATAAATAAACATCAAGGTACAGGACACACGGGTGTAGCAAAAAGGGCACCTGCCCACCTACACACGCACACACACACACATATACACACAGGAAAGCTACACCAGCAGCAGCACTCCACTGCAACCTGGGCAGTTACGTGATGTTGTAGCGTAGTGCGCTGTGGAGTCCCGATGCACCCAAGTATGCTCCCAGGGCCTCGAGCACTTGGCCCCGCTCCCTGGCACTGCCTCGGGGCCAAAGCGGTTCCTCGAGCGGCCGCACTCCTCGTAGCACGGCCAGAAGCTCCGCCCGCCCTGCCGCAAACTTGGGGCACTCGTACAGTACATGCGGCAGGGACTGCACGGGCGCTCGGCAGTGAGTGCAGGCGGTGCTGGCCACCCGCCCCAGTCGGTGTTTCCGCTGTGCCGTCCACGCGTCCCCCACGCGGAGGCGCAGGACGGCCGAGCGCAGTCGACGAGGCAGGCGTGATGCCCGCACAGGCGGCAGACCCCCTCCGACACGCAGCCGCGGGTCTGGATGCCTGGTGCGGCGGTGTCGTTGGATGAGCAGGCGGGCGTCGTCCGCTGCCGCCTGGGCCACCATGTCCGAGGGAGGCAGCGCGTGTGCCCCGGCGGCCAGCTCGTCCGCCCGCTCGTTGCCGTCCAGCCCGCACAGCCGAGTGCCCCGGTCTGCCAGCTGCGCCGCTTTCTCCCGGATGCCCCGCACCAACAGGGAGTGCGAGTCACCGTCCTGTAGACACGCCAGGGCCACCCGGGAGTCGCACAGCAGGGCACAGCGCTCGGCAAGGGCTCCATCTCCGTCAGCAGGTCCAGGCCCAGTCCGACACCCACAAGCTCAGCCGTGGCCGAAGAAGAGGCATAGGATAGATGCGCCTGTCGGGTGGCCTCTCCCAGCACGGCGGCCGCTGCGGCCGACTCCTGCTGCTGCCGCACCGAGCCATCCGTGTAAACTAGGGCGTGGCCGTCTAGGTCGCCCCAGACGACATTTCGAGCCAGCTGAAGTTGTCCGCAGTTGGGCGTCCGCCGCTTCCTGCGCAGACCTGGGATGTCCAGCCTCACGTCAGCTGCTAGAGCAGGAGCCGGGCCACCAGGTCGCGCATCCATGGGGGCCACCAACTCTTTGGTCAGCATGCGCCCCATGCGCCAGCATGCGCCCCATGCGCGAGTGCTGGTGGCCCCTCAGTCACTGGAGCAGCGGGCCGCCACCCTCGGCGCGCCGCAGCCGGTAAATTTGGCCAAGCGCCCGCTGGTCAGCCGTCATCTCGAGGGTCCACGCCCCCGCCTCGACCAGCGTCTTCTCGCACGGCGAGCTCTGGGATAGGCCGACGCAAGCGCGGACCTCCTTGCGGTGATCCCTTTTGCCACTGCCGCCAGATTGGTTTCCGCAGGCTCACCAGCAGCAGCGCATACATGAGGAGACCCACAGCGGAGGCACTGTACAGCCGGAGGGCCGTCCGCTGTTATTAACCACTGTCCCGGGCCACCATCTTGTGCACGCCGTGGTGGCCAGCTGCGCCCAGGCTCGGAGCTCCTTGGCTGCCTGCCGAAAGTTCAGCCGATGGTCCAGGGTGAGCCCCAGGTAGCGCACCCTGATCCTCCACTGGAGCTCCGAGCCATCGATGGTCAGGCGCCGGGTCCATCCACGGGCGGCGGCGTCTGGATGCACCAGCATGGTGTCTGTCTTTGTCGCCGACAGCTGTAGGCCGACGCCCGCCAGCTTGGCCCGGACTGCATCCATGGCCGCCTGCAATTGCCGTACAATGGTTCGGCCCTGACCCTTGGGCCCCAGCACCCACAGGGTGATTAGGTTAGCGTACACCGAAATGTACACTCTGTGGCCCCCTCCTCTAGGCAGGTAGTCTGGCAGGGCTGCCATCACCAGGTTGAAGAGGAAGGGGCTGATGACGGAGCCCTGTGGGGTGCCCACGTCTACCGGCCGGGGGGCCGACAGGGCGCCCCCCACCTGCACCTGCGCCGTGCGGCTCGTCAGGAACGCCTCGACGAAGCCCCGCAGCTTGCCCGCAATTCCAGCCTCCTCCATGGGCAGGGAGATGGCATGACGCTGCAGGTTGTCGAAGGCGCCCTTCACGTTCAGCAGCACCAGGGCCGCCACCTGCTTGGAGGCCCTGACGTGTTCAAGGGCCGCCACGACCTCGGTGATGGAGTAGGTAGCTGCCCGGTGCCTTCGGAAGCCAGTTAGCTGCTCGGGAATGGCCTCTTCCTCCGCTGCGATGGCCGCCATCCTTCGCAGTGCCACCTGTTCGAGCAGCTTGCAGCCGCAGGATGTGAGGGGCCACGGGCCAGCACGCCGTGACTGCCACAAGGCCCTTGCCTGGCTTAGGGATGGGCCGCAAGATGGCTAGCAGCCACTCAGATGGCAGCCGGCCCGTGTCCCATATGACGTTGTAGGCGGCCAGGAGCCGGCCGAACCCCACCTCATCCATATTGCGCATCATCTGGTAGGTGAGGCCGTCCGCTCCTGGCGCCGACTTACGCTTGCAGCTGCGGAGGGCACTGCGGAGCTTAGCCTCCGTGATGGGGGCGTTGTTGAGGGAGTGATGCACCTCCCCGTCCCAGCAACAGCAGTAGCGGGCCCTGGTTCCACCTGGTGTGGCGGCAGGAAGTGTGCTGCGAAGAGTTCAGCCAACTCCGCCACGCTGGCCTGCTTGCGGATGGCCATGGCAGCCAGGGGGTGCGGTTTCTCTGGGGCTTCAGTATGGCGTTGAAGATGCCCCAGAGGCGGCGGCAGCGTGGGTAGGCCTCCGAGCTGACGCATAGCTCGGCCCAGCGTTACCGGCTCAGGCGGTTGGCGTGACGGCGGCAAGCCGCATCCACTCGCCGGTACGCCGTCCAGTCCCCACGCTCTCCCTAGCGCTGGGCCTTCCTCTCCGCACGGTGGCGTACCGACCGCAGCTGCAGCAGCTTCAGGCCCGGCGGGGTGGTCCTATCGGCTAACTGTGCAGCTCTGCGTGGCTTGCCTGGCGCAGCAATCCAGGCCTCGGAACAGTTCGGCTCCTTCCCCCAGGTCCTGCTCGGCAAGGCAGCGCCGGAACCGGTCCCAGTGGGTGACGTGGTGCAGTGCGGCTCGCTTGGCTGCTCTGTCGGGCGGTGCGATGTGCAGCAGGTAGTGGTCGGAGCCCCACGTGCTGGGCTCCCTCCATCAGGCGGCCTCAACCCCGGCTGACACTAGGGTGAGATCAATGGCGGTGGCTGCGCAATTGCCACGCCGGAAGGTGCTCTCACCAGTGTACAGCACAGACAGGTTGAGGTGCAGCATGGCGTCCCACAGATGCTCTCCACGAGCGTCCATCCGGCCATCTCCCCACGCAGTGTGGTGTGCATTGAAGTCACCACAGAGGAGATGGCGGGCTGCGCACAGGGACACCAGCCGATCCAGGAGGCACACGTCCCAGGGCTGTCCGGGCCAAACGTACACACTGCACACTGTAATGTCTGCACCACCCGCACTGAGCCGCAATGTTACTGCCGCGCACTCCTGCACCACTGTCGTCACCACACTGGTGTCCAGCTCTGCGTGCTGCACGTCGTTCCGCACAAACAGTGAGGCACGCTTACATACGCGAGCACGCTTTTATGCGGTTCACAATGTGGTTCTTTCTTGACCAAACACGAATTAAACGTTGGCCACAAAATTTAAAAGGTAATTAAGGAATTGTTTTTAATTAGCTCTTTCATAGTTACAAAGTTTATTGCATATTATCTCCCCCTGGCAGCAAGAACGCAACTATAGTATTTCGTGCTACCCTCTATATATCTTCGCACCGCTATTAGAAAAGTTAATCAAGTGGTAAGATGCTGGAAATATCTGAATCGGATGCTATAGAATGCTATAGAACCGAGAAAATGGCGCATAAAGAAAAGTTGACACATTAGTTCCGAGCAATTAAAATAAACACAGGTCGCTACACTATAGCTGTGGTGCACCTATAAGGGTTCCTATAAGGTGTAGGAACAAGTCGAGTGTGGAAACCTGTATGGGTATACATTACAGTGCCGTGAATGCAAATATGCCATTCGTGGCAGCAGCTGTTGTTTAATAATGCAAAAAATGCCAAAAGGATGAAAACTGATATCACTACCTGGTACACTTTCCCGCACTACGATTTGTGACGTCGCAAATAGTGAACGTTGAAATGAGATAAGTAGAGCTTGTATAAGCAGTTTTGTGAAACAAGCGTGAAAGCAGGCACATGTAAATGTAAACTAAACGCATGCGAGAACTCCTGCTGAGCGCATGTGCTTTAAATATGAAAAAAATCAACGATATTAAGCTCTTAAACCTTATTAAGCATGTTGTTTAGCTACAATCGCGAGTAAGTTTTTTTTTTCGGTTTTGATCCCGGTCAAACGTTTTGCATAGTCATTACAAGAACCGTCAGAAGACTTATGTGAGTGAACATGCGATGCATTGTCCCTTTTCAGTGTCCGTGTTTAATTAAACACAATGACCAGCGGCAAAACTATGATATTACTGACGCAATCGGCTAAACGATATGTTTAATTAACCGTCAGCCGCCGTACTGGTGAATTCTACTGCTTCCTCAAGGCAGCCGCACCTCCCTTGCTGCAAATGCCTTGAATGGCTTTGTAGGTGGTCCCTCATCCCGATGTGTGACGTCTACTCTTGCGTCACGTAAATATGGAAGGAAAATGAGGAAGAAGTGACAGCTTTATTTCTTTGTTTCTAAACAAACAAGCATTGTTTGTCGTCTTGCAAAAAGAAAAACACCTTTGAATAGTGTATTTTTCAGTTAACACAAAAAGTCATTCAGCATTTAGTGCTCTTTAAGAGAATTGCACTAAATAAAAAAAAAGGCACCATGTTTTTCATGCTGCAGCGAATGCGGACGCACTCCTCTTTGTACGAGCGGTCGGCAAATCAAATTACCCTAGAAAATCGCTTATGATACGCTTTTAATTAATCGAATGGATTGAAATTTAATCCGTCTTTCTGCATAGCCACTGCAGTGGCTTTTAGCACCTGGTACACAAATCACCGCATAAGTAAAATTACTCTTCACTGAGCCGTTCTATCAATTTCTTATCCGTATCTACCGCATCTTGCTCAACTAAGAAGGAAGACCTTAACTCGTGGCCCGCGGGCACGCCGCTCGAGATAACGTCGATATTTTTCTCCAACTCCTGGCATTGATGAAATCGCAATTCTACGCGCCACAGAGATAAAAAGAACAGCTGGAGTGCAAATATGGGTATAGCTATATATATGTATGTCTGTAAAGCCGCGGGCTTTGAGCGAGGGCCGGGGCCGACGTGCAGTAATCACGCTGGGATCGTGAGATAACCGCAAGTCGCCCGGTATACAGCCGCTTGAGAGGGCGAGCGGGAATACTAAATGGCCGCCGCGTACTACTACCACCAGCGCCGCTCACGCGGGACGCAAGCTGGCGGGGAGAGAGCAATTTGCAAACGGTCGCATGGTGCTACGCGCCACGGCGCCGCCGCCAGGCAGGATCATGCGAGTAGGGACATAAAAATAAAAGGGCCGCCGAGAACACCGCTGCGGCCGCGTGCGTGTGCGCCCAAGGCCCGGTTTTACTGCCCAGAATTTTCCCCCTTATCGATGGAAGTGCAGATTAGCCTTTACAACTGCACGCAGGGCCCCGAAATTTACGGCTGTGCTTCATTACTGGGCCGGCGGCTGCGCATGTCCGCGGCTGTAGCACGCGCACGAGCGCACGCTTTTTGCTCGCCGGAGCGGCATGTCGCGGATGGCCCTTTATAGAGCGCAACGCTCGCGCGTCAAAGTGAAGCGACCGCGCCGTCGTAAACACGTCCAATTAAGACGCATTGCGCCTATAAAACTTTGGCGCGCTTCGGGATTCCCCGCGGGTTAATCCGGCGCGGGCTGGGCGCCTTCTTTCCTCGGTTTGTCACTTTACCACCAGCGTGTCCGGCGTTCTTCCTGGCTCCTGACGCAGGGAGCTCGTGCTCCTCCACGGGCTCGTCACGGCGGCCTGCGCTATTCCGCAGACTGCGCACGTGATGCTCGCGGTTGCGACGACCATAGCACACCAAAGTTAACGTGAAAGCATAACGAAACCTAACCACAGCGCGTCATCACGACGTATCAATGCATCAAAAGGTGGACGTTTGTTGGCTTAGGTCGAGCTGTCATTCTTGGCGGGGAACTGCTTAAAAGAATACTCACGCGAAAGTGCACGTGTGACTGTGTGAGTACTAAATATTCATTCCATGTCTAAAATATCAAAACTACCCTCACTCTACGTTTACAACAAAAAAAAATGGCGTTATTGGCCTTAGAGAAAGACTGCCTCCGTTTGTCAATCTTTCTACCTTCCGTTCTGACGGCACTTCTGGGCCACTTGGAGGCGACTTCCGCTTCCGTAGAGAGACTTTAATGGACAGAATGTTATCATTTTTATTCTTCGTCGAGATTGAGCAGGTTGCGCCGTCCACAGAAAGCGAAAGGGCTTTCAATGCGATGTCGGGCGGTATAGCACTGTGACATCTCTCCTCCGCCTTTCTTTTAGGAACAAGAGAAAGCGAAACAAAATGAGCCTTTGAAGGAGCGGAAGCACGGGGAAAGTTAGGTGCAGTTTAGCACTGAGCCGGCACACGCAAAAGTGCCCTCGGCAGAAATGGCACACGCATGCTGGCGTGGGAAGGGGGGGGGTCGACGTTGCGAGTCTAAATATAAGACATGGCCCCTCGTCTCGTTGTACCGGTACATTGACAAAGATTAAAAGCAGACCGAGCTTGCTTCGCAGGAAAATTTATGAATGGCGCGGAGTGGCATGCAGCACTCATTTTGAAGGCGGAAGGCCCCACAAGAGTCTCCCCACAGGCGGCCGCATGCACGACTGCGGCCACATCGCCGGATGAGACCCACGTGCATCCAGGATTCGCCCCGCTGATCTGGGGTGTCAGGGGCCTGAGGGGTTGTCAGTCAGAGTGCCATGGAACTGATCATCTGTCATAAGTGGCCGAGATAAAAACAAAACAAGCACACAAGCTCTGAGTGCCTCGACCAACGGATACCTTCACAGGAAACACACTCCTATGCTATGAGCGAAGTCCTCGAGAAGGCGTAGTCCCGGTACTACGACGCTGACTTCCGCACTGTAAATCACGCACTGCTAATCGAGTACAGCTCGCAGTTACTCTGGGTAACGGTTTTGTTTTATGATTAGATTGAAAGTGGGGCCGAATGAAAACATGGGGCGACGCTGAGGGCATTTCGCTGGTGCTTTTTCACTGCAGGCGTGCTCACGAACACAGCTCCGATGCTCCAAAGGCTGCCAAAAAATGGTGGACATAATGGCCCTTCTTTTTCCTGCGCAGGGATGTATGCACGGCTGCGTTGCCTCGAAGTCACTTTTGCCGCTACCGTTCTTCTTTAGTTCGATGAAGGTTAAAGACGGCCCGGGCCCAATGCGATCGTAGGCGCACCAAAATGAAAATGGGGAAAATCCCCCACCAATGAGTAACTCCTTATTTTGGGGCAAATTGGTATACCTCGCACCGAGCCTCATCGGTGTCCTGTTGCCCTGCCTTGATCACTGGCAGCATCTGTGAATAGAGACAGAGAGGAGAAAATGACATTGAAAATGAAAAGACTGCAGGACAGATTCAGCGGGCCATATTATGCCATGAGTGCATTATGTGAAGCACGCACACAAAGGCTTCGCGAAACCGGCATTTGCTTGATAACTACTGTAAACTGAGTTTTCGGTGTGTAGCACGAAAAACACAAGATAAGTTAATTTAATCTATGTCAATAGCCGTGCCAAATGAAAAGTGCATTATCAAATGCTGTATAATTGTACTTATCTGGTTAAAAATATAGTGTTGCGAAAGTTTGTAATTAAAATTGCCAACCCGCAGATTAGTGCCGAACCTATAGTATACGACGCATCCATGGCGTAGCACGCGCTGGCGAACATTCATCTGCAATTTCGGGAATGTGTACAGCAGCCTTCCCGTCGATGTAGACATCTATCTCTCCCCCCCCCCCCGTACCCCCTCCCCTTCGTTGCACACGGGTTGTGTCCGTGGTACGGGAGACGACACGAAGCAACCGAAAACGCGTATTTGTCAAGACTGAAATTGACAGTAGCTAGCTCGGCAGCCTTAGTACTTCGACGCTTGTAATGCAACTATGCACATTTACACACAATCATGGACACATGAAGCGGGATCACGAAGATCTAAACCAAGGTACGCGAAAGCGGATATTACGGTTCGTGGGAGCAAAATAGGGGTGGGCTTCAAGTTTCCATTTAAGAAGTGCAATTACTGCGCTATATTATTTTGACTGGGCTACGCGATAATTTGTCTCACACGAAGAAAAAAAATATGCCGCAATTTCTGTCTTCTTGTTAGCGATTCCATTGCCCATGGGTGTACACACGTGCAACGTGAGAGGTCAATGACTGCTACATTTCTAAGGAACAATGAACTCGACGCCTGCCGCTGAAAGGTTCACGTGTTGCTAAAAACGTTTTCTACGAAAGCGCCAAAGGACAGCGTTGACGTCACTGGCCTCGACTATGCAGCGTTCGGATTCGACGTTGCCGGCTTCGATAATGCAGCGTTAGCGCGTCGCTCTCTCTCTGCAGTAACATTTCACGCACCCTAGAGCCAGCCTTCCTCAGGCTGGGTGCGTGCTGAGCGGCGGAGCTGGCTGCTGTGTGACGCGCGCCAATGATTCCCGCCTGGAGCCCGGAAGGCAGCTGGAGCGACTTCGCGATGCACTCTGCGCATATGCATAAACGATGAAGAACCTCCGGGTCCTCCCTGTCTTTCAGCGCGCCAGGAACACTCCTGCGGGTTTGTGACCATGTGTCGGTCTGCGCGCGCTATTTTAACTTCTGGAGGGCATTAACCCCGTGTGCTGTACTTTAACGCGGCCGTCGTATACGGCTACGCGTTCCGGCATGGAGACGCGCCCGCGCAGCCAGAGGAGGCCCGACGCATACCCCGGCGCTCGCGTGACGCCAGATGCGAATGCCGCGATGCATGTGAGCCTGCGCGAGCGTTCGTGCCCGTCCGCCTCGTCATCACGCGCGCGCTCATAGGCGAGACCGAGTGGCGATAGATACCTGTCGTCTTTGAGCGGAGCGCTTCACACTTTTCGTCGTTTTCTTTCTCTTTTTTTTTTTTTTTTCCGCGGCCGCAAATGAGTCGAGTGAAAAGGGGTTCATCTTGAAGAGCGCCGCCGAGTGAGGAGAAAAGTGAATGAACACGACGTACGTTGCCACTCGAAAACGAGAAGCGACGAGAGAGAGGAGAAACTGGGTATCCAGAAGGAAGGGCTGCGGAGAAGGCCGAGGAAGGTTCGTCAGATCGTGCCGCGCACAGCGCTAGTAGAATGGCCCGCATTAAGCGAAAAAAGAAGAAAAGCATGCCGATGAAGGGGGTAGCGAAGAGCCGGCACATTCCTCGGAAAAAGGGGAAAAAATGCAGACAGAGAAGTAGAATGGGCAACAGGCAACACGCCATCTTTAGGGATGGAACACGCCGGGGAACGTCGAGGAACGTGCACGCGCTCGACTTCAAAGAAAGCACCGCGCGAGCATTGAGCGACGGCGGAACCCGGTATTACGAATGCATCTTTCTCGTCTTGGGAGGCACTCGGCCGCCGCCGCGATGTGGCCTCACAGCAAAGAAAAAGAAATGGATAGGACGGAAGCGCGCTCTCGCTGCTGAATGAAGCGGCTGCGTAATGCGTGCTTCGCAGGATGTAATTGAGCATAGAAACAAAATGGTTACGGCAAGAGAAAAACCACAAGGGAAAGCAGGTGCGGTGGCGCCCCTGTTCATACACATGCTGTACGACGAGTGAAAAAACGGGGAAAAAAGAAGGGCGCCGCTTCCGCAGGCACTACGCTTGTTAGCGGAAGCAGACGCTATGCTTTCAGAGCCCGAGCCCCGCAGTTCTTTGTCCGCTAATTGCAGCCATATGCGAGCTGCCAAGAATTCCTCAGACTTGGGAATATGTAAGTGTATGTTGCACAGCTAATAATTCTTTTTAGGTGTGCTTGCTTTCATGCATTAGAGCTTGCTTGTGAGTGTGTGTGGGTGGGTGAGTATGGAGGAGGGAGGGGGAGGGGGTGTGCACGCGTATGTTTCTTTCGTTCGCGTGGTCGCGGCTTGATTGTGCAGGCTTCGTTGCGATTCCTTCCAGAAACAGAGAAAAAGGATTCGCGATGTCTCATTTTTGTGCCTACCATCATGCGTCACGTTGCGGTCTTTAAGGACGCTGTACCTGGCGTACGTCCACGACATTCTATGACACGTAAATGGTACGTCGTTTTTAGGACGGGGCCTTTCGCTGTAATTGCTCGTATACGCGAAGCGTTCAAAGAAAGGACTAATATCCTTTAGTGTGCGTGCGCAGAACTTCTTTCACCCAGCCTACCGCGTGGCCGATCGGGCAATATGGCATCGAATTCTTACAGACCTGCGTGCACTAGTGTTTTATTCCGGAGGCTAAACAGCTCCTGTCCGTTTTCGTCCTGTGGAATCCCATGTATTGAGAGCAGATGGCTATTTCACAGTATTTACAACTTTACTGTGAACTACGTAATTATGAAAAGTAGATGAAACTGGGCATACTGTTATAGTCGTTTTAGCGGCTAATTCTCATATAATTTGTTTTGGGATAGTTTTGATTAAACAAGCTGTTTTCTGTAACTATGCTCCCGCCGTAAATGTCCATCGACTGACAGCCGACGGTAATTCTGTAGCGTTTACAACTTCACTGTGAAATAAATAATTCTGAAAAGTAAACGAAACTCGCTGTAATGAGACAGTCATCTTAGCGGCCAAGTTCGGCGGGATTTTTTTTCGAGATACCTGCATTAGATTGAGAGCTGCAGAGCAGGGAGCTGTAGAGCGATCATCACGGAGCGAGATGGTGTGATTGTTAGTCGACGCGACCCGATAGAAGCATGCAATTTGGTCAGAGCCTATCGTAAGACAGCTTCGATGTGAAAAAAAAAAAAAAAAAAAAAACAAAGCTGGTGTAGACTAGAGTTTCCAGAAAGTTACTTAAATCCGGAATTGGACAGAATTGGCTGTTTTACTATTGATATTGCCCCAAATGTCACCATTAAAGGAGAGAAGGAAAAAACGGTCCTTGAAGTTTATCCTGCTGGTGAAACGCATAAACCGGAGTATGCGTTCTAAAAACCTGGCAGGTTCAACTGAGCCGACATCCACAGCGCATTTTTTTTATAAACTAGCCATAGACAGCTTCGCTGTAAACGTCTCCCTACTTGCAGACTCTCCCGACTTGTAAACGTCTCACGTCTTCATTGCAGACGTCACGAAAACACACGATTTGACGGGAGAATCAAAATTTTAACCTGAATTGATTAATTTCGCAGTGAATCCGGAATCATTTGCTGCCGGACAAGCGCTGGGGGCACTATAAAACACGAAATCTTTCGAATAAAACAAACTTGTATTTTGTCTGCATGGCCCCTTTAAATTTAACGCTGCTTGTGTTGTCGTTAAACCTTTTAAAACGAAGCTGTAATGTATGTTTATTCCCCCAAGTTCCCGCGCTCGGGGCACGTGTTCAGAGTGATAAAAAAATCCTACAGATAAAAAAGCCCTTAGGGCCTCCACATTTTCATATAAGACGACTTACATTGCTTCATAAAAATGTCTTCCCAGCAATACATCTTTGTTTGGAGGTGAAGCAAGCTTTAAAAAGACCAGTGTAAGCTTGGTTTTTGTAAACTGGCGTTCCCACATTGTGTGTGAATAGCGAAGCATGACCATTTACGGATGGAGTACGGTTACAGCCGCACTTAGAACTCCTCTCCTCCTCCGCCGCTTTTTTTCCCGAGTCGTGTCTGCCCGCCACGCGCGGCGCCTGCCTCGCCTCTGCCATTGCGCAATGCCGCGCGCTCCTCGGCGGCAACCTGTGCGGCGCACTAGAGCCTGCGCTGTGATTGGCGTAGCCGCGTTATAATAACACGTCATTGTCTCTGCCCAACAATCGAGGGTGTCCTTAGTCTGCGATGTAGAGATCGGGCCACTCTCTTAATAATTCAATGTAGAAAATCCGCAATATAGCTGAACCACAAAGTAGCATATCGAACCAGACCGCCAGCTTCGCTGGTATTTCCCTCTTCACCGGATGGAAGGGCTCTGATTTTTTTTAAATATTTTATCTAGCGCGACCAAGTTCAATAGAAGCACGCATGTTGGCCGTGGGATGCTCTGTGTGTATTTTGATATACGTTCTCACTGATGCCGGCAACTGAAGGCCTAATTATTTGGGTACCACAAAATAAACACTCGCTCTGTTGTACTGTTGTATCCACAGTGTTCTTCGTAGCTGTCGCATGCCAAGTATAGGGCGCTAATACACATCCTTCTGTCCTTTTTTTCTCAGGGGACTATGTGTGATGTGGTCAGCGACGTCGTAAGCAGCTATCCCATGTACTGTCACCTGATTTTACCAGCGATTTGACGCTATTTACAAACATTGTCGATATGTTCCGGCATATCTCATTGAACACATATTTATAGCTGTTATGGGAGTTGTCAGAATACAATAAAACACGCATTTGCTTCCGTTCGACTCAATTTTGAGGCCTTAGTAATAATGAGGTCTTTTTGGGAATTGCTGTACATTTTATTGCCATCGGGTAGAGGTAACGCCGCCGCTACTTCCAAAAGGCGCGATGTGTTCACTTGGAAACGGCAGAGCACGAGGCCCATAGTCTATTACGGAGACTTAGGGTGTGTTCCAATTTGCTCTTTAGACGGCTTCGTTGCCGTCTTCGCGGACCGTCCGCCATGTTAAGCCCCGTTCCAATTCGAACGAAGCAGTCAACAAAGACTGCTTCGAAGAGGCAGCATCGAAGTCAGCAACGACGCAGACTACCTTCCTGTCTAAACTACTAAGCGACGCCGGCGCCACCTTTTTGTGTTAATGTTGTGACAAATCAACTTGTTATTTTATTGAAATATTTTATTGTTGAAATATTATTATTATTATTATTATAAAATATTATTATTTTATTATTGAAATATTTTATTGAACTAGTGGTGAACATGCTTTTGTTTGGTTTTTAAATTACATAATGCTTGTAATAATAACGGTAACATTATTTACGAAACCTGCGGCTTGCGTTACTCAACATGTCTGCTACAAAGTTATCGTCTGCGTTGGTGACCGCTGCGCTGTCCCAATTCTGCTTCCTTTAGACTTCTAATTTGACTGCTCTGTAGCCTGTCTACCAAGCTGTCCACGAATTGGAACGCAGCCTTAGTACTCTTTCGGCTCATGATGATGATGGCGATGGAGTACTTGCGGACGCACAAATTGTTTTACTTGTAACCAGTCACAACTCATATGCTGTGGTAAAAAAGGGGGCCACAGTCTTAGGAAGATGACCACGTATGATATTGAAAGGACCCTCCTATGTTCCCACCATCCCCGTCTTTCTTTTTGCACCGTCACGCACCGTGCTCGGCACGCAGGCAGCGCGGGAGCCGCTGATCTACCGGCCCGGCCCGTACAGCGAAGTCGTGCCACGGGCGACATGCGGCGGCGTGCGAGGGGGTGAAAGCGGCATCGGGAAAACACGTCTTCCCACGGGCTTCATCGAGGCGACGTTTCGCTGCTGATTTGGCGACGACGGGCTACGCTGGCACACATAAGAATTGTGTACTTGCCACCCAACCAGACGCTGTCGTGACAACGCCCATCGGCGGCTCCTCAAAAGGTTGCCGTAAATTTCTGCGCATAACCAGCACGCCAAATTCCATGCACATCAATTACCGCCAGACACCAAGGGCTGTACGCGGGTCCTGGCCCAGGGCCTGGCTGCTATAGCTGCTCTTGTTTCTGATATGGAGGGAGCGAATGTAGCGATGTCACATCAGCTGGTCTAGCTTTATAAAGAAGGTTCGCCTATATGATGAAGAGTACGTCAGTTGGCCACCTTTTGCACGAATAAAAAAAGGCCGATTTACAGTGCCCACACAAAACCCACACAACAGACAGTTTTTTTTTTCGGCTTAAAGACTTTAGCGAAAAGTTGGTCAGTGAAGGTTGTAGTGGTGCCTCTAAGCAAACTTTGCGCCGTGAGAAAAGTGCACACGGGCTCCTACGTAGTTCTGTTTGCGAAGCTAGATCAAAATAAATGTTTTCCGAGTGAATGTTTTGATGTGTGGGTAAGCCAGTACAGGCAGTTGTATCGGGAGTTACATGGGCAGTACTAGAGGACTTCAGGTTGGAAAGGGGTTGATTTATTATTATTATTATTTTTTTTTTGCGAGAGGTTGCCCTACGGCATATGAAAAGTTTTCATATGTACAACACTGCACCCGTAATGGGAATGGGGTTGCGTTGTTTAGGTAAGGCTTATACAATGGGCCAACCAACCCAGCACATGCATAGCATTTTGACTTCAAGAGCAAGCATGCCACTTACGCGTGCTTCGTTTTCCCTGAATTCATCTTTACGATGTGGAAGAATGGCGGCAAAGCTATGCATCCTTCTCACAATCTGGCCATGCAACACTGGACGCGTTATGCAGAGCAAAGATCTATACATTCACTCCACAGCGCCAATTCAAAATTGATTGATTGATTAATCGATTGTAGGGTTTAACGCGCTGACGCAACGCAGGTGATGAGGCGCGTCGTAGTGGAGGGCTCCGGGTTAATTTTGACCACCTGGGGATCTTTAACGTGCGCTGAAATCTCGTACACAGGGGCGTTTTTGCTTTTCGCCTCCATCAGAAAAGCGGCTGCCGCGGCCGGGAATCGAACCCGCGACCTCGTGCCCATTCAAAATTCCTAATGGTCCCTCCCCACCTTCCTCCACCACCAACCCACAAAAAACATAAAAAGTGTACAGGAATGTCGACAGTTGTCTACTAATGCTCAAGCATTCTTACACCCCTTCTCCGTCGTATGTTATTTTTTGTGCGTTTGGGTTCACCGCATGAGGGCGCTGGACTAGGTAGATCACAAGGGAAAAATTATTCGATAATACCAAAGGGAGTGCATTGCTTTTTGAAGCCCGGGCGGGTTGCTTGCGGACAAAAACGCTTATCCGCGAGCCGGTACAGGAAGAACTATGCGCAGGCTGCGGAAATGAGCCAGAAACCATGCGACATATTGTAACGGAGTGCAAAAGTATCCGCCCAGTCCTCAGTGATGGAGCCATCCAGCTTCCGGAAGCCCTTGGTTTTAGGGTTAGCGGAAAAGTGAATTGGACAGCAGTAGAGGTTAGTAAACGAAGGTTAGAACGTTGGTGGGAAAAGAGCAGAGAACAATCTGGGAAGACCTGTGAACAAAGAAGTCAGACTAGCACAAAAATTTCGTATATTTTTTTTTATATTATTATTTTTTTATTTATTTTGTTTGTAATTTTTGGCGAGGTGATTGTACAGCGGCGTTGCGACTAAGGCCGTTGTGCAACGCCACCCCGTTACAAAGGGGAAGCCGCTAAGCATCATCATAATCATCTTCTTCTCCTTCTTCTGTGATTTCGTTACTTCAGTTTGAGCTTTCTTTATGGCAAAATTTGGCTATGGCAGCCAAACTGGCTACTTTCCGTACTTTTTATGGGTCGCGTTGAGCTATAGTCGGCGACTTTCGTTCCGTTTGGTTATAGGTTTTTCTTTCTTGTTTTTCTTAGTTCATTTCTTCGCGAATAAGCTACTTTTATAAATTGATAACGATTAAACGTGTTAAATTCGCCAATATATGCATTTTTGCAGGTAATGGCAATATGTTTTGCCTAGCTCGCACAGCATAGCAACGATAAGGCCTGTACGGCTGTCCTTCACATACTTCTGAATCTGAGCGACATCGCAATACGAAAGACTGGTGCCATTCCAGGGAGCTTTTCTGGGGAAAAGATGAACTTTTTCCTCGTAGCGAAAGGGGCGTATCATCCTGTTCCTCCCTAATAAGCGGCGTGGTGGCAGCAGGTAGTGCAGGATGGAGGGCCCCTGCGTTTCTACAACAAGAGCCCTCTACAGCGTTGCGCCCTCCTGTGCTTTCCCTGCGGAGTTTGCGCCACTGCTCCAATCGCGGGCATCGTGTTTGCCCCTATTTTTGTGAGTGCGGAAGATTACCTCTAGCTTGTTATTCCTATTTTACAGCGAAGCTACTTACGGCTAAAGTGATCTTTCGTTCTGTGTACTGTGTTGCGTGCACTTTCGTTCTGCGGCAAAGCCAACTGTGATTAATTATAGGGTTTAACGCGCCGACGCAACGCAGACGATGAGGTGCGCCGTAGTGGAGGGCTCTAGATTAATTTTGATCACCTGGTGATCTTTACCGTGCGCCGAAATCACGAACACACGGGCGGTTTTGCGTTTCGCCTCCATCAGAAAAGCGGCCGCCGGGGCCGGGAATCGAGCCCGCGTCCTCGTGCTCAGCAGCACAACACCTTAGCCACTGAGCCACCGCGGCGGGTACAAAACCAACTTTATCCACGCGTCTTTGAAGCGCGAGGCGTACGCGTTTGTTCGTTCGTTTGTTTGTTTGTTTGTTTGTTTGTTTGTTTGTTTGTTTGTTTGTTTGTTTGTTTGTTTGTTTGTTTGTTTGTTTGTTTGTTTGTTTGTTTGTTTGTTTGTTTGTTTGTTTGTTTGTTTGTTTTTCTCATAAACGGCTGCTGCTGAAGAAGGTGTCCGCCGGGGCAGATAGTTTAACTCTATGGGCCGGCCGATCACTCAACAGAAAATCAGAAAAACGCCAGTCTCCATTTTGAATTAGGCTTCTGTTCTGCCCTCGTAATGGGGAGGCAGCATGTAGTCCGGACACACGAGTGCCGGGGAGGTCAAAAATTCCGAAGTGTCCGGGACGTATGTACCCTCTGCTTAACGGTGCCGTGCCCATTCTCCACTACGAACACATACGTCTACCCCCAATTCCAGACCATCTACCGAGATGAAATGACGTCGAAGAAAGCCTATAGTCGCAGCACAACTCCCGCCAAGAGTTCGTACCTTTGTTCAAAAGTCTGTGTCACTTCGGGTTCGCTGGTCATCCACCTTCCAGAGTGGAATAGATCATGATTTTTTCCTCTCCCTCTTCGCAACACCTCATTCACGTGACATCAAAGCCGCCGCAGCAAGACTCACGAGAACGCTTTGTATTGGCCGCAGCTGGCAAGCGGCCGGTATTGCACAGCGTTGACACTGCTCTTTTGTTGTCGTCAGGTTCCCGATTAATACCAACCCCACACAGCGCGTTCCAGGGCTGAACAAGTCCAAGTCGGGAATACATTGTAGAAGTCCCGTTCCCGCACTGCGCACCACGCGGGATCCCCACTGGCACGTCGTGCCTGCGTGCCACAGCGGCTGTCAAAGCGCTGTACCGAAACTTCGGCTTCTTCACCATCGCCCTGACGGCCCCGTCGGCGCACAGCGCTGCCGGGGGCTCATCGGTCATCGCAGTTGCCGTATGGGACCCTGTCAAAATACCCGCACGATCGCCGGCTATTCTTAGTGCTCTCGTGTCAGCGGCAACGTGAGATCATTCCATGCGAGACAATTTTTTGTTGTTGTTTGCGTTTGTCAGTATGATTACACAGCTACTCTTGCCACCTCCATCCCTGCCAATGCTGGGAGTGCCACTTCTACACTGCTTCCACATCTGCGGCTGTACCAGTGAGCGCTTTCAACATTAACTGAATTTTTTTTTTAAGGCGAAAGTCTTAAATCTTTATGCTTCATGCGCGCACCTATTGAGGTACAGAAAATAGGCGGTCCAAAAATGTTGAAGTTTATCGAGCTGCGGAGCGTGTGTCGGGGATCGCGATCCATGAAAGGGACACAGCAGAGCGGGAGGAGGGTAGGAGGACGGCTCTGACAAAGGAGGACGCGAGCGCACTGGTCCTGGTGATATCGAACGTGTGAAATGAGTTTCGTACGGTGCTGTCCAGGGGGATGGTTAAGTGGTGACGGGTGCGTCCGCAAAGTTTAACAGAGAGTTCAACGGTAGATCAACAGAAGGACCAACTAGATTTTGGCCTTCACGTTCTTGGAGAGTCACCCCGTTATTTTTAGCAGTCAACACAGACGAAGTATTTGACTGCCACTGAAGCAGCAGCGGTCCCGGAGATTGGTTTTTTTTTTTTTTTTAGGGGGGAGGGTATTTTTTTTGGAGGGGGGGGGGGGGCAGGGCGGGGCGAATAAAGAATCGCTCCCCTCCTTGCGCGAGGAGGTGATAACCATGCAAGCGTGTACTCGTATGCGGTGTAACCCGCTGGCGCACAAGTCACTTAGCGACACTGTGCAGGGTGTTTGGCGCCCCTTAGGCGGTGCAACGGCTGGCTCGAGCCCACATTTCTGACGGTCGCAACAAGTTTGCGACCTCGCACAAGTGGGATTTGACATGGCGCAAGTGGAATATTTGCGAGAGGTTAAATCCCAGGGGGGGGCACGGCATTGAAGCTGTTGCGGTCCTTACTTTGCTGTCTATTGAGGCGAACTCCTTAGACGTCCCATTACGAGAAAAGGTGGCGCCCGCGGGCGCACTTTTGTGCCCGAAAGATGGTCATAAAAATACGCCATCAAGCACGCGTCGCTCCAGGTCAGCGCAGCGTACCTGGTATGAACGCTGCTGTAATTCGCCGAATTTTCTCTGCTGGCGATTTGGATTGGAGTTCACTGGAGAGCATTGTAGGGAAGCTTAACTGGTGAATTTACTTACAGTATGGGCATTTTCTTAAATGCGTCCATAACAGCCCATGTATCCCCATGAGGGCGATACTACTCCTTTGCACAAATGCATGGCTGAAAAATCATTTTTAGCAGGCGATATAAGTAGTCTCATATCAAAGCATAATGGCCTGAAGGCCTTATATTAGATGTCTGAGTAAAAACCATGTATACCTAAGGAATTTTCAGCGAGCTCCTTGGGAGTTGACTTCCCTAGAGTACACAAAGGCATGCACAAATTCACGAATGCAGGGACAATACAAGAAGTCTTATGTCATAGTAGGATGGCCCAAAAATCTTTAATTTAATGCTTTCACGAGACCCCGTGAAGTATACCTATAGAACGCGCTGAAGAAGATACCTTTAAAGTCGGCTTCACAACTATATCCATTTGGGTTACTGGGAAGACATTTGTCTAGGGGCATTTTAGCAGTTTTATATCAAAGTATAACCACCCTAGCGCCTTTTAACTATAGCATTTTCTTATGCGGCGGAAGAGTGACATCAAGTGATACTGTCGGCCAGGCGGGTTTCCTCGTTGAGTGCACATTAAAATGCTTAAGCACTTATAAAAACTTCATTCGCAACCCTATCTTTTGGCGAAGATTAACTGCCTAAATGCGATTAGCATGGTGCGTTGTGGGTAACGTTTCCCACTGGAGGTAGGCACCCCTCCACCTGCAGTTGGTAAAGTGTAGGGGCAAGCGGAGGACTGCTACCACACGAAAGTTATTGCGGGTACACACTTTGCGCACGAAGGCATCTCGACACTCGGTGATTTTGGGGTTACTATTCTGGAGTCTGCGCCTGCAGTGCGGTTGCGTTTGTGTGGCAAATTTGAGTTGACGAACTGAATTAACCTTATACCCCACCCCAACACCGTTCCACCACCCCTCCACACTCTCTACCCTGCCCTACACGCTTTACTCCCTCTACTTCCCCTCTCTACCCCCACTTTCCCACTCCCGCCCCCTCATCGCCACTCTGTCAGTCCGTCCACTTTCGCATAAGCTTCACAAACAGATGCTTCGGCGCAACAGATTTGACACGGCCAGACATACCGCATCGGGGTTGGAGTTAGAAATCAGAAATTCGAAAAGAAATTATTTTGTATGTACATCACATTACAACGATTATAGATTGATTGTAGGGTTTAACGCGCCGACGCAACGCAGGCGATGAGGGGCGCCGTAGGGGAGGGCTCCGGATTAATTTTGACCACCTGGTGATCTTTAACGTGCACCGAAATCTCGTACACACGGGCGTTTTTGCTTTTCGCCACCATCAGAAAAGCGGCCGCCGCGGCCGAGAATCGAACCCGCGACCTCGTGTTCAGCAGCGCAACGCCTTAGCCACTGAGCCACCGCGGCGGGTTATTACAACGATGTCACAAAGTCAAAGACTGCCTCAGGACGTCCTAAAAATGGGCTCTTAAATTAATGTTATGTAAAGCAGCATTACGTCCATGTGAGAAGAGATAAACAACAAAAAAGGTCGATTATGCGCACATGGTAAACAAGCGGTAATACAATCGTCAATACCACCACTGAAGGATTGCATATTCTGTACATTAAATGAAGAACAATACTGTAAAATTATAAAAACCAAGCAAGTACATAACAAAGGTTAATCATATCTCTCCGCTGCCGGGAGCACCCATATGAAAGCCCCGCCAGCGTTTTTTGTTTGTTTGTTTGTTTCATTAGCCCAGAAAGGGTTTGATACAAGCAACGTCGAAATTCAGTTTGCCAGGATAGTAGCGCTTTCGCACTAAAATGTGTCTGCGCTGGACATTGCACAATACACGCATGACGTCTTGTATTGTGCGACGTCACAGCGTAGGTGACATTTATCGAGTTAAACCGTAATCCCGTTGTTCAGCTTCACCACGAAGCGCTCGATTGACCAAGCCATGCAGCCTATACAATAAAATTTCGGCGAATGACGATGTCGAGCATACGTGTCAACTCAAAAGTTCGTTATTCTCTGTGGGATCACGTAATGCAAGCATGAGGCTATGTTCAGACTACCGACGCAAAAGCCATATCGTGATCTATGGACGTAAAAAAACGGCCTGTCAAGCAGTTGGGTTGGCAACAGTGGCGACAACAGTCTGAACCCGGCATAGCGTTCTGCGTTGCGCATACAAGTCCGACAGCGCCGCTTATATTTTAGAATGAATTGGTATGCAAGTTTCTAAAATTCGCTGAATTGGCTTTGGCAGTATGAGCGGTATTGCTTTGCATGTTGGACGTTGCGACGATTCTTGCGAATGCGTTGTGACAAAGTTAGTACACGGACATTTTTGCACGCTAAAAATTTCCGCGAGTGTGCTTCCTCAAAATTCACTGAAAAGACCAATCACCGCCATCAAAGTGGAAAAAAAAGCCAGAGGACATGTATGCTTGTGGGCGCGAGAATATGCAGCTGTGGGGTGTTGCTGAGTTTCCGAATAAGCCAGTTTTAGTGATTCGAAGAGTATATTCTCTAAGCATCATGGCGGGACCAGCGCTAGGCCGCGTGGGGCCATCCACCGTATGGCATAGAGAGCTTGCAGCGATGACCAGGTTGCAGTCCGCCTCTGGCCGTGATTCTCGTTCTAATGTGCCTCTAACTGCGTTGTGTTTTAGCTCTGAAAAGAACCTATAGCTTTTGAAATTTAATTGCGTTGGGAACGTTAGAAGGGATTTTAGTTCTGCTTCCAATCGACTCTAGTTTTGTGCTGGACAGTTTGTTGGGATGAGTGCTGATGTTTTCGTATAAACAGCGCAGAGCCGCAACGCACGGGAGCCTCGCTACTGCTGGTCGCATGACAGGCA
The DNA here is from genome assembly GCF_048455015.1 of Haemaphysalis longicornis. NCBI lineage: Eukaryota > Metazoa > Arthropoda > Arachnida > Ixodida > Ixodidae > Haemaphysalis > Haemaphysalis longicornis. Next base: position 360,621,367 of record NW_027526203.1, on the reverse strand, counting down.
CTTGCTTTGCTCAAAACTACAAAAAGGAACGATCACTCGCGGCGAATCCTTTGCACACGCTTCGTGTCAGCTGATCAACCTTCGGAGGCATTGCTCTCATTTTTTTTCTCCTCCGTCAGTAAAACAATCGCACCCATAACAGCGAGTTGCGCAGCAGAGAATTGTAGCCAAGAAGCCACCCCAGCAGGCCCTTAGGCAAAGAACGCCTCACGACCGGTCCGTGACTATACAGAGTACACTCCTTCTTACGCTCCTCTTCATACTGTAAGCGGTGGCACCGCGACCCACTCTCACAGTCAAAACGGCAATGTTTCCTCTCCCTCTCCTTCCACGTATCTCCCCCTCAAAAATATTGATAAGTAACTCCTTTCGTTGGGGAACAGAAAAAAAATGGAAAAAATAGCGACTTAACGAATTTGAATTCACTGGACGCTTCCCCATGGAAGACGCGCCTCTGTTGCCTTGGACTCTCTAAGTAAAAGCTATAGAAAAGGACCCAAGAATGTAGCAGCAGGACCGGTTAATACAATTCTTATTTGAGTGTGTGTGTGTGTGTGCACACTAAACTTTTTTACACCCTTTTGGGCCGAAAAGGGTGTAAAAATCTTGTCCCATGGCTAACACCCTTAAAAGGTGTTTTGGCAAAAAAAGGGTGTATGGATGAAAAAAGGGTGTTGAGCTCAACACCTTTAAAAAAGGGTGTTGAGGATGTTCACCACCCTAAAAAAAGGGTGTTGAGTCTCACACCCTTTTTTTGAGGTGATGGCATGCGCAGAGGCAATGTCAAACGGCGGAGCGCGCAGCATTCAACACACACAGCCAATACGTACAAGTTACAGTTGGAACACGGGATGCAAGCGGTACAGGGAGTGCATACTTACTTAGCAATACATGTGCTGTTCTTGCTTTTATACCCAGCAGAGGAAAGCCCCCAGATGGAGTCGGTGGGCTTGTCGCAAAAAACTGATATTTTAGCGCTAATTTTGGAAGTATGGATTTTACTACAAGAATATACAAATCAACACGTGGATTTGCAAAAACTTTTTAATTACGCGGTAGTTTTTCTGATCCGTAACTTAAAGAATTTTATTAAATATCATACAAATCTTCCCTGCCACCTCAACACCCTTCAAAAAGGGTGTTCATTATTTCATCACCCTTTTTCCCAGAAGGGTGTAAAGCTACAAATTAGGGTGTTCGAAACTAAGAAACAGGGCGTAAAGAAAAAAAGGGTGTGAGAAAAGACCGCCAACGAAGAAAAAAGGTGGAGAGACCTCCAATTTTGGAGGCATTTTGTACCTGTTTACACGGGTGGACTGAACATTCTCTACAAGCGGGCGGGGGTGGGGGGGGGGGGTTGTGCCTCACGAAGTTTACAGCAATATGAATTGGCATAATTTATTACCAGTGAAGCTCTTTAAGCTTCAGGAGGTAGTTTCGGCAGCATTAGCAAAAACATACAAAGAAAAAACTGGGGCGCCTGTAAACGGTGCACCACCGCAGATAGGGTATTATGACAGAGTCGGCTTTCGAGCTTGTTAGAGTGTGAGCACAAGGGGCGTATGCGTATGCGCACCTCTTACTGTACCATTTCAAAGGTACTAGTCTTTTTTGGATTCTAAAAGGTAAAAAAATTCGGGCAGCTTGCAATAGTGGTGCAAGGCTAGAGAAACAGCAACCCTGGGGGCCGACCTACCTTGTTTCCCTCTTGGATCTCCTGGAAATGGGGAGGGGGGGGGGGGGAAAGCGGGCACACTGGCACAGCCTTGTAAAATCCGGTTAAATTTGGCCTCATCCCTGAGCGGTCATCCTGGCTTACCAAGAACATTGTAAACCTTAGCAAACATAACAAAACCTAGCAACACCAGAAGAAACTAGGTCGACCTCCAGCTCCGCTGTTCTTTTTTTGCAACTGAACACCTATTTCACACCGTTTCAACAACCTACAGAAAGCCAAGCGTGTTGCAGTTCGTAAACATCCTTTTCGCCACACGACTACAGTCTTCTTAACTTTGAAGGTTCAAATTGGTGTTTCACGTGCCAAAGTTAAACTTGGGGCATGAGGTGCACCCAATAAGGAAACCAGCGATCATTGCATAAGAGCAATTATTTTTTTTTTTTGCGTTTGGAAATTTCTTGCGAGTAGAGGAGTATATGAGGGGATGTCTTCTTCTTTACAGTGCTATTACGCATCCGAACATGGCCTTATTCAATGAACAGCTGAACACCTTTTCCACACCCTTTCAACACCCTAAGAAAAACCAAGGGTGTTGAAGTTGATCAACACCCTTATTTTCAAACAAAAAGGGCGTAGAGCTAGAAAAAGGGTGTTGAGACTCAAGAAAAAGGGTGGAAAGGCCTCCCAACACCCTTTTTCCACCTATGCTACGCCCTTTTTGGCTAAAAGGGTGTAAAAAAGTTTTGTGTGTGCGAACCATGTATCACGCTCAATGATCTCAAGCTGAATGAAATGAGACGGAATATGAGGCCTGGCACTTGAATTGTTGGTTTTGAAACATTTTCGGGTGATTGCTAACGGTCGGTACCGATGCCGTCTTTGTTGCCACTTGCAAACAGGGGCCTGGTCGCCATTGTGGCATTTGCCCGAGTCAGTTTTGCGGTGTTTCTAACTCATATTGACGCCATCTATTTAGTCCCCAGCCTGCTACTCACTCATTGTTTGTTAGTTGTCGGACAAATATGATAACTGATTTAATAAAAATAACTGTGAGCGTTCATCTCACCAGGGCGTTTCGCCTTTTACAGAGCTGATGGTCATCGTGTCGGGGATTGCACCCCTCCCGCGATGAGCAATTCGATGTTTGAAATGCTTTACAGCCATTCAGAAGGGCACCGCGGGCTTATCTGGCTCTTCAAACCTCAAATATATGTATTTTTTATTTTGATTGCAGAGTAGGGAGAATAAAGCACTGCGAAGTCGAAAAATTCTTCTTCGATGTATTTACTGGTGAGCTCGAAGATCGTTTGAAAAAGGTTCATCATAATCCCTGCACGAGGCCGAAATTACTTGTCTTCCTCATTGTGATGTGCGGAAAGCATCCCGCGAGTCGTATCTTCGTATCTTATCCCGCGAGTCGTATCTTCGCTGAAGGTATGCCGCAGTTTGTATAGCTCCGCATTTCTCCCCGGAGGGACCAAGTGCGAGTATTTTTACCGAATGTGTACAGCTCAGCATGTATGAGTGCGCTTAGAAGCGTCAGTGGAGCTCTAATGTTCTGTCTCGCCGGAGGGGAGCCCAATGGTTTTCGCTCTCTTTCTCTTGGAAGGAGGAAACACGGGGCCTTAATCCTCGTGCCATCGCAAGGAGCATTCCTTCTTCGTCCACAGAGAAAGGTTAGGCGGCGCAGAAGCAAAGCAGTTTTCCCGCTCCCCAGTTTACCTCCCTGGTTTTATAGAGCAATAGCGCCTCCCATGCGACCGTCGGACCTGCTTCAGATTGGGGCGGCATGGCCATTGCGTCTATTTATCTCAGGCCATGATTCTGCAGGGTAAACGGGAGAGATAGCACCGATATAACGGCGCTGAAGCCGTTCGTCACTCTACCTCCCAAGCAACTCTCCATCCCCACCCATGATCAACTTGCCACGCCTTCTTGCGTCATGCACGGTGTGCAGCCTCGGAACGGATGTTGGCCGCAGTTACTCAGTGCGGGCATGTGAGCCTCGTCCCCGTGCATGCCGCCGGCGTCCGCGTTTGACGGACGTGCTGACATAAAACTGGCCCCCTGAAATCGGCCGGACCGGGTTGCGCTGCCCGGCTTGTTTGCTCACGGGCGAGTAGAAACAAAAGAGGAAAACGAAGCGGGCATCGCTCGGCGCCAGCGCGTTTGGCAACTGCTAGCGACGACGGGTGTACACTCCATAGGTATCGCCTTGAGTGTAGGGAGGGACGCGAAGAGGTCAGCAGCGCCCGTGAAAAGCTCCCTGGGCGCCTCGTAAATTACGCACCGGCGAACGCAAATGGAGCACTCGGTGCATGGCCTTCGATTTCTTCCTATCTTTTCTAGTCGCATTTATTATCTGGGCGCTTAATGACACCATTAAAACGGGTGCCGTAAATTCGGGCCCTCACGAGCGGACCACCCAGCAGGCTTTGGTGCGCGGCCGATAATTTTCGGGTGCGCGCCGTCCCCCTACATACTTGCCAAAGGAGCCGAACCGCTGCGGCCACCGCCGTCACGCGGGGGGTCGCCCTGGCCGCCCCTCGATCCCAGGACGCCCCCCCTACTTTCGTGCACCCCGCCCGGACTATCCTCGCTCACGTGGAGCTGAACGCTACCCGAGGTGCTCACTATGTGTGCCACGAAAGTAGTAATTTGTAATGTTTAATTAACGGCTCGTCGTGGTTACACAGGCTATTGAGCAGCACTGCATGGCGAGGTGTTACAGGAACTAATCAAAGCCACCTGGCCTTGCCTAACGTGCTGCACAAAAAAAAAAAAATAAATAAAACACGCCCACATCCGTTATCGCCTGTCTTCCTGGAATCCGCATTGGATGCAGCAGCTCTAGGTTTGACGGTTCTTCCGTGTGGCCGGTTATACACACACTAACGTAGTTTTACGGTTACACCATACATGTGCCGCCAGAATCGACAGGTGAAAATGGTTCTGTCGGAAAGAAACACCCTTTACAAAGACCCATCTTCTGAGTTTCACAGCCTTGCCTAAAACAAGCAGCCATATAACGCGCTCGAATTCTCGTAGCTGAGTGAGCAAACAAAAGCGGATCACATGACGTTTTGCAGAGACGAGCCTCAAGCAGAAGGTTCCAGGAAAGGTGGCGTGATCGATGAGGGGCACAGTTCTTCTACAATGCGTGCAACTTTTACGCGTGAGCGTATATTCCCCCGCTTTGAAGATTCGTGGTGTATGTACGAAGCCTGTCAATTGAGGGTGCCTGCAGCGGGGAAATAAATACGCCAGTGTTCAAGCCAGCGGAATGCTTCCGAGGCAGCTGTCGGCGGAAGCAAAGAAAGAGCGTTGCCATGCGATGTCCTAGTGTGAAGGCTCCCAATCACGGTAGTAGAGAGAATAAATACAGCACTGCACCAGCAAGAAAACCCGTTGCTGCGAAACACCAAGGATAGTCGGTGTGTGGTGCTGTAGGAGGAAGCGTTTGCAGCGCGTTGTCTGCTACCATGTGTAACCAAGCGTGTTCCTCTCGCTTGAGCGCTACCCCTGGCATTCACCTTAGCAAGCGGCTTAAAAGTTTGTGTGTGAGGAGCGTATATGTCGCAACATTGAACGTTCGCGTCGTGGGTATATGAAGCTCTGTGATAGAGAATCAAAGCCGCTCTCGTAAGAGAAATACAGTAGAACCCCGCTGTTACGTTCCTCACTGTTGTTAACTGGTTGTTACGTTGTGTGCCATCGGTCCCGGCATAGCTCCCGTAGGATATAATGTATTGCGAACCCCGATGTAACGTCGCAACTGTGGGCCCGTTCCCGTATATTGCGTCGCAACCTGACACTCCGAAGCGTCTTGGGCACCGCCATTTTGGCTTTTGATGAGTTTTGGCCAGGCTTTGTTACTGAACTTGTGGGGATCGCGACTTTCACGCGAACCCCTTTCTGGCTAGCTTCCCATCGCGGCCGGCATGCACAACGCGCCTAGCTCACGCGACGGGAACCATACGGGAGGGTGCCAGCGACCCGACGGTTTGTTGTCGCCCTGGTGGAGGCGTTGACCCTTTTCCCCTCTGCCTTACCAGAGAAGCAGTTCTTCCTCGATACTAGCGCCACCAAAAGGCGAGGTCTGGTGGGTTGTCGGATGACGTGAGGACGCTCTCTTGTCTTGGGGATCCGATAGCACGCGGACGTTTCGGCGCGCCCTTCCGGACCTGGGGAACGCGCCACAATGGGACGCGTCCGAGCGAGCTGGGAGACTGCACCCGCGCTCGCACGCCCGCGGCGCTCCGCTACTCCGGTATGCCATCGGTGAGTCGAACCATCTCGAGCTCTAGCGTTGCTTAATGCCTCGCTCCCAGTGTTACCGTTATGGCCTACGATCAGTCTGTATGCAGTGTATTTGATTCGCACTTTGCAATAAATGCTGCCATTGATGTTTTGCCCTCGCCGCCTCCTGCCTTTGTCTGTCTCCGCAAACAACGGACCCGTCCGCACCGGCGCTCGCAAGGCACGTTTGCTGAGCGCGGATGGCTGCGGGGTGGGAAATAACTAGTGTGTGAAATGTTGAATCCCACAAACTGGATACAAGGAGCTGCAAGCGAGTAGGAGAGGCCTTCACTTGATGGCCATCCATCGAAAGTGCCATCATGATCATCACTGAGCTTACAACAGAAGTTTCACTTCGAAACGCCGGAAGTGCGTGATGTTAGCGCCGCCGCACTGTTGTGATGGTGCCCTGCAGCGTTTTTAGATTAGGTGTGTTGGCAAAGAGCGCGGCCTTCCACTACCGCAGCCCGGGCTAATGCTGCCACCGACCAGGCGGTGGCGCTGCGGTAGCGTTGAAATTAAAACCACTAGATCAGGTTTCAGAGTATCGGCACTCTTTTCTGTCATTGTTGTATCCCGCCGACAGCGGCCATTGGTCGAATCGCGTCACGTGACATTTATTTACCCCGGCAAGACCCATGGGCGCTGACATTTTGGTGCCTCTGTGTTGCCGCGTGCGCGCGCTCTTCGATAAATCGTGATTTTCGGAGCGTATTGCGGCTGTATGACACGTTGAGAGTGAGTTTTCAAGTTCCCAGATAGAGTATAGATGCCGTGCTGCTCTGTACTGGGTTGTTTCAACCGGCGGGAAGGTGGAAAACGCCTGCATCGCTTCCCGCTGGGAAAGAACGACAGTGGCCTAGCGTAACCTATAGCCACTTAAAAAGCGTGGCTTAATTAGTGGCTCTACCGTAACATAGAGCCACTGAATGAGCTACGCGGGCGTAACCGAGCCTGACCCTATCGCACCGGCACGCTGTCTTTAAATCTTCGAAAAGTAAACACAGCTATCATGGTTGCCAAGCGGCGTTTGGAACGATTCCGCCCGTCAATGTAAGCCGTAATAGGGCGCATAAAGCTGGCCACACTGGTGTCAGGCTCCACAATGGCTGTCGCCGTGCGCCAGTGTCGTTAGTCTTCAGCGTAGCTTATTTAGTGGTTCTATAGTTGAGATCGGTCTCGGCGCGTCGTCTGTTGCTCCTTCCTTGCTACTCTCAGCGCTTTCTACACCACTAATACCGTCACTTGCGCCAGTCCTTCTACACCGCCCTTCTACACACTGCGCTTTCTACACCACCCATAGGGACCGGGCGGCCGTTGTATGGCACCACCGTCGCTTTAGCGAACAGTGCCGCCCGTGGCGAACCGCTCGTCAGTGGAATGCCGGTGGCGGTCAGCGCAGCGTAACTGTGCATGGCTTTCTGTCGTTTTTCTGCGGTGCGGCTTGCAAAGCGTACGTAACCCCACGTGCATTTTTCAGATCGGTAAATCTTGAGCATGGATGTGACCTTTACGAGGCATGCCATGTGTGTGATTTACGCCCATACTCAGTATTTACAAATAGCAGACGACGCTCAATGCGCCAAGCCGGAAGTGAAAGTTCGTTGCTTCATGCAATTTTTTGATGACTGCATTTAGTTTCGCGTATCGAGGAGTATACTGCAGCTAAATGCTCCCACAAAGCCGGTGTGTGCAACCGATCTAGGAATGCTGCGGCGCTGGCCTGGGGCAGTTGATTGCGAAACGGCGTCGACGTCGTGCACAAGCGAAAGACAAAGTTGGGGGGGGGGGGGGGTGTCTTCTAAGATTTACCTCAAAACAGAAATTGTGATGGACGACGCTTCCGTAACTTCATTACCTACGGCTGAAACGTCTTTAATTTCACAGAAATGCTCTTACTAGAGTCATCGGGAATCGTTGATAGAATAAATACCGCATGATAGTAGAACGTTATTGCTTGTCGTGGAGAAGCATTGCTTTACAATAATTGCAATGGTTGCTGGCTAGTTGGTAAATGGTTTTTCAAAAACCAATTCCTGCGTGGCTGAAGGACGCAAGACAGGAGGGTGCCCGAAACCTGTACTCAGCTTCACAACTTAATGCTGCGGTCGGTTTACAAGCTGCCACCTACGCTTGAAAAATCATGCACACCTTCGTGTAACGACGATGAGGGTTGATCGCAAAGCTCTATCGTATGGGTTTCCTTGGTTGCCTTCTGGATTTAAACGTTGACTAGTTGAGCGTCGAATTTGACCAGCACGCAGTTTGGTCTTTTAATCGCAGCGTCTTTGACTTAGACCATTTCCCATTCGATTTCGCAGGACGAAAGCTTTGCGTTCAACCATCATAATCATTAGACGGAGGGCTAGATGATATTGCTGTTTAATTTTGAACTTCTATGCCCCCCTCTCCAAATCTAAACTTTGTCCAGCGTGTCGGAACTGTGTCTGTGCTGGAGGACTCGGGCTGATGCACCCATATTTGAGGCAACTAATCGCGCGTTTTTGGTGTCTTCACCAGGCATTACACGATGTTTTTAGGTACTCTGTAAAGAATACTTATGCATTAAAAAACACCGGCTGACGTTCACGCTGGTATAACTTTTTTAACTATCGGTGCCAGCCTTTATTCTACGCAGGTGGTAAAACGGGAAGGGGAGGAGGGATGGTGGATGGGTTGTAGCTTGGGCTGTTGAGTTGATGAATAACTTTGGCTCTTGATAAAATGACCACCACAAATGTGGGATTTACACTTCAGCTTTTCAGGCTCCCATGCTGTCACAGTGTGTCGCTCACCAAAACCGAAGGCACAAAGCTCACGGTTACAGAAAGTGTAAACTACCGCAACATTTCTACGGCTACACGGTAATCCACCTCGTATGCAGGTGCCTTTCTATTTAAACCACACGTATCGAGGTATCCCAGCGCTAAGGCTGGCGTGGAAACCGTAGTGATTGAAACCAGTGAAGATAATTTAAAGTTGTACAAATGAATAATAATATTGCTAATAGTTTTATTCCTACTCAGATCGCGCGGAACCAGGCGCAGAGCGCTGCAAAAAGCGCTCGTGTCAATGTAGCCCATTCCCAACCTTACAAGCATCCGATAAGTTTGCGTAGCCGTTAGTGCATTTAAGAAGAAAATAATACTACTAATAGTAGTTTCATTCGTACTCAGAACGGGTGTAGCCAAGCGCAATCGCTGCAAAATGCGTTCATGCCATTGCAGCCGATACCCAACTTTAGAAGCGTCCGACAAGTTTACGTAGTCATTACTGCATCTAAGAACCCAACACATCTGTCTAGACTTTGTTTCACCGTACATATGCGCTCAGAACACCACCAAAACATTAAAAGCACCGAAGCAAACACGACAAAAACAACGGGAGGTTATGTAGTCCAATGCACCGGCTCATTCCACTGACGAGGGGAGCGCCGAGTGGTGGCGCCATCCGTCCAGCTGCCCGGTCCCTATACAGACGGTTGGAACGGCGAGCGAGTGGTACGGGGATATCACGACGCCCGATTTTGTTTTCGAGCTTCACGAGTAGGGTGACAGCGAGCGAGTAGTACAGTGATTTTACGACGACTAACATGACTTGACGCCCGTCGTAATTGCTCTTGGCAACACTAAATGTGCACATAAATATGCAAAAAATGACCGCTACCTCTGGCGGAACGGGCAGAAATCAAGTTGGCAACAATGGAGCTCTAAATAGGGGGTGATTTAACGACGCCAGTTAGACACCGGCCCATTTTCGTGGCTTTCCTCACTCTTACGTTTACCCAGCTGTTACGTTTTTTTTT